>NW_024081170.1:406393-523554 GCF_003009895.1 Hyaena hyaena
AAAAAAAGAAAGAGAAAAAAAAATATGGGGGAAAAAAAGGAAAAAAAAAGGGAGGAGGGCAGCTCTCAGGCAGGGATGGGCGTGGCATTATCCAATGCCTCAGGCGGGACCTCTGCCTTGGGGGTTGTGGGGAGGAGAGTGACGGTGCTCCAGTCCCTTCTTGAACCAAGCGCTGCACCTCGCTTTTTTGGGCGTGTAAACTCCTCGTACCGGGGGCGCAGCCGAAGTTGGTTGCACTCTTCAACCCAGGCCAGTTCCAATCTCCAAATCCCTGTCCGCGCGCCCCGCTGAAACTGCCTTAGACACAGCTTCCCAGGCAACCCCCTCGGGCAATTCCAGGCCCCCTGCCGAGCTCTGGGGGCGGAGTCAGAATCCCTGCTTCCTTCTCTGGGTCAGGCTGGTGAGCAGGGGCGGGGGCTTGCCCGCAGGGTGTTCTGAGCCTGAGCCTGCTGGAGTGAGGAAAACCGGGTCCCTCTATGGCTCGTCACCCAAAACACGAACTCACAAGCTAATTTCCCAGTTTTTAGCTCTTTGCCTTCCCTCTGGAGCCCCAGCCAGCCAGGGGCGCGGACGCCCGGTGTCCGCACGCGGCTCTTTCAGGGGCCCCAGCCTCCCGGGAGCTACAATGGCAGCAGGCGCCCCGCCACTCTGAAGTCCAGCCGCCAGGAGTCAGCACAAAGAAGCAGCTTGTGTGCTCAGCCCCCCCCCCCCCCGGGACCAGTTGGCGCGAGGGGACCTGGTGTGCAGGTATTTAGCATGTACGGTCTTTCTATGCACCGAGCGGAGGTTCTCCACCCCCCCCCCAGCGGAGGTTTTCTGTTTTGGGCTCTCTCCTTTTCCCCTCTCACTCCCTGTAGAGGGTAGAGGGGTATCGTCTCTCACCCTGGAGTCTCCGATCCGGCCCGATTTTATCTTCCCCGGTTCGCACTCACGTTAGAAGGCTTTCTCAGTGGATTCTGCGTCCTTTTTCTCCCAATCTCTCAGGTTTAGTAAGGTTTCCAATGGCATCAGATCTTTTCTGAGTGAAGTATGGGCGCGAGTGCAAGTACGGAGCTCCTTACTTCTCCACCATCTTGCCCCCCCTCCGAGTTATACCTCTTATAGAATCCTTCAGTGTCAGCCTTTTCAACATTGTTTCATATTTAGGCAATAAGAGAAAGAGAGAAGGTCATGGAACTTTCTTACAAGGGAGTTTGGGAAAGAGGTAATTAAAGATGCAGGCAGATTGTTTCATGAATACTCTATTGTCAACAGTAGCATTAAAGTTTGCCACTTAGAATGACTTGAGAGATACTCAGGTAAGTGGTGTGATCTTCGTCCACAAACTGAATAGTATGGACATAGTGCATTTTTCCCCCTAAAATTCAACTTAGTGAGAATTCCAAGCCACCATTTTGTCATAATGATAGGAAGTTTAACCTTACTCATTCTGGATTCTTTTTTGTCCTAGGAGCCCATTATAAGATGACTTCTGGTCTTTGGTCACCTGCCCCATTCAAATTCTTACCTTCGTCCTAAAGCCACATTAAGTTGGGAAAGGATATTAAGAAATAAGTAACAGAAATGAACAAGGATATGCCTCAAATGTATTGGGCTGTTTGGACAACGTATTCAAATATATTACAGACATCCATATATGACTTTTTTGTGTTCCTATGTAAACAGAAGGAGAGTTACAGTCAGAAATAGAGCTATTGGCAGTTTCTGAGTCTTGTGATTTGGTTTTCTTTGTTAGTTTAACAGGGTAAAATAATTGTTAATCAAGAAGCTTCAGCAATTGAGGGTATGGTAATAAATAAACTTAATAAATGTGTTTATATGTAGTTCAGAAATTTGCTGAAATTGAATTTAGGGCATCAGTATCACTGGAAGTTTTGTACTGTTTTGTGCTTAAACAACAGAAGTGTATTGTCTTATAGTGCTGGAGGCTTGAAGTCAAAGATCAAGACTTGGGGTTTGTTTCTTAAGAAGGCTGTAAGCATATATCTGTTCCTCTACTCTGGTTTCTGGTGGTTACTGGCAGTTGTTGTCATTCCATGGCTTATAGAAGCATCACCCTGACCTCTGCCATCTTCACATAGTGTTTTCTCTGCATGCATCTTGTCTGTCTGTGTGTCCTCATTGGAACTAATTTTGATTCTCTTGAAAAGTACATACCTTAGCCATTAATTTATGTAGTTTCTTCTCTCTAAGGAAAGATATAACTCTTGGAGGAGAAAATTCTGCTGTCTGCAGATTTGGAATTCCTTCAACATCCCAGAGCTGAGCCATAGTCAATGTTTAGTAAATACTTCAGAAATAGACTGGGAAGAAGAATGAGTTTCAGTCAATTTGATTATTTTATTACAACTCTTATTCAACTTGTATATTTACCCTGATTCAAACATATCCAGTGAGAAGGCATGGAAACCCTAAAGTATTATCTCACCATAAACATTTTACTGTTTTTATCTTCTTCTTAGTATACACTTGCCCATATTTAAAATGACTCCCCATCACCTGATGCAGAAAGATACTTTTTAAGGGGAAAATGGCTGCAAATACACAAGCCATAATATTAAGGTGCCCAGATGAGTCCTGGAGGCCTGGCCAGGCAATAGCTGGGGAGAGGTAAATAGGGCCTGGGGAAGTACATAGAATAGTGCTTGAAGTTTAGTTAACTATAATGGTTGTAGATTAAAGCAAGTACTCATCCTCCTAGAGATGGTCCTTTTCTTTTTTTTAAGCTTATTTATTTATTTTAAATTTATTTATCTATTTAAGTTTATTTCTTCTTTTTTTTTTTAAGTTTATTTGAGAGAGAGAGAGAGAATCCCTCACTGACAGGCTCCTCACTGTCAGCATGGAGACTGACACAGGGGTCGGACCCATGAACTGTGAGATCATGACCTGTGCTGAAATCAGGAGCTGGATGTGTAACCAGCTGAGCCACCTAGGTAGCCCTAAAACTTACCCTTCTTAACCATATGGTTTGATAAAAGTGAATTTGAATTGTGGTTCTACATCACACCATAGAGCCACTGGAGAACTTGGGATGCTTGGACTAGAGGGCCTAGGGAATTGTTAACCTATTGATCCCATAGGGAATTATGTGCATTTGACCATGGGACCCAGAACAGCACACTCTACTGGAATGTTCTGCATTCTTGCTAGTGGCAGTGTGAAAGTCACCCAGTCTCTCATGAGGCCAGCAATTCTCAGACCTGGAAGCAACTGAGGTCTTAAAACTAGAGGTAAAATGAGGACTAGGTGTGAAGAAGGGCAAGCAAATCTCCCATCTAAGTTTAACAGGACACATTTTGCAAATTTTACTTTGTCTCTACTTCCATGTTTTATAGTCTAAGTCTGTGTTCCGCATTCACTGATCCTCAAAGGAGCAGTTCAGGTGTTTAAAAGCCTTGTGAAAGAGCCTTCCTGAGAACTGGGATTTGCCACTCTAAGAGGAAAGAGAGATAGAACTTTATTAGCATAATGCATCCACTCCCTCCCCCACCCTAGAGCCTCAGAAAGTCAGTGTTAACCTAGAGGAAGGCCAATAAAGGATGAACATCAGAAGTGTGAGAAAAAAGCAATTTTGGAGTGCATTAGCCCAGGCAGATAGGAGAAGAATGAAAGCTATAGTCCAGGGGAAAATCAGAAATGAGGTTTTCTTTTCCTAAAACAAGAAGGGAAAACAAATACTGTGGACCTGGTTGGCAGGCTTGCTTTGAGATACTAATTCACGCTGAGCCTTCCTCTTCACCCTGAAGGGTTGGTGGGGAAACAGGATTGTTGCTAGAGGGAAAATCAGAGCCCTGTTTCCTTAATGCCCCCCCCAGGGCCACTCCCTGTGGAACTCCTTAATTCTGGATTTTCTGTAGGCATTCTACCCCACCAGTACACAGCCCGGGGCACAGCTCTGCTGATAAGCTTTGGCCAGTGGACTGGAGTGGGAGGAAGACCCCCCATAGGAAGGATGGGGACCAGCAAAGAAGAACATTTCAGTCTAGACAACTATAGAAATCTGTTTTAAGAAACCTAGACAGGAATTCCCTGATATAACAGCTTAAATTCACTAAGAAATAAGGCTAGAGTTTGGGACAAAATTGGAATAATTTTTGCAATCTATTTTGCTGCCTAGTGACCACCCCCCAGCATCCGCATGTGTAATGAATGATTGGCTTTGGCAGTATCCTCCTAGGCTCAGTATGAAGGTTCCTAATGCCCTAAGAAGTCATAGACTCCTTGAAGAGTAGGTTTGAATCTGTGAATTCTTGTGGGTTAGAAGAGCAACAGAGAAGGGACAGAATCAAATCACATAAAAATTTGCACCCAGTTTTTAATGTGTTAATAAGATCTTTGAAACCTATTCTCTAATACCCTAGAGATTCTTGGATGTGAGGTTAAGACCCTGCTCTAAACATACATATGCTTACAGCTTCTATGCAAATATTTAAAATAGACTCAGCAATCAACATGTAGTGATTATGGAGCAGAATTTTCTAGTGGTTAAGGGTATGGAGACAGTCTTCAAAGCAAGTGTTTCACAAGCATTAATGGTCACACTTCATTGCACACTAATAAGTGTATAGCATCCTTCTGCCTATCTCCTACCATCTCTTTGAGACCTGTAAGACAGGGGGAAATTCTATTTCACATAAATCAGTCTCAAAGAAATTACAGGGTAAGGTGAGGGAGGCAATACCAATGGACAGATTAGCTAATGTAGTAAGATGATAAGTGGTAGTACTGAATGTTTTACAAAGACGTGCAGAGAGAAGACACCTCAACTATGTAGGGAAGACTGATACTTCAACAGTGCTCTAGGTGCTGATAGGATTTGTGAGATGAGAAGACAAGACATTAAAAGGAGAAGGAGAAGAAAGAAAAAAAAAATGAAAACATGCTAGGATGAGAATGAGGCAGCCTGCAGAATAATCCTAACTAAATTAATAGGATAATGGTAAATAAACATGACAAGGTAGAGATATCCCTGAGAGATTCTTACTGTTTTCTTGAATTGCTTCTAAAGAACCCTGAGGGCTAGTCAGAGAGTCTTCAACTATATCCAAAGGAATGGGATAAGTATTTCAGGTTTCTAGAAAGGACCAACCTACAGTTTAATCCATTATAGAACTCACTGTCACTGGTTGAACACAATTCTAGGGAGATGTGGCCAAGAGGAATAAAAAATAAGTGTTTACCAATGAGAAGTAAAACCCAGTCTCATTTAATTCAGGAGCCATAGATACTTGGAAAGTTCAAACAAGAGTATTCGACATATTTCTTGCACTTAAAATGATTAATCGGTAATGATATTAATAAGTCAGGTTGTCACTCTAAAAGCCCCCATGGAGAACTCCCACTGGAATGGAAGCTACATCCTGTAGACTCACAATTGGGATGAAAATTGGACTCAATAATAGCAGAGGAAAGGAGAAATTAAATGTTAGAAGCTTGATAGAAATGAGAGGGCATAGGCAATGAGAGTTGAAGAGCAAAAGGAAATTTAATAAGGGTAATGTAATAAGCTCTTCTGTCTGGCAGACACTGAAGGAGATGACTCCCCCACCCAAAGGAGAAGGGATGACAGGGATGTTGAGAGAGACTGATTATTCAAGGGAAGCTCAGAATATGTCCTGAATGAGCTAGCTACAATGGCAAAAAATGCCAGGGCCGGGGTACTAATGATACTCCCAGATACAAGTCTCCAGCATCCACTCCGTCTGCACTGCAGATCAACCTCTTGTTATATAGTTTTAATCCCAACTCTGATGGGCAGCCTGGCCCTTACCCTTGTCCCATCCATGTCATTACTCAATAAAAGAACTGTCTTAGCTCCTCACAAATGACTATCACTACGTACTTTGGAACAAACCATTTTTATTCCATACTTTTGCTTTACAGTAACTCCAGGAGGTGGTTAAATCATGAATTATTATCAACATTATGCAGATGTGAAAATTGAAGTACAGTATGGTAAGTGGGTTTTCCAAGGTTAATTGTGAAGCTGGAATCTGAGGCTCCTGGTTCAGAGTTCTGCTAGCACACCTTTTTGTTTTCTCTAAGAGTAGCAAGGGGAGCAATAAGTATTCTCTCCCCTCATGTTTTCAGTACAGGTCAGAGAGCAGGGCTCTGTGCTGCTAGCTATGTAGAATAAAGTGCTGTCATAGTAAAATCTGATTCTGGCATAAAGCTTTACAGAGAGACATTTTGCATAACAAAGTCATTCTTATATCCCAGGAGGAATTGTCTACGGTAATAGCATTTTGTTGATCTGGTGACAACAAATAATCTACAATTAATAACACTGTATAATAAATGTTTTCTTTCTTGGCTGTTCATAAAACATGCAGTCTCTAAAATAAAATACTTGTTGGTTTATTGCTTAATTATTGTTTCATTATCACTATTTTAACTTTTTTTAATGTTTTATTTATTTCTGAGAGACAGAGAGAGAGAGAGAGCGAGGGTAAGCAGGGGAGGGTCAGAGAGAGAGGGAGTTACAGAATGTGAAGCAGGCCCCAGGCTCTGAGCTGGCTGTCAGCATAGAGCCCAATGCGGGGCTCGAACCCATGAACTGTGAGATCATGACCTGAGCCGAAGCTGGCCGCTTAACCGACTAACCCACCCACGCGCCCCTAATTATCACTATTTTAAAAAAGCAGTTGGTGGAAGAGTGTATTTTTTTAGAATTCTTGGCAACAAGGCACACTCTCTGTCTCTGTACCGGCCCAGCTCTTCTGAGTTTGGTTTCTGCTCTGAGCAGTACTGGTCAGCCCTCCTAATCTTTTCCAGCTTTCATCTAGCACCATTCTGCTGCCAGTCTAACACAGAAATAAAATACTATCCAAACGATAGTTATAATAAACAAATAATCTTGGGAGAAGAAAGGAAATATGGAGGTAACTATATCAGAAAACATCTTCTCATTTCTGAAGTCACTATAAATTTCTGAGTGCCCTATAAATATTTGATGGATTTTTTGTTTTGTTTTGCTTTGTTTTTTAGCTCCAGCTCATGCCAAGGGTAAATATGGTTACAGAAAAAAATCATTACAAGATGAAGTAATTTGAATTTTTTGCAATATTGCTATAATGAAGTATTATTAGTATCTCTTTTCATAGTATACTCGTATTCAGAATTAGAAAACAGCCAGTTAATCCTATCCTTCTGTCATACCTAGGAGTTTTTTTGAACAATGTCTATTAACTTTGCTTTTTAATCACATTTCTACAAAGTGCTCCACCTCTTTGATCTTTGGCATATATAAATATATATGCATCTGCATGTGTACCTATACATACATATGAGTGTATGTGTTATTTTGTCATGTGTTTAGATTGAAATACTGTCAAAAGAGCATTGGTTGAAGGAGGGCCAGATTATTAAATGCAGTCACCTTTCATTCAGTGGGAAGGGTCTAAACTGGTTTTGATTGGGCTTCAAAAGCAGCATTGTTACAGCCTCCACGTAGAAATAGCAATCCAGGACTAAAAAGCAGAGTAGTCATAAGAGTCATACACACTTACCCAGAACGTCCAACCTGTGTCAAACCCTGAACTACAAGACTGGCCTCTATTACCTTAGTTAACTCTTCTTCACATTATGTGGTAGGTGCTATTATTTCACTGTGCAGATTTAAAGAAAATATAAGCTAAGAGAGGCTATTTACAACGTGCAGTATATGCAAGTAGAGCTTACTGAAAGTGGGAGTCAAACCCGGATTTCTTCTCTTCCAACCTCTGTTTTTAACATGGAAAAACTTAGTAAAGATAGGTTAAGAACAATCAAACTAGTGCATGACAGAGGAGTGTTTAGGAGGTATAGAATGCTCTTTTTCTGAATGAAAATAAGGTAGTACAGAAATTTTAGACTGGTATTTCTCAATCTTTTTTTGGTTATTAGCCTACCCCTCCATGGAGCCCTTTAGAAAATATCTTCCTAATTGCTCTCCCCATGAAATGTTCATTTGATAAAATACTGTTTTCTGTGTATGTGCTATATTTATATTTGCAATTTATACACAGAAAGAGTTAATTTTTTTTTTCATCCCCAGGAACCAATTTACATTTCTGTTGAGAATGCAAGTTCTAGAGTTATCTAAGTAGTGATAGAAACCGATCTTAATATTCAAATATATAGATTCCAGAGTAGTAACAAAAATCTTCAATCTTTAAATTTGTATTCTTCATTTAACTGTAACTAAATATTTTTCTGGTATTTATAAAAAGTGAATACAATTTAATCCAGTATGGAGAATTTTGCTTAATTTTTAAACATATTTACTGTTACTTTACTTCATTATCAGCATGTTAAAAGATAAATAAAATACTGGCTAGAACTAAATTGACCTAAGTAGGTGCTACTGTTAAACTCGGTTACCTGAAATGAAGACACAGTCTTTATTTGCAAATTTTCATATATTAAGAAAAATTTAAAAAGTAAAAATAAAAACCTTAAGCATAAAACAATCACCATTATCTAAATAAAGCTTATATACATGAATAGATTACACACATACATTCAATTTTGTCATTATAAAAGCACAAACTCTTTAATACTGGCTTGCCTGAAATTTATATATTTTCTTTTCAGGTATGTATCACTGTTATTTTGATGGTTTGGGGCCCTAGAAGTTCCCGTTATTTCTTTATTACTCGCTTTCTAGTTTTAACTTATGCCTTCATTGCGTTATCTTCACTTCTCTAAAACTCTTAAAATTCCAAGAAAGCATCATCATTTTCTATCCTCAGAACCTGAAATATTATATATATTTTAAGTCCTTTGGGTACAACTTCAGGATTTATTTTTATTCCTTACTCTCTTGATCCTCTGACAACTGTGCCATTCTAACTGTGTCACTGCTCTTCATGTATATGCAGTGAGAACCTCCTGCCATGTCACAATGGTATCTCAGATCTAGGAGGTTGCAAATATGCAAGTCAGGCATGGCCCCTGAATGTAGGAAAGGATGGCAGAATTGGGGAATGCCAAGCAATGACACTTAGACATGAGTTTGAGATGACTCATGGCTTTTTCTGCTCTGTCCCTTCTTATTTTTATGACTTTAAAAAAATCCATTTAATGTCTGTCCACTTTGGTTTTCTCTTATAATAAATAGCACCACTTCTGCTGCTGCTAATACTATACTACTACTACTACTACTACTACTATTACTATGACTACTGCTATTGCTACTGCTGCTGCTGTTAATAAGTGTTTGTTATTATTATTAAATAATAATAATAATAGCAGCTAATATTTGTGAGATATTTGCCACATGCCAGAGGCTATATTCATTTAATCAGCATAGGGATTCCTGAAATATGTACTATGATTATCTGCATTTTGTAGATGAAGCCAAGGCAAAGAACATGCCATCCTCCTGAAGGGGATGACAGAGCTGGAAAATAACGGGAGAGGGCCTGAACACAGTCTTGAGTCATGCACCCATACTTGTAACTGAAACACCATGTGTACTGGATTAGATGTCTCTTAAACTTCCTCCAAACTCAACTACTTTCTGGTTCTGTGATTTTCCATTATTCTATCCAGGTCAGGTTCAGCACTACAGAACGCGTTCTTGAATTTAATGATGGTGAAAGTTAAGGCTTTCCTTCAGTGAATACATGGAATATAAAGGCATTAGGATATGGCCACAGTACCGGAGGGGAGTTACAACTAGCTACTTTTTAAAATGCCCTCTTTAATTCCTTCTCCTTTCCTAGATATGTTTCTCATGTTATTAACTCAATAATTATTGGCCATTAACTATCACCAAAAATTGGGAGAGGGAGAAGTGGGGTGGGAGGAGGAAAACGAGAAAGAGAGAGATAGCAGAAATATCACCACCAAGATAGCAGAAATTCACAGAGAGACAAAGAACTATTATAAGGAGAAGAACTAGTTAAAAAGAATGCAAAGATAAGGAAATAACCTCTATATTTTCATGAATAAAATTTAGGAGAAACTTTATTTTGGACAGATAATAAGTTATCATGGAATTGCTTACTTGTAAGAATGTAAGTTCCTCATCATATCTAACTTGTGACTGAAAAGTTAATGATTTGAATAACTCCAGTTGACTTCCAAAATTTCATATAAATGCACTTGCTGCCTTTTTCTGAATTAACTGAATCTAGTACTTGATTTGATATCAGGAAGACCCCATAGTCTCTGCCTTCTTAGAACTTGTGATCTAAAATGTATCTCATTGATATAAGGAAATCATTGATAGGCATAAAGGAACTTTTCTGTCTCAATAAAAGTTAAAAATTACTCAGTCTAATTAAGTAGATTTATTGAATGGCCACCATATTCCCTGCTCTCTGCAGAATGAAATATCAAGACTCTTTTGGGGGATACTGTAAAACATTCTTTGCCTTCGAAGAGAAATCCTGCTCTCTTTCTGGCAAAGTTTACTCTTTGTGTATAGCAAGTCCTCCAAAGGTGTGAGCTGTGCCTTTTGTACTAACCTGGGATAAAGCCAGAACATAACACATTTGGGTTTTTGTAAACTTCTTGGCGCCTGCTTCTTCATTGAGGAGTGAGAGCCTCAGCTGGAATGAGCTACTCTAATTCCCAGCCCTTCAAACTAACCACCAGACGATAACCACTCACAACAGATATTGACTTTCCATGCATAAGGATTCATTTTATGTGCAAAACATTTCATAGCGTTCCAGTCACAGCTCACTGGTTGTTATTCCAGAAAGCATCTGTCTGAACCACTAATCGGGGTTTCTTAAACAAACTGCATTAGGCATCTTTTACTTGGTTTTGCAAATTTCTTAGAGAAAAGATAACAGATTTGAAATGCTTGTATATCATTATCAGACGAGATTGGGCACGTTCAGGGTGGTATGGCCATAGATGGTTGTGTATCATTATCAACATTATGATCAAATATGCAAGGTATACTAAGGCCTGTGGTAGGGGCTTATTTTCTTCTGAGATTAATAGAGATTTCACGGAGGAATAAAAAAAATTCTTAAAATGTGTTCTTTTGAACATCCAGAAAAGTAATTTTTGTTAAATAACTCTGGGAAATGGTATATACTGCTTATCACTCTTAGAAATTTACAGACATGCCAGCTTATAGGATACACACACACACACACACACACACACACACACACAGTACCAACAGAAAGATTTAGTGTTCCATAGAACTGTGGGACATGAGGACATCATGGGAACAAATGGTATTAGTTGTTAAGAGACTAATTCTTTTTTTTTTTAATGTTTGTATTTATTTCTGAGAGAGAGAGAGACAGTGAGAGCAGGGGAGGGTCAGAGAGAGACAGAGACACAGAATCCGAAGCAGATTACAGGCTCTGAGCTAGCTGTCATCCCAGAGCCTGATGCCAGGCTCGAACCCACAAACCATGAGATCATGACCTGAGCTGAAGTCGGACACTTAACCGACTGAGCCACCCAGGTGCCCCATCTCCTCTTTTAAAACTGCCTCTGTGACCTTAGGTTCCATTTTACCTCTTAGATTTGGCTTACCTATCTGCCAAATTCAGGTAAAAGTATTTAACATGTCCAATAAGCTACAGAATTTGCAGAAAGAACACTTTTTAAATAGGCATAGGCATGAGAGCACATTGGCATTTAAGAGCAATGCATACATGTGATGTACTGCTATATCTCCAGATCTTGGCTTCTGCACAATTCTAAATATATTACTGAAGTTCTTTCCATTGTTTGTAATTCTCACTTTCATTACAAAACATTGACTGAAACAGCAGTGTACAGCTGGTTAGGTTCTGTAGACTATTTAAGTTAGCAGTATCTGCAGGTATATTCAGGTAAAACATTATACAAGTTTTACCCCCCAGGTAGTAGTGATTGAGTAGAATCCTCAAATACTATGTAATCTGATTGACTGCTTTACTCTAAGATTTGAATTGAATTATCTCTATGTAAATTTGTACAATTTCTGTGGTTCATTTATGGTTTTATGATACCCAGGCCTCTGGAGAGCCCAATTTAGAAACCTCATTTTTTTTTTTTTTTTAGATAAAGAGAAAAATGGTTGTTTTTTTTTTTTAAATGTTTTATTTATTTCTAGGAGAGAGAGAGAGAGACAGCGTGAGCAGGGGAGGGTTAGAGAGAGAGGGAGTCACAGACTGAANTTTTTTTTTTTTTAAATGTTTTATTTATTTCTAGGAGAGAGAGAGAGAGACAGCGTGAGCAGGGGAGGGTTAGAGAGAGAGGGAGTCACAGACTGAAACAGGCTCCAGGCTCTGAGCTGGCAGTCAGCACAGAGCCCGACGCCGGGCTCGAACCCACGAACCGCGAGATCATGACCCGAGCGAAAGTCGGACGCTTAACCAACTACGCCACCCGGGCACCCCGAGAGAAAAATGGTTTTGGCTCAGGTCATGGTCCTAGGGTTGTGGTATCGAACCCTGCATTAGGCTCTCTGCTGAGCATGGAGACTGCTTAGGATTCTTTCTCCCTCCCTCTCTATGCCCCTCTCCTCTACTCACACTCTCTCTCTAAAAATAAAGAAAAGAAAGCAAAGTTTAGAAAAGTAACATTTTCTAGGTGTACCTCCCTTGTTGTCTTATCTTTTAAAGCAGAGCCTATATGAGAACTTCTTGGTCCTGACCACTCTTTCTTTGGGGGGGATGGGGAGAGGAAGGCTTCTCACCACTCATCATATCAAACATCTACCTCAAACATCACATTTATATGTTGAGATGCAGCTGATTAGTAGAAAATATGTTATGTTTTATAGATATGATGGAATGTTTATAATTTTGACTTTTTAAAATTTTCTTTTTAGATTTTGGGTCTATATTTACAGGTTTAGTTCTCAAGCATTATTATTGTGGGCCCTTGGCAACCTCAGACACCTAAGGGATAAACTACTTGGTGTCAGGTACTCACATTTTCCTAAATACAGAATAATCTGTCCCGTCCAATGCGTTCTCTCTTCCGTTCTCTTCCACTGTCAGCCACTGTGCCTCACAAAATCCACCTATTTTTAGGGCCAAACTCAAGCCCATTCATAAAGATGTTCTTAATGGATTTCCTCCATCTCTGTACTTCACATTTGAGAATTTAATCCAGGATCATACTTTGCTATAATTGTTTTCTAGCTGGAACTCTTTGTCTCTCCATTAGACTGTGAATTTTCTATGAGGAAGAACTTTACTTCATTTTCTCCTTTTTTTCCCTGCAGAGATGGACATGTGCTCTAGTGTACAGTGAGTATAACTTGAGGGCACTGCTTTTGATTAAAAAATCTCTTCTAGTTTGTTCTGGAGGTGCAGTCAGTGCAGTGTATGTCCAGAGAATATGTGAGGTCATGCTTGGCACTATTGGCTGGATTCCCCCCTTCCTCCACATACAACCCTGGGGACAAGCAGTCAGACTTGCTGCATGTGGCTTTCTGTCTCATGTAGTTTTCCAGTTTATTCTCCCTTAATTTAGGGAATGTAGGAATCAGGATACTGGATGTTTACTCATTGCTACACAGTTGAGTAAAAGGGGATTATAGAAAACCTAAAGGATACACTTGCTTTTCTTCTGCTTTGTATCACAAAAGCTGATTTCATAAACATAGTCTCCTCTCCCAAGCTTCTAGTGGCCCAAGGCTGGCCTGGAGAGGTCTTGCTAAAGGGCATGCATGAAAACATGCACCTGACAATGGCCTCTCCCTCCTGGTACAGCCTTTTAGGCACTGGTAGTGTTTTATGAGGGCTGGCAGCAACTCCAAGCTTGGGCAGCACAGCCTCTGTTACTTCCCAGAGGGTTCTGGTTTGACCTCTGCCAAACTATCAGGAAGCAAAGGCTTAGGTTTATTCTGAAGCTGGCAATCTCTGTGGGTTTAGCAATGTGCCTTCTCTGGGATACCCCCAGGGATTGGAATGAAGTTGGGTACTTTCAGATAATGATTCCTGACTTTAGTCCATTTGCATCTCCCCACACCATATTTTCTTCTACCACACACACACGGAAACATACACATAGGCATATGCACCCATACACACCACATATTCATGCTGTACACACACCACAAATATATGCATACATGCCACACACACCACACAAGCCAATACACAAGCAGCACATGAATTCACCACATATAATACATATTCAATCATACACGCATACACACACACACACACACAACCACACACACACAAGTTTCTGCTTCTGTATAAGATCTGGAGTACCAGGGATGTTGCTGTGAGAGTCAGCAATGTGCAGGGGTTTAACTTTAATGCTAAATATGCAAAACAGGCCTGAGTGCCATGTATTTATCTTGCGTGCCACTTATGATCTTTTATTATTATTTTTTTAATGTTTTATTTATTTTTGAGAGAGACAGAGACAGAGTCAGAGCAGGGGAGGGACAGAAAGAGAGGGAGACACAGAATCCACAGCAGGCTCCAGGCTCCACGCTGTCAGCCCAGAGCCTGATGCAGGGCTCAAATTCATGAACAATGAGATCATGACCTGAGCTGAAGTTGGAAGCTTAACCAACTGAGCCACTCAGGCACCCCTCACTTTTGATCTTTTAAAGTCAAGTGCGCTATATCACATAAAGCTTGAAAACTACTCTGTAAGGGAGCATCCCCAGTTTATAGACAAGAACAGAAAATTCAGACACAGTTAGTTATTTGTCCTAGTTCTAAAGGGGTTGAACTAGATATCCAGATTGTCAAATGAAGTCTACTGTACCTATTTTAGTGCTATTTCTAGAACTTGTCATTTTGCCGTTGGCAATAGAGTGAGGTTGGCAAATAGTGGGTCTTGGTGCCCCAGTCAGTCTTGATGTTTCTGCCCTTCCTTCCACAGGGACCTCTTTCTCAGGTGACCCTGGCTCTCAAGATCTCTCACTGTGAAAGCCAAGGAAAGATTGGAAAAACTCATCCTGTGGAAGGGTAAAGAAATGACAAAATGTGGTGTGCTTCCACTCTCAAGAGCACCAACCACATGGGCTCTCTTTCAGTTTCCTTAAAATTCTGAAAGGGTATAATAAGCTTTCACAGATGCTGTTTCTTCATCTAGGCCCCTTTTTTTTCCCATTTTTTTCATCTATGTGTTTACTACTTAGCTTTTGGGGCTTGGCTCAAATTGCTCTTCCTCAAATAGGCTTTCCTTCACCCCACAATCCAAGTTAGATGTCCTAGTTACTACTCACATAGCACTCTAGGATTTGTTTTTTCTAATTTCAAAGACACTTCAGCATTCTGTGCTTAGTGTTTTCTGAATATCTAGTTGCATTGGTATGTATATTCCAGGAAAATAGGGACAATGCCTACCTTGTATCATTGTTATTTCATCAGCTTCTAGCAGAATGCCAGGTAAATGGTAGTCTTTCAAGGAAGATTTTTGAATAAATGATTTTGTGGGTCAATAACAGTTCATGTCCTTCTTCCCTAGCTCAAGGCCCTTTCTTTATTTTCCAGTAACATGCTATTGGGAGACACTGCTTTCAGGAATGGTATTCTTTCATGGGTTTCGGGGAATTCCACGAGGAGTCTGGCTTAGGACATCATGTAAGAGATCTAAATCATTAAGGTATAAATATGGCTCTAAATGACAATCGAAACTCTAGATGGCAAATATGTGAGGGATTTTAGAAGGGCAAAGATCATATATGCGGTGTGGCTCAGAAGACACTGTGAAGAAGATAGCATTTCATGTGGGTCTTGTGGTGGACACGTGTTGCTTAATTGTTGGTCTCTACCACAACCACTTTTCCTCGAAGGAACTGTTTCTCTACATTTTTAACCATGAGATTCTCGTGGGATTTCCAATATAAGGCCCTTACATTCATGTTTACTCTGTGATCCATGTTTGCTCCATGAACTATATCGAACCCATTACTTTTATCCTACTCAGCAGGTCATGATGGGCTTATTAGTGTCCTCTTTTAGGAAATTTTTAAAATGTAGAACTGGAAGGTCAGAGGCCTTATCTTGAAGGTCAAGGAGTTGAAAGGAGGTAAATCCTGAGCTATTTGTAGTCCTGGACCCTGCTGCCTAAGTGCTTTCTTGTAATAAGAAATAATTAAACTAGGTAGGGGTAAGTCAGGCAGAGATATTGGTGAGGCGGTAAACCAGAGAGAGTGGGAAAGTGAACATGAGGTAGGACATGATGACACCATCTTAGTTGGTGGACCCAATGACTCAGAGACTGCTTCAAACTCTGTCCTTCTAGTTACATAAGTCAGTAAATGTCCTTAGTTATGTGTTTGCCTTTATTGAAGCTAGGTTCAGTAATATTTCTGTTTACACCTGAGTAATAAAGCTGTTGAAGTATTTATCAATTGGATAATTAGATGGTACTCTTATAGGCAACATATAAAAAGCAAAGACAAGTAAAAAAAGAAAAAAATATATATACATGGAATATACTCACGAAATAGAAATAAGATCAATATCCAGTATCCAAGGGGTGGTTCTACTCCTCTGATCATCTAATTGTAATCATTATCTTCCATGTCTGTGTTTTCCACTTGTGTTTCAAAGCACCAGAACAATGCCTTGAGCATGTGAGGAACTTAATATATGACTGCTTAGCAGATGGATTCTGGAAATAAGTAAAGTAATAATGGGATAAAAGTTGGTTTGTAGACTATTTTCAGATTCTGGTTTCTGAAAACTGTGAGGGAATGAATAACAACAACAAAAATACAAAGGGACTAGAATAAAACTAATATGAATTTATATACCGCCCTCTTAATTTACTTGTTTTATAAGCTTGGACAGTTTCATTTGCCTCTCTTATAAAGTGAGCACAGTAAAATCCAGACTCAAAGTTTTGAGAGTAGTTTGGATTATATGAGATAATCTATATAAAATGTTTCTGTGCCGAAGACTGGCTCTGGCTGGGTCCAGGGGTTCCTGAAGGATGGACGGTGTTGGCAAGGGAGGGGTGAGAGAGGCCACGAGAATCTTTCTGGTCACCAAGCAGGCATCTCTGCTCTGACTGGAGCTCAACTTTATTTTATTTTATTCTTTTTAATTTTTATTATTTTTATTTTATTTTATTTTTTTACAAATAGTTTATTGTCAAATTAGTTTCCACATAACATGCAGTTCAACTTTATTTTATAATTAAGTGTTTGGGGGATGGCACAGAAGTGGCATTTGCCTTAGACAATGATTTCTGATGACAAACTTCTTTGATATGTAAGAATTTCCCAGAACATAGAAGACTCCTGCATAACCTTTATCAATAGTGATTGAGGTAGGTGATTTAGATGCTTATCCTATGGGGAAGGAAGGTATCTTTAGCATACAAGACAATATTTTTAGCATAAAAAGGGTGAAGATAATTCTTTTTGAGCAGGGGTCAATAGCTTGTTTGTTTAAGGAGAAGTATTAAGAAAAACAGGCCTTTCAGGAAAAACAATGTTTGCTCCCATAATCACAAAAGAAGTAGTTCCTACAATAGGTTCCTTCACAGGGTACAGTCAGCATATTCAAGGCCAGAATAAGTCACTCTGAATACTGATCACAAGATGCCTTGGGGGTCGGTGCTCCAAGAAGAAACAGTTGGTTGGGGGTGTTCTTAACTCTAAATTAGGCTCTTTGTCTCAGGGCCAGGCTCATTTGTAACTCTTGTGTTCTTAGCCCCCTTTATTATGTAAGTCTTGGATTTGGAAGGCCCATAGGAAGAGCCTTTTGACAATCACCCACAATGCTTTCATCTAAAATCTCTTTTGAAAAGGCAGGAATATGCTTTTCCTTATGAGGAATCAGAATATCAGTCTGATCTGGAATATTGTGAGGCCTGATCAATACCAGCAGGCTCATTTCCAACATGAGCCAGTAGTAGCAGAAGGAGATACCAGTTTTCATTTCTCATGGCAGGAGCTGTGCAAACGCTGCCATTTCCTCGCTGTGACTGTCATACAGCGAGGCCGTTGCAGCTCCCAGCATTTCTGGAAAATCTGGCTCATAATAAGTAGTCATCAAAAGCCTGTTGAAGTTCTAGAATTCTTTTTTTTTTTTAATTTTTTTTGTGTTTATTTTTTAAAGAGAGACAGACACATAGTGTGAGCAGGGGAGGGGTAGAGCGAGAAGGAGACAGAATCTGAAGCAAGCTCCAGGATCTGAGATGTCAGCACAGAGCCCGACACAGGGCTTGAACTTACAAACCAACATTATGACCTGAGCTGAGGTGGGATGCTTAACCAACTGAGCCACCCAGGCACCCCAAAGTTCTAGAATTCTTAAGAGGGGGTCTTCTTTATTCATTTGGCAAGACAGGAATCATCCTTAAAAGATTTTTGTTATATGGTCACCATGCTTCTGTTTAAATGTATTCAGTAGTGGGAAGCATGGATCTTCCCATATTTGGTCCATATTTGGATCTCTTGAGATACCTTGTCCTATGTTCACCTGTGACTTTTGGCCATGTAACTTTTAACCATTGTTTCTGTGGAGCCATCAATCATGACAACTGTTTAAGGAGTTTAAGCTGGAGAGTAGGGTCAAGCCCAGGTTTTAGTATAATCAGTCCTCTTGGATGTTGTTGAAGAGATGAACAGATAAATATTTTTGAGCATAGTCCTAGGGTTATTATTCCTTAAATTCAAAAGATTAAAAATATATGTAAATGTTTTAATTTAGATGCAGAGTATAGGTTTTTGAAATCAGTTCATGTCACAAATCAAAAGGAAAAGAAGTCAAATATTTTTATTTAGTTCTGTTAGCCCTCTCCAAATTAGTATGACTTTTTAAAAGTTTTATTTCATAATTTGGATAGACAGATTAAGCAAATTTTCTGAAAATAAAATTCAGAGGTTTTTCAATGACCTATAGAGTCCCACATGAACTGCCCCCTTGCTTCCCTCTCTGACCACATCTCTCATGACATTCTCCAGCCCTCCTAGCCTCTTACTGTTTCTGTTTTCTCAGATCTCAGATTTTCATTTAGGCCTCTACTGACAACCCTTATATTTAATATGTAGCCTATTGCCCCTTCTCCTTCCTTCTGCTCCTTCCCCTCCCATTTGTTTTCCATTAAATGGTTCAATTGTCCATGCTTTGTAGATCTTTTAGTATGTTTATTATTAACAGTCCTGTTATTATTGTTTTATTAACAGAGGAGTTTCAGCTTCTCTAGGGTGGAGCTCTTTATATTTTTTGTTCATTGCTGTATCCCAAAAATCTAGAATAGTGCCTGCTTGTAAAAGACTCTTAATGAGTGCTCATGGAATGAGTGAATGAATGTATCTATACATGAGTGAAAGGAGGGGAGAAAAGAGACAATTAACACTCTATCCCAGGATCAGCCCACTCCCCTATGCTGTGGAAAGATCTCGGCCATGCAAAGAGGCCACAAAACCTGGAAAAGGAGAGAACAGCATGGGATACTTCAGAAAATGTACCTAGGAGGCCTGAGTGGCATAAAAAATAAGGCTCAGACTTAATGGGCTGGAGAGCAAAAGTGGACAGCAGGTAGCAATGGCTAGTTTTTCCCATGAGATTGTCAATATGTGCTTTCATTCCCAATCTGATGCCTCTTAAAAAAACGCATTTAGACCAGATCTTTGGGATGGTACCATTAGAGATCTCCCAGGAAAATGACCAGATTACATTTGTTGGAAACACTAAGAATCCCAAACTTTGCATGACGATTCCACTTGCTTGTCCAAAATTTTTTGCTACTATATAGCATTCATTTTTATCTAGGTCTTATATTCTACTCAGGTCTCTCTAACAAGAGTTTAATCTGGAAGTTCTGAAGACTAGATTTTTATGTTCTTTTTTATCCACTAGAGCTCCCAATATGTTGAGCATAATGAAGCTGCTTCAATGATAGAGCTGGCCAATTAATAATAATAGATATTTTCTAAAAGCATGATTGATTTATGATATTTATTTTGTAGTGTGCCATAGAGTGTTTATACAGAAGATAACCTAATATAGTAACACTTTACTGAAGTAAATATTTCCAGGGCACAAGTGGGAAGGGGAACCCCACAAAACAACAACAAACTAATGACCAATTCATGAAGTGAACAGGATTCTGTACCTTACCCTCAAATGTATGAAGAAGTCATATGGCATGTAGTGGGGGTGCCCAGATTAGCAACCAGCCAGCCTTCAAATCTTTGACATCAGCCAGTCTTTAATGGACAGTGAGGCCATGCTGCTCAGCTGTTTCATCTATACTTAGTATTGTTATGTTCCTTCTACTAAAATAAATAAATAAATAAACAACTGAGTCCTTTCAGAGTTCTGCACCTTGTGTTTGGTTCTTAGTGCAACTCAGGAGGCCAACTTTAGCAGTCAAATTAATTGATCTGTTTTTGGCTAAAAACTATATTTTGGAGAATCTCTATCACTCTTTTTAGTTTTACTTGCACCCAATTTCCAAGCTTCAAACCATCTACTGAAAAAAATTGCTGGGCACCTTAAAAAGAACATAAATGCAGTAAGTGAATATATCACTTATCATTTCTCATGCCTAATTATCCAGAAATCTATAGTGGTGTCATGCGTATTCGCTTCAGAAGCTATTTGCTCTTTCAGACTTCCCAATTCAAAAGCTGACTGTGCATTAACGCACCCTTGTTCTCTACTGCTCCTTTTCTCAGGTTGTATCTCTTCTTCTTTTTACATTTCAATTTCTCTTTTATGTAGTATGCCTTTTTACCACTTGGTCCTCATTTTTTTCCCCAAAAATATATGTGTGTGTGTGTGTGTGAGGGGTGTGCGTGTGTGCATGTCTGGACCCTGCAGTAACTGAGCAATTTAAGTTTAATAGAATTTCAAACTTGCCTTTGGAGATAGGAGCAGTTTTCCTGGGCAAAGAGGAAGAAATATAGCCTTAATGAAGCAGAGAGATAGTGCCGGCAAAAAATAAATGCCTCAATTTATAAACTTTCATATATATATATATACATATATATATATATGTACATATATATGTATGTATATTCAAAGTCTGTCCCCAAAATTGTTTTCCTGAATGCCACATAACACTGCCATTGACAAAACAAAAGCGAAACAGCAAAATTTCCCCCAAAAAACCAAAGTAATTGGGTATATTTCTCAGGGTGGAGTTTCATTTTACTTATATGAAGCATTAATATGAATCTTCAACAGAGAGAAATGGGCTGATGTTAATCCACTTTTACAATCCTTTTTATAGGGTTTCAAACAATTTAACAGCTGTTTAAAGAAACCAATGTTTTGATGAAATAACAAAGGCAAGATTATTGTGGAGAAGAGAAATATTAGGATTCATAAGAAATTATGCAGGCCTTCATAAAAGATAAGCTGCAGTGTTAAGAAATATTACAATAGATGTTTTGGCCCCAGCACATAGCAGACATTTAGTGAATATTTGTTGAATAAATTGAAGGAAGGAAAGAGGAAAGGAAGAAAGAAAGGAAGAAAGGAGGGGAGGAAGGCAGGGAAGGGGGAAGCAAAAAAGGCTCTTCTTTTCAGTTCCTGTGAGTCATTTCAGTTACGTGAAGTGAAGCACCATGTTGTTTCGGGGGAAAAAAAAAGAAAAAAAACCTTCAACAGTAATTTGTCAGTAAGTGAATCCTGAAACTCTAGCCCCCTGTAATCCTCCAGAGTTCTTCTTCATTATGCCCCAGACACTTCAGCATCTGCCACACTAGTTGTAAAATTGGGCCCCCAGGTTGGAGACTAAGCAGGAGCTGAAGATGAAGTGCATTATGTAACAGAAGGATCTGAATAAGATCTATATGCATGTTTCTTTCCTGTTGGAGGATGCTGTAGTCCTGTGGACAGGAAACAGTACACTGGAAGAACATTGACTTTGCATGTCAATGAATTTGAATCCAAAATCTTAGTGATGTGCTTGTACATCCTTGGCCTCAAATTTCCATAGGGTGTATGACAGCAACTTCCCTGCCCTCTTGCCCTACATATTATCAATGTTCCCCGAGGAATGATCACTTACCTGTCTGGTGAACAATCACCTCAGAGAGTTCTCCTACTCTCACATCCACTTACTCTCAGAGGGTGTGCTCTGATCTGCTGTCAGTCATGAGGTAGACTGGAAGGATTATGGTTGTCTATCTCTGACAGAGACTGGTGCAGAAGACCAGTGTCTTAGTAGGCTCCATTAGGACCGCACATCCAAACTATATTGTTCAATCTGACTATAGTCTCCACTGTAATTCACTGCTAAGTCCTTGGGTAAATTACTTATTTCTTCTGGAAAAAAAAAAAAAAAAAGGCATATTCAACAATCAAAAAAGACTCTTGTGAGGAAAAAAAACTAAGGCAATGTTTATAAAATGCTTAATTCAGTGACTAGCACATCATGCATACTTTATAAGTGGCAGCTAAACCTTCTTTGTAGTTCCTACCTTGACTCTTTTGTAGCCAGTATTCAATAAATATGTGTTAATTCACTACTGTCAAGTATGGTACCCAAGATTAAATCAGGTAGAAAAGCAAGATTTTAAAACGTGTCCTTCTAATCTTAATTACTTTTTTATATAACTTACTCCCCACTAACCCCACAAACCTGAAGCAATATAGGAAAAGCAAAGTGTTAATTTAGGCAGTTTTTGGTGACGTTGATTAATGCAGAAAGATATTACTCACTAATTACAGACAGAACCCCCTCATTTGAACTCAATAACAGTTTTAATTAAAATTCTTAGTCTCCCAAATCATGGCTCCCTTAACCTGGTTTAATTATTTCGTGGGTCTTGCCTATGACCTTGCATTAATTTGCATGGTGCTAAACATGTTTCTCTATTTGTCTGGCTTTGTGCTATTATGAGGGAATTTCACATTTTAGCTAAAATCAACATTAACCAAAGATGCCAGCTGATTAATTCGACTTAGAGATGTGTCATACATGCACTTAAAATGCAAATAAATGATGGCCTTTAATGGTGTATATTTAGTAATACTGTGGAAGATTTTAGCTTGTTTATAAATTTTATTGAATGTGAATTTGTTAACTACGTACCACTTATATAGTACAATATCTAAAGGCAGTCTTCTTTTAAATATTTTGCAATCTGTGTTATTTCATGATGGCGTACAAATAAAATATAGGGTCTATATCAAAATTTAAAATGAGCATACTCCATTTTAAAATTTAATGAATTGCAAACATGTAAGATACTCTACTTAAGTAATTTGCCCTGTGGATACATAAATATATGTACAAGAAAATTTCAAACAGAATCATCTGGAATAAAGAAAACCTGAAAATTACCTGAATGTCAATCAGTAGTATGCATCTCTGCAACAAGGCAAACATATAAGTACATTCATGAAACCATGTTCACGATATACTGTGCAGCACTGCATATGGGTTGCAGAGCTGAGAAAAGAGATGATGCCTACTCTAAGGATGTAATCAATTTACTCAGTATGCAAAACTGAAGGAAAGTGAGGTGATAGCACAGACAAGGAGCCCACACACCCTACTTTAGTGTAGTTTACCACTGGCTGTGGGTTCCTTTCAAGGAAAGTCAGTGCTAAAAATTCTCCCTCCAGGCAGGGTCCTGAAGCTGGATGATCAAGAAGTCAAATTCTTGCTTTGCCACTGATTTCGTATACCCCAGTTTCTGCACCATTTCAGAAGAACTCTGACTGATATTCTATACCTTCTGTTTAGGATATCTTTTATTTATTTATTTTTTCTAAGTCTTTTTACACTGTTTTTTTTCATAATATTTCTTAGACTTCCAGGTCAATATTTTTTCAGGACTATCAGTGGGAGGAATGAGAAATACCAAACTCTGGGAAAATTTTATTTATGGAATATTTTCCCATTTCTGCTTTTTAGCCACTTTATCTATTCTCTGTGATTCTTTTCCCCAGAATTGCTAATCTTTATTTTTTACTGATTTCTTTGTTTTCCTATGATGTAATCCTTTTGTTCTCGGAACTTTGAAATTATTTAAAGCAGTCATCCATAACTCCATTCCACAGTTTCTAAAGTTTTGATTTCCTCTTCATTAAGTCTATCCTATCATTTTAAGTGTGAAGATCCTACTCCTGTGGTCAATAATGGATACAAAATAGAGGTTGATTGGTTCTGCCTTCTCTGTATGAAATCTTACAGTGCCAGCTCATCCAAAGGTTTGAAAAACTCATACTCATATGTTAAAAATATCTAGGTTTGACTCCCAATCTTGCGATTTTATTTTTCTGGCATTAGATTCAGGAATCTCTAATGCCAGTGTATGTACAAACTTGTGACTTGGAACCAGAGTAAAAATCAGAAAAACATAGGTCTTATAAGATACTATCGAAAACCTTTATAGAACAGGTGTGATGTCAAGGTAGCTCAGAGGATAATTCACTGGGTCAGAGCCAACAGAGTGTAACTGTAATCCTTCCCATGCTGCAAACAAATCATATCATCTAGCAAGCCCAGGATTCTTCAGACATAAAATTCTGAAATTGATCTAAATCAATGTAGTAGACACTATAATTTGCCTGACTCAATATTATTCCCAATTTTCTTCTTTGCTTGTCTTTACTAGAGAGGGTTTAATATTTGCTTTCCTGGATTCCTCTTAATTCAGTAGTGGCCCCATCATACTGTGTTTTCCAGTGGGACCTAAGTGAAACTACTGAAGAAGTTTTTGGGAAACCTTAGCTTTTCTGAGAAAAGGGAACAAAAACTCTATTGCTTTCTCTTTCTTCTCTTCTTTCCTGCCTTGAATGAAGACTCCATGTCTGGTTTGAGGTAGCCATTTTGTAACAGCTGATTCAAAGTATATGAGGCAAAAAGTCATTAACATAGGACAGAGGAGAGGGAAGATCACAGTACCTGGATCTCTAATATCTCTAAGCAATAGGGTTAGTGTCAGTGGCCAACTGCTTCCAGACTCCTTGGGTAAAAATAAGTAAGTAAATATACAAATAAATACTTTTAGGATTAAGTTTTTGTCAGCTAGCTATTCTGTTACTTGTAACCAATTGTGTTCCTCAATCATCATTTTATAAATTGTACTACTCATAAGAATCACAGGTTGAATGTTAAACAGAAAGTTTTCTAGGTCTGTCCTTCAGAAATTCCATTATAGTTGATTTGGGATCAGAGCTGGTATATGTGGTTATTATTACTAGTAGTAGTAATAGTATTGTTAAGATATTATTGACATATAACATTATATTAGTGTTGGAGGAGATCATCAAGAGGATGTAACCACTGGTTGACCTGTGAGCTGGACCCCAGCAATCAGAGGCTCCCTACTCTCTCCGCTGCCCTTGGAATGTGCATTCCACTGCTTTACCCACTCCTAGAAGTTGCTCCAAGGACATATTCTTATGATAGTGATGTGGCATTGAGGCCATCTGATGGTCTATGTGAATGAACCCAGTCAAAGCCTCTATATAAACTTTGAGATTTGGTGGGCAGGTCTAGAAATCTACTCATTTTGTGGCCAAAGCCTTGTATATAAGTTCCCTCGTTTATTAAAACTGCCACCTACCAATCTGGAATGGCCTACCTCTTCTTCAATTTCTCCTTGATCTCCAGATTCTGGGGCCGCTTTCAGATTACACAGGGCAACCCCCAAGGACGTTTTGAAATAACCATTAGTTTCAGATATGCACTGGCCTTCCTCCATCCAAGTTTTCGCTTTCTGTGGTCTTAATTATTTGTGGCCAACCATGGTCTGGAACCAGTTGGTCCTCCTTCTGCGTTGTTAGAAGGTCAGTAGTATGTCACAATGCCAGTTTCATTCACCTTACTTCATTTCACCAAATTTTAGGCATTTAAAAGCCTATCTCACAGCATCACAAGAAGGGTTAGTGCTGTACAATGAGATATTCTGAGAGACAGAAAAAGAGACCACATTCATGTAACTTTTATTACTTTGATATTGTTATAATTATGTTATTAATTATTGTTGTAAATCTCTTACTGTGCCTAATTTATAAATTAAACATTATCATAGATATGTATATATAGAAAAAAATGTATGATGTATAAGGTTTGATACTATCTGAACTCTATGCCAGTCATAGGCAACCATTGGGGATCTTGGAATGTATCTCCCACAGATAAAGGGGGACTACCGTACAACATGATGATTTGATACTTGTATATATTGAAAAATGATCACCATAATAAGTCTAGTTAACATCCATCACCACATATAATTATAACTTTTTTCTGGCACTGAGAACTTTTAAGATCTACTCTCTTAGCAGCTTTCAAATATACTGCATAGTATTATTAACCATAGTTATAATGCTATATATTATATGCCATGGCTTATTCTTTTTGTTGTTGTTTATTTGTTGTTTAATTTATTTTTGAGATAGAGAGAGACAGAGCACAATTAGGGGAGGAGCAGAGAGAGAGGGAGACAGGATCTGAAACAGGCTCCAGGTTCTGAGATGCCAGCACAGAACCCGATGCAGGGCTCAAACCCACGAACCGTGAGATCATGACCTGAGCCAAAGTCCGACACTTAACCGACTGAGCCACCTAGGCGCCCCGACTTATTCATTTTATAAGTAGATGTTATAACCCCCTTTTGGCCCTTTCATATATTTTGCCCAGCTCCCACCGCTGACAACCACCAACAACCACCAATGTGTTCTCTTATCTACAGCATCTGTGTTTTTAACAAACATTTTAGGTAATCCCTTGGTTAATGTTCCTCAAACTTACATGACAAAATACATTTGGTAAACAAAACATTGTCATTTAGCTAAAAACTTGGCTCTGTTCTTCACTTGGTGTTGTCAATGCAGCCCTAAGGTAAGCCAGTAAAAATATAGAGCTGAAAATTTTTCACAGGTGCTTCTCATTACCTTCCCTCCTTTGATGCCAGGGTCCCTTCCACTTTGACTCACTCTCTTCCACCACCATTCATCATCTTTCCCATCTTTTTCGTGTGGTCTTTCCTCTTGCCTGCAGGAATTCTTGCTTTCCCTGGAATATTCACCTCCCATGTGTCATTTTCTCACTTTACAACTCCCCTTCAATCCTTCTGTTCCTCTTTATTCTATGATTGACTCTCCCTAAGAAGCCATTTGTGATCCCCTATTATGAAGAATTCCCTATAAAAATAAATTATATTGTGCTGTGTTTGGGAGATAAACTTGATGGGGTAAACAGCTGTACACAGCAGCTCTGTGCAAATAAGTTGAAAGCAAAATCCAACCAGCTGCTCAGCATGAACCCTCTGAGAGCTGAGATCAGCTGTTGTACTACCCAACAGTTGCCCTACAGAAAGCCAGACTTGCTGGGAGAGAAATGAAAGAACAGTATCGCCAGGTGATCGAAGCAGGGGTAGCAAGTGAAATGTTCATTATCCAAAAAAGGATGCTACAGTGATAATTTTTCTTCATTCACATTGGCATATTTCATCACAGGAAACCCAATGATTTTAGGAACTGTTTTGTTTAAAAAAAGACATTAATATCAGCATTTTTGAGCCACTTTGATGCCTACACTAACTTTTAGAATACCAAAGGTTACTTGTAGAATTAAAATCACCACCCCCTTGGTAGGTCAAAGGGGTATAACTTTCTAATAAAACATCTTTAGATTCAACTTGGAGATTCCTGAGGTTTCACTTTTTTCTCTAAAGGTTGCTTTTCCTAAAAAAAAAAAAAAAAAAAAAAAAAAAAGACAAAAAATATATCAAGGATAGGTTTGGACCTTAGTGGTTTCTAAACTAACTACTTCTCAGTTCTCACACCATCTCCACTCACCTCAAATGGCCCTTAGGGAAAAAGAACCCCCGCCTCCAAAGGCAACCCATCTAATACTATATCTTTGACAAGTTTCTTTATGTGAAACTAAAATCAGCCCCTTTTTGTCTTCTACACATCAGGCTTCTTGTGGTCAAGCAGAATAAGTGAAACTTTGTCAGCTCTTTGAAGCGAACTAGTCTTCATATTGCAGTAAACTGAATCTTCCTTATTCCCAGCTAAACTTTGCTAATTCCTTTCATTGAATATCCCAAGTGATGAATTCAGTTCCTTCCAGCATCCATCATTTGAAAAAGTTCTAGCTTATCTCTCTTAAACTTAAGGCTCAGAATTATGTAATATATGTAAATTGAAGTTTAATTAACAAAGAATAAAGTGAAATTATTATTATCCTCTACTACTGTTTGAATGTTACTCTAAATTTTTGCTAATTTATGATTTTGGAGATGTTTTATTGTTGATTCATAGTTAGCATTTTAACAATTTTAAGAATTATACTTTTCATATTAAATATTACTTCACCACATCTCTAATTATTCCTAGATTTGTGTAGCTGGATGTTGGCTCCAACATTAGATGTTAGGCATTAACATTAGGCAATAGATCATTAGGCATTAACATTAGACCTGTTAAATTTTGCTTCATTATATTCAGCTCATATATTATAGTTTCATTGGATCCTGATTCTGCCATCCAACATACTTTCTGCTTTTCCATCTTTAAGCCATCAAAAAAATTGCAGAATCAGTGTTTTCTTTCAATATCTCTATTAAATTTTCAACCCTTTATTAAGTCATCAGAAAGATGCACATCAAAAATCACTTTATCCCTTTCTGTCCCACCCCACACACCCCACACAATGACTCTTCAAGTTGCTTTGTAAAGATATAATTGAAACGAAAAGATACACTTTAACCTCTTCTCTCTGGCTTTCATTGACAAAGGGATAGCTACATGTAGAACACATGTTTTTGGAAAGATCATGGTGACAGCATTGTTTGTTATGTTGTACAAGGTCTCCACATAAAATTTTTTTCTTTTCAAATCATTCTCTGAGTTGAGAACAAGGAAAAAGTGAGGAAAGGGAAATATTTTTCTTTAATTACAAAATAAGAATTATATACCCCATGGAATTTTATCCTTTGCTTCATTGCTAGAAAGCTCAGAATAAAAGCCTATGGTAATTACCTATAGTTTTTATTTGCATAAATATTTTGATAGTATTTTTTATTTTATATTGCCTTTTATTATTTTGCTTTTCCTTTTTATGATATTAGTTGTTAGTTTTATACTATATAAATATACAGATAAAATGAATTAGTTGGCATATTGGTATAGTTGTTAAATGAAAGAGGATTATAGACAGAATTCACCTCTCCTTTTCTGTAATCATTTTGGTGGATTAATTTTAATCCATTAGTATTCTTTAGCTATCCCTAGTCAGCTGGTGACTTATCCATGTACATTTAGCACAATATAATCCACTTCACCTAACTGGTTCTTAGTGAAATTTAAATCTCAGCACATTGTACCTTAACTACCCTACAGTGTTGTTGTTGTTGTTTAATAAAAGAACTTATCAATATCTGATATTTTTTTCTTCATCCTTCACTAAATTCTACATTTCATGACACAAGAAACTTGTCTCCATTATTTACCTGTATATTCTCTAAACAGCTTCTGGCAGGTAGTTGGTGCTCAGTAAATATATGCTGAATGAATTAATAAATCTGAGTTTTGACTTCACACACACACACACAAAACTTCAAGTGAACCTAATATAAAATATATAGCATTTACATATTGCATGCTTTTTCTATATAGCAAGAAAAAAAAAAAGCAAGAATTTCCAATTATCCAGTTATGATGATGAATGTATAGAGTCAAATAAAACAGCTCAGTTAAAAATGATGTTGATGCTTTCAGCATCAGTATGTAGTCTTGTTAATATATTTGAATAACATTTTAGAGCTTTCAAAATCTTTTCCCATATATCAACTCATTTGAATCTAACATTAACATGGTAAAATAGCCAGAGTGATATTATTCTCTTGATTTTTTTCAGAGAAAAAACAAACAGAAACAAACAAATGATTGAAGAAGTTAAATTATTTGTCAAGAGTATCCTATTGTCTAGACCTCCCTTTTGTATATCTGCACAGTGGTGCCAGGAAAATCCAGAAATTTCCATCATAAATATGGTCATGGTGTTAAATTAGTTATGTGCCTAGGCAAACAAGACTCTTCACTGAACTTCAATTGTATTGTTTATAAAATTGGAACTAAAGAGCCAAGCTCATCATTTTTTGTAAGATTATGAGCTTATTTGTCATACAAAAGAAAATAAGAACTAATATGAAATCTCTTAGGGGAAAAAAACCTGTAGAATCATGATTTCAAAGGAAGAAGAAACCTTACAGATCAATATTGAAACACCTTATTTTTCATAAGAGGAAACTGAAAACTAGAATTTTTAATATTTTTTAATGTTTATTTTTGAGAAAGAGAGAGACAGCATGAGGGGAGGAAGGGCAGAGAGGGAGACACAGAATCTGAAGCAGGCTTCAGGCTGAGCTGTCCCAACGCGGGGCTCAAACCCACAAACTGTGAGATCATGACCTGAGCTTAAGGAGGATACTTAACCCACTGAGCCATCCAGGTGCCCCTGAGGTCTAGAATTTTTAAATGAATTACCAAGGAACACTCACTTACTATGGAGAGGAGATAACCACCAAATCCTGTAAAGTCTTGGTAATGCACTTTCCCATCCCATCACCTTACTCTTTATTCAGACTCATGTCTAACATCACATCAACACAGTCACATTTCTTTACTTCAAGGATAGATATGACTTATTGTTTTGAGTAACACTATTTTCATATAATAAAATGAATAACATTATATAATAATAGTGGATTCCAGATTGATCATCACACTGTTTGTAGTCCTAGTTCATATTTACTATATAGAGTATTCCTCAAATAACTTCTGATCATTTCTGTATAGTAATAATATTGTACTACTAGGAGGGAAAAGAACAAAAAGTCTGTTTGAAATGTCACATATTGAGGAGCCGATAGCTACTAGCTAGGTTAAAGCTAAAATTCAGATAAGCAATTGTATAGTTCAAGTTGGTTGTAACTAGTTGTAACTTCTACTAAGTTGCTGGACAAGAAGCCATTTATTATCTCAATATTCAGCCCAGCAGCCCAAGTCCAAAAATGTAAATTCCAAATGTTCATTTCCCATCAGTTTTCTCTTCTCCCAACCATTTGGGCTTAATTGCTTTTATGGGTTTGCTGAACCACAAAGTAGCAATAATTCATTTCTACTTATTAGGGAATTTATTGTTTATTACTCTCAAGAAAAATATAATTCCTATAACAGATATGTGGCAACAGAGATGGGGTGAGCTTGTGGTAGCTTCAGGCTGTTATTTACTCTACTTTCACTATCCTTTTCTTGCCATTTGCTGAGAGCAACCAATAGTTTCAGTATGTGGTCCTTGGATATGTAGCAAAGAAAGGCCGTAGAGAAGCTGCTGAGTCAACCAAATGGTGGTTCGCAAACCACAGCAATTAAGTCAACTGTATGTTTTCTACAAAACAGGAAGTATCTCACTCACAGTGAGCCTTGACCACTTAATTCAGTGGTTAGTACAAATGTGTAATGTAGGTGATTATCCACTATACAGAGGGGAAAGAGATGTGGGCATCAGTAAGGTCAGTCTTCACTGTAGGAGGTCTTACATATGAAAATGTCATCAGAAAGCTTGGGATGAAAGTAGTTAAGATGAGCAAAGAACAAAGGGATTCAGGCAGAATGAAACTCTATTCTCTACTTTTCAGTTGTTTCCTCAGCATCTTTTTCAATGATTTTTCTAATTACAGGAACAGAATAGACATGCCATTTAGGCATTTAGAAGGGTAAACACAATGTGTCAATGTGTTTAAAGAAGTTCATGTGAAAAATTCATATCCAATGCCTTTCATGGGACCCCAAAGGCTCTAGGAATGAACATCTGTAACTTTGCTCATGCAGAATATGGATAGACTTGAGAAGTAAGAGAAATTCACTGGAAGACAAGTTGTCCATGAAAGGGAGGCCTGGTGAACCAAACTTAGGAACAGGTCTTAGGGAAGAGAAGGATCATGGTTCCAAATGGAACTTAGAAGATATATCTGAACTCTCTTTGATATAGATGCCAGTTACCCAAATATTCTGAGAAAGAAAAAACTGAGAGGTAAAACTGACAAAGTGACTCAGTAAAGGTGAAGCTTGTGAGAGAGCAACATGTGAGACAAGCAAAGTGTTTTTCTCTTCAGAGGGAAAGAGAGATGAGTGCCAGATATCCAAAAATATGTGACAGTGACACTTTAGGTGATGGTATTGGAGAGAATTGATGACCCCAATGACTGTGGATGCTAAGAAGAGGTTAGCATCACTATCTTAGCAACCCAGGAGTAGCACAAGATATGGGAAGACATTTTCTGACCAGGAGACAAAAATGAATGATTACCTTCAAGTGAGTAGGCAAGAATGATGGTAGCCAAGATGTCGGATATGTGAGGTCATGTGGGAGGATCAGACCTGGTCTCACCATGCGGTCAGAGAATCAGTGTTTTATACACTGCTAGATTTACCTCAAAGTGGGACGTTAGCAAATGGAGCAGGGGTAGCCATAAGGTCTCCTGCCCTGCCCTGCCTTCCCTATGTGCTATTTTGGGGCTCTGAGAAGGTGTTAAGAAAGAGGAAAATATAGAACTCTAACATTTGCTGGGTAGGAATGTTGATCCACTTATCAAGAGGTCAGTTATTAAGATGGATTTATCTATTATGCATTGGCACACTCTTTTCTGGATATGCAAATTTACTTTCCCAGAGTAAGGTTGGCAGTACTGTCTGCTTGGTGTAAGTTACTGCATGAGTTTTTCCTTGCATCTTATTTCAGGAAGAAAAATAGCAGATTATGATGCAATTTTAAATTTCAAGAAAACATAGTCATATAATGTCATCTGCTCTTCTTAGTAATGTGTCAAAACACTTTCTAAGAATGGCCATCTTCAAGTTGAGGCCCACGTGATTTCTGGAAAGTGAATTCACTGAGGGACTTTGACATTGAGTTGTGTGTAATGTTGGGAAAAGCTGGCAGTTTATTCCTTTGGGAAAGGTGCCTGGAGGGAAACACATGCATTTGCTTCCTTCTTCTCTTGTGTGGAATATTCAGAAAGCAAAAATTAAAATAGCTCAGGGATTTTTTCATACTGCCTTTGTCAAATGGATAAAGACAGGTACTTTCTGTGTGACTAAGGTTTAATTAGTGGACGGTGAAGCAGGGGTACCCGAGAGAAGAGCACTGCTTAGTTATGTTTACATTTCCGCTGGAGGGGACCAATAGCTCAGGGCCATCATGGGGACAGTCAGAATAAAAGTAGAACCTATGAGCCATTTGTTCTCTGCCCTGTATATACTACTCTAAGGGTGATTTTGGGAATATGCTCAAATTTGACAAACACAAGTAAAGCCAAATATTAAGGAATCTTAGACAAATGAGGTACTATTTTTGCTTCTCACAATTGTGAGTGTACATACTTCCCATCTGTCTAAAGCACTTATCGACATAATATATCTATTGCCGTGTTATATGAATGCTGTCATATTATCTTGTAATATATATAATATTATACATAATAATATGTATAATTGTACAAATAACTGCTCAGGAGCCACAGTCCTGTCCAACACACACATACACAAACACACAATAAACTGAACTCTTTCAAGAAGGGGATGTCTTCTAGTTCTTTGGATGCTTTGATACACTTATTTATTTATTTGACAGATAATTGTGAATGCCTGTTATATGCTAAACACTGTAACTAAGCCCTTGGTATACAAAATAAATGGGTGGCAGCCCTCAGAGAACTTGAAGTTTATAGAGACAATTGACAAGTAAATAAGCAAAAGATGGGATAGGGATATGTTCTTTAATAAGGAAACTAGGATGCAATGAGAGCACATAGCAGTGGCACTGAACTTGGTTCTAGATACTCAAAGAAGACTGTCTGAGGCAGATGACATAGTAAACTGAGGTAGGAGTAGAGGTTCTTCAAGTGAAGATTTGGGAGAGGAATATTTCAGAAAAAGGCAACATCATGTGTAGATGGTGCTGCAATAAGGGAGAACATAGTCAAAGATAGGATCTTAGTGGTGGAAGTGTATACAGTAGGTAGAAAAAGGAGGATGGAAAGATGAGATTGGAGAGAAAAGTTAGGGAACTGATAATCCAGGCTATAAAAGTCTCAGAAGTTAAGAAGCCTAAACTTTATCTTAGGGGCATTGTACCATCTGATGCTACCACTTTTACAATTCATGAAACCTTGAACAAGTTATCTAACCATCTTGTCTATCATTTCTTCAACTCTAAAATTGATCAAAGAATTTAAATGGCATGTCTTCACATGACTATGTCGGGATTTGCTCTCAGGGCCTCTGGCATCAAATGTACCAAAGCTCTGTGTATCATAATACAGCTCTTTGTACTTATGAGTAAATTGAATTATATATGCTTTTTCCCCTCAATATATAAAATGTGTGTCTACCTATATTTTTACTTTTGTTCAAAGAATGATGATTAGAATATTTAGTTTAGAGAGGAAAGGCTTAGGGGAATTATAACTTCTTCAAATATGTGAAATCCTGTCATTTTAAGATATAATGAGATTTTACTGCCCCAAAGGGCACAAGTAGGATATATAGATCAAATTTATAAGTAAGTAGATTTCAGCTCAACTGAAGTTTTGAATAATTTGTGATATTCTCAAGTGCAATAGGCTACTTCAAAGATAATGAACTTCCCATCATGGGAAGTATTCAAATAGAGGCTTTATGAACATCTGGCAAATATGTAATAGGGATATGGGAATTTGGAATAGATGACCCTTTTGATAGACAGATTCTGGAGTTATTTCTCTATTCCTCAGAGAATTTGCTCTTACATACCAGCTGAGTGGTCAGAAAGCCACATGACTTTCTCCATTGCCTGTGTCCACCACCCAAAGATTTTAGATCACAGATAATTAAATAAAAGTACCCAAAGCTACCAATCATACCCTACCTTAAAAAAGTGAACTGATAGAATAAAATCACATGATGGACCTTGCTCGAACAAAATGTCCCTCTGGTGTTAGAACCAGATAGTGAAATGGCACCAAATGTTGCCAAAGCCAGGGAGGGTTATAGGAGATCAGAGAAGCCATACATAAATAGAAAAAATATGGACTCCATAGGTAAGCAGGGAATGGTATAGCCATACAACAGAATACCAAACAGCCCCATGAGGGATTGAGGAGAAGCTTTAGTTCCCAATACCTTGGAATTTTATCATATTCAATATATTTCTAAGATTTTGTTAGTATAGAAGAAAGGTTAATTTAGAAGCTTCTGCAGAATAAATTGAAAACTCTGAAAAGGAACAGGTCATTATATAATGTTTATTCCTTTTGCATCTTATATTATTCTTCTTAAGTCTGAAAAAATAAATGAGTAGGTGGGAAAGAAAGAAAGTGAAAGACACATAAATATGACCCTTTGAGTTGGGAAAGGATAGAGACTACTCTACTTGCAGGAAGTATTTGGACCACAAGAACGTCCTTCACAGGTGCACGGTAGAATCTCCAAGTAGATTTGTCCATCTTGGGTTGGCCTAAGTCCTGCTGTCATCCTCTGCTTTGGGTCTGGTTTTGTCATAGGGCATTAATAGCCAGACAACAGTCATTTGATCTCAGTGTTCATAATACCTCTCTTCCTGCCTTGCTTAGCATTTTGGTCTCTAATGTTGACTATTGATTCTTGTTTATTTCTAAAGATAGTCCCCTCTGATGTAAAAAGAACATATTACAGTAAAATAGTAACAACAAAAGTTGCTTAAGCAAAACGTTTCCATAGTCTGGAGTGGAGAGGAACTGGTCAGTAATGATCAAAGTAAAGGATATTTTTCCTGCTAAAATACTCCTATACTTGATTTTTCTAATTTCATGCATATGTGTCCCCGGTATATTTCACTTCTCATTTTTTTAATGTCCATGAGCTTATCTCCTATGTACTTTTAAAAATACCTTAAAAATAGGTTGGTTTATGAGAGTCTTTTTTCTTACAATAAACATTTTCCTAATTGAACAGTCTCAACATTCATAAATTTCAAGCTCAGAAAATTTTATTATTAGAGAAGTAATTTGATGAGTAAGAATGCTTGGATAACAACAACAATAATATCTTACATTCAAATGGTATTTTAAACTTTAAAAGTGAATCTTTAAAATCCACTGTCTTATTGACAAACAATGGCTACCTTTATAAATAAAAGTCCTCTAATTTTGGACTATAGGCAATCAAAGAGGATTAAAGGTATAGATGTTCAAACCCATTATTTAAAGTTGGGGAAACTTAAATATCAAAATGTGTCCATATACGCACTATGTAAAATGTTAGTGTTAAAGCAGTATAAAAATTATAACACAATATAGATGTCATTAGCCCATATTATATTAACCCACATTGCACTTTAAATAAATCACGATAAGTAGATCTTGTTTTAGTGATATGAGCACTAGAGAAACTGGATTATTTCATTTGGGGGCACATTTTAGAAAAAAATGACTGTGTAAAGAACTGGATCCACTTCTAGAACCATCTAACACACTGCCCTTGTCTGACCTCTGAGTCACTGTCCCTGGTGCCGCCAAGTTGGATTCTTTCTTTTGACTCTACTTAAGTACATTGTTTATCACCTGCCCTCATTGGTGGATATTGTAGGGTTTGAGACTTTCTGCCATTAATTATTTTTAATATCACAAATCCACAAAATGTGCCAAGTGAGAACAGTGGAGGCATGTGTACTAGGGCTACCACCAATACCACTCATTTTATTGTGCTCAAATGATACCTGTCTTACATTCAAAATATTAATTCCATCTATATTCAATAGTTTAAAACTAGGAGTGGCTTAAAATTGGTCTTCAAATATGGTAAGAACTGTCTGTAAGAAATATTTTACCTCTCCTGTGAACTGGAGAGTGACCACGTTGCAAGATAGGTGCTCAAGTCTATTATAATCTATCATACATACATACATACTTCATACATACTTTCTTTTGTATCTTCTTCACCAATCCTGCTGGATTGTTCAATAATTCCTTTTAGGTTGGGTTCAAAGTTTTCTGACAGGCTGTCAATGTGTCTCAACCTGTTTAGTTTTTTGTTTTTTTTTTTTAATACTGCTTTAAAATCTCTGAAAAGAGAATAAAAGTAAGTTAGAATAGACGGAGGGTTAGAGAGGACTGTACCCTCCAGAAGGAGAAAAGTTTGATAGGCAGATATATAAACTGAGGTATAATGACAAAGGTATTTCCCAACATCATTAAAAATCAAACAGCAAGTCAGTAGAAGGACTGTGGAGAAAAACACAAGTGTGAAATCAGTCAAGAAGAAGGAACATTGGTTTTTACATGCCTATTATTCATTTAATAGATCTGAGCATCTTTGATGGTTATAAGGAGAGTTTATTGATTATGCTTCTTTTGTATCCCTGTGTTTGAGAGTTAATCTTATATATTTCCACTGTCTTGGATTTCAAGATTTCATTGGGTTACCAAAAGGCTGTTCACAATGAGAAAAACAAACACAGTATAAAATACAATACTTGTATTGCAGGTAAATGCATTTTGCTTTCCTGCAGTTTTCTTTAACTTAAACCACACTGAAAGATTTCAGAGCATCATATTTATAACTTATTTGACTATTTTAAAAACTCTATTTCAATTTGTTCCTCGAAGGCAATACAATCCTAGAATTATTTAGATTTTCCTTTACATTTCTTCTCCAATTTAGATGACTGCTAATTAGGTCTTTTTCTCTTCAGTGCCCCAGAACCTAACTGCCTAAATTGTATATGAAAATATACATGAATACATAAAAGCTAAGGGTTTCTGTTAAATATTCATAGATTTTTATATGTGAAATCCAGTTTTGATATTTGGGTAAGTATTTCAATTTTGGAAATTTATTTTGTAACAGTTAAGTCATTTTTTTTATTGTTGTTACAGGTGACTTGAAGTTCAAGTAAGGAAAAGTGTTGTCCAAATGCCAAGTGGAGGGATAGAAAGAGGATCTTAGTCTTTATTTGGTATAAATATGTATACTTGTTCTACCCTGGCTAGTTTCACTGATCAAGTTGAACTATCAATCCAAGGATGATAGGTCAGTGGAAGGATGGATCACCAGCACCATTTTGCCCAAAGAGACTTATACAACAAAAGGACATAAAACCTTCTTCCCAGTTTTCTCTTCTAGTCAAATTTTTCTGGTTCTGGGGAGAGACAACCCACTTAACTCAGACTCCCTATAGACTGTCTTCATATTTTGATATGATGTGAAGGACAAAGGCAAAGAAATATGGGGGGGGGGAGGGGAATTAAATTTCCTTTGCAGCCCATTGACAAGTACTTGAGATAGGCAGAGTGACCTTCCTCAAGGAGTTTAGCTGCCTTGATTCTACTACTTTGCTAGAGGCCAGAGGCAACCTTAGCTTGACATTAGCCTGACCTCCAGAATCCTATAAAATCCCTTTGGAAACTTCCTTTATCTCTACCCAGCTAAGATATATGTTAGCAATCATCCTCTAAGCATATGGCCCACTGATTACATCTAAAGGGTCTCATGACTAGACTAAGGTTTTACTAGAAAGTTGTAAATGACATTTTCCTATCAACAGCTAGCCCTTCAAGGTCCTAGAAACCTTGCTTCCAAATCCCTTAGAGACTTATGGTATTCCTAACACCCTCCCAATGAATGAAGTCAACTTCATTTCATTCTCTTTTTCCCCTTGTAGTTTCTATTTGGTAGAGTTGGAAGTAGCTGGTCTGTAGATTCTGTAAAAACACCTTGTGTATTCTTGAAGATCATTGGAGAATCATTACATTAAACTAGCACAAATTGAACATTGTTGAGAGAAATACAGATAGCTTTTTTTTTGTGCCAAAATAAAGAGCACTATCAAACTACATATATATTTGGAAAGGAAGTAAGAATTAGTAATATGTGAAGAGTATGGGTCCATATAGAAAATAAATTATTTTGCTTTTCACAGTCCTATTTTTCCTCACAAAAATTTCATAGTCATATATTAGAAATGTTAGTCATTAGTTTCCTTACTTGTTAGTCACTATATACCCATTTGTTGTAGCAGATTTTCACTTAAAGGAATTGGGTTATCTGGTGAAATCATGCCACTTAAATACTATACATAGGTTGCAAAATTCTTATGCCTTTTGCCCTCTGTTTAAGTTTCCTTGTGTCATTTTCTTGTAAAAGATGTTCACATTGTACATGAAATGATCTCTAGCTTCTAATATCATGAGAGACAACAAAATTCAGTTTTAAGAGCTTGGCCGTGTAGACATTGTGCTTGGATTCAAATCACTTACCAGCTATGTGATCTTGGGCAACTTACTTAACCTTTCTGAGTTTTAGTTCTGTTTGCAAAGTTGTAATAAAAATAGTATTTACTTTTTCAATCAAATGAGTTCATGTTCATAAAGTGCTTAGAACAGAACCTGACTTATTTTTAAATGTTGACTATAACAATTACTTTTATGTTAAATAATAAAAAAATAAAAATCAACAACAAGGCCATTGGTATATGGCAAGTATTAAGTATGACCTCTGAAAATAAATTGCAGGGAAGAACGAAGTAATTTTCACTCTAACCTTCTAAGTTCTCTGCTGGGAACTCAGTAACAAAAGGAAGATTAACAAGAGAAGAACAAACAAAAGTTTATTAACATGTATACCTCATGTATACGTGAGAGATACCCAGGGAAAATGAGTAACTCCCAGAGGTGTTTTAGAATCCATGCCTAAATACATTTCTCAGTTAAAGGCAAAAGAGAAAAGAGTGTGGAATAGACTAATAGTGGAGAAGTGATCAGGAAAAGTACTGTAAATAAATATAAGGTTTGTTATTATGCAGATGTAGGTCAGTGCTTTTTCCATTGAGAAATTTCTATAGGTTTAGTCATCCTTTTCTTTCTGATGGAGAAAAAGACACCCTTACAAATGGAGATTTCCATTATACCTATAAATTTCCTTTACAAAAGCATAATTTCTTCTCTGTTCCTAGAGCTTCTCCTGTGTCTATTTCTCAAAATAATTAGCTCAAATTAATCTTTATACTAAAGAGGCATATTTTGGGATTGCATATTCTGCCACCCTACTAAATGATGGAATCGAAGAAATTGTAAATAATCCAAAAACTAGTGTTTAGTTTAAACAGGGCTGGAACTATACTCTGGGGGTCAGAATGTATAACATATTATACACATATGACTATATTTTTAAATCATCAAACTGAGCCCAGGACAAATTGTTACTTTCCTTATCCCACTCTACCCTGAACTGATTGAGGTTCCCCTCCCTCCTCCCTTTTTTTTTTTTTTTGCCATCTTTGGCTTATTTTGCCCAATTTTCTATCCAAGGACAGTTTTGACCGAATTCTTAGAGTGGTATGTTAGAGTCATGTAGGCTAGAAATTGATATTGACAAGCTGCCCGAATGATTACTGTAAATCCAAAAGAGCAACTAATTTTCAATTTCTCAAACCTCCAAATACTGAGCCTTATCACACAAGAAAAGGTATCTGAGCCTTATAACACAAGAAAAGAAGTGTTAAAGAGGAAAAATCTTGATTAGTTAGCAGCCAAATAGAGAACTCCTTGGAGGCCTAAACATATAAATTAATTTGATGAAATCTCCCCTTTTGTTAAACTTGTTGGGATTACCTAAAAAGGGAAAACTATACAAGACCTAATGGCGTATGAATGATGGCCCCAGGAAATGGGGGTGAATGTTCTCCATATTTGTACACAAACTGCACTAAACAGTATGAGCCATATGTTCTCAGGCATGAGAGGCCCTTTCCTGTAGTATGAACTTAGTGGATATACTAGAAATATGTCTTCAAATGTTCATGGTAGAAATAATCTTTCTCTTTCTTTTAAATAGGAAGAAACTGAGGCCTTTTGAAAGAATGTTATGCCTAATTTGGGAGAATCTAGGTCTCTACAATCCAGCTCCCTTTTCAGCAACCCTTCCTGTTAGGTAAGCAAATTATATGCACTTTCTTCCTTGTTTGAGTTTTGCAAGTGGGCACTCCTTAACTCTTTGTCAGCTCTATTAAGCTGGGCTAACTTCCTAGGGCTAAACATACAACCATTTTTCATTTCTTGGCAATCTGTTCTATTAAATTTGCATATTCAAATATGCAGCATTTATGTCTGATCTCTAAAAGAAAACTCACTAAATTCCTAGTAGGATTATTCTCTCTCTTTCTCTTTGGCAAGGGACAAAGATTTGAATAACAACTGAGAGAGAAAGCAGAAGTTAGGCAGTGCTTTCATAAATGAAATTAGCAAGTTTCTACAATTTAAAGGTTCTATTTGTAATTCTAAAAACCTTTTCCCTTCCTCCTTGCTTAGCTTCAGGCATGAATAAAAGTGTTGGGGAGGGGGAAAATGTTTGCTTTTCTTCCTCTTAATGGGTAAGAGATAACTAAATGCTGAATTTACAAAATACTTTGCTGGTTCCGGATTTTATGCATAAGCACAAGATGAATATCATGGCTTGGATCTTAACTGAGTAATATCTGCAAAGTCACTTTGCTGTATATATGAAAAATCTACATTGTTTAACTTGACAATCTTCTCAAATGATATCCACAAGTATTTAGCATTAAAAAGCTCAGTTTAGAATTTGAATTGCTAATGCTAAGTTTCCAATTCAAGGTTCTACAATCCAAAACAGGCTTGAAAAGGAAAAACAAAAAAGAACAAGCTTAATTGAAGGGAAACAGTAACATTGGCTCCCACTTGGATAAGTTGCTTGCAGGCAACCTAAGGGGTCCTCCCTTTGTGTGACTTCCAATTGCCTTACATTCTACCATGCTCCAGGCAGAACATCCTAAAGAAAATATTGATGTTATGTTATCCAGGCTGAAAGAGAACACACACACACACACACACACATACTAAACTAAGCAAAATCCCAACATGAACTTTAAGAAGGAAGAAACCAACCAGCTTTTCACACAAATTCACTGTCTCATTAAATTTGGTCTTTTCTTTTTCTCTTTCTTCATTCTGCACCCCATGTTAGGGATGAAATCTCTGGACTTGGGCAGAGTTATGTGCAAAAAAAGCAAAGTTTGAAAATGTTTGTGTCCTCCTTGCCCCTCCCCTTCTAAATTGATCATTCGGTGGATATATTTCCTTCTTAGGCATTTGTGTGAAGAAGAGGATCTAGCTTTAATTTTATTTTTTATGTCTCTAAGGATAATCAGATCACTTTAAGGTGGTTAGTTACCATCACCAAGTTTCTTATTGAAAATAACTCAAGGAAGGGGCGCCTGGGTGGCTTAGTCGGTTAAGCGTCCGACTTTCGCTTAGGTCACGATCTCGCGCTTCGGGAGTTCGAGCCCCGCATCGGGCTCTGTGCTGACTGCCAGCTCAGAGCCTGGAGCCTGTTTCAGTCTGTGACTCCCTCTCTCTCTGACCCTCCCCTGCTCACGCTGTCTCTCTCTCTCTCCTAGAAATAAATAAAACATTAAAAAAAAAAAAAAAGAAAAGAACTCAAGGAATTCTGTGGTTATTGCAATGGAAACCAAAAATGTGCATCATTGATTAGTCAGTCTCTGGAATAAATTCTTCCTAAATTCAAAGCCATTTGAAAAATGATGGAAAGTAGATTTATATAACAGAGAAAAGGCTGCATAGGAAGCTTATTTTCTATTCCTTTATCTGTGCTAAAGGGTAATTTAAAAATGTGAATCATAGCTCTCATTGAAATATAACATAAATGTGTCTCAAAGATTTTATTCAAAGGGCACCTGGGTAGGTCAGTTGTTTGAGTGATGACTCTTGATTTTAGCTCATGTCATGATCCCAGGTTTAGGAGACCAAGCCCTACATCACGCTCCATACTGAGCATGGAGCCTCCTTGAGATTCTCTCTCACTCTCTCTCTCTCTCTCTCTCTCTCTCTCTCTGACCCTCTCAGCTGCTCACATGCTCTTTCTCTCTAAAATAAAAAAAAAATTAAAAAATAGAAAGATTTATTCAGTTAATGAATTAATAAAGATACCAATAAGGTATTAAAAGTAGTTAAAAAGAACATCTGAGGGGCGCTCAGTTAGTTGAGCATCCTACTTGATTTCAGTTCAGGTCATGAGCTCATGGTTCATGGGATTGAGCCCTACCTTTGCTCTGTCTGACAGCTTGGAGCCTTCTTGGGATTCTCTTTCTCCCTTTCTTTCTGCCTCTCTCCTGCTCTCTCTCTTAATAAAAAATAAACATTAAAAAAAAAGGAACATCTGAATAGCTATATCTTTAGGCAATTAGGAATGCTCAAAGAATTTCCTAAGACATGTTAAGACTGCTTAACATATCCTGTAAGTGACAAAGATTTTCTATTTGACTAAGCTAATCAAGTGCCTCAAAGTCCTCATCTCAACTAGATTTCAACATTGAGCTCCTATGTCTAGCCTGGTTGAGCATGTGTTTCCAATTTTACCAAAAAATCCTTTTGAGTCAGTTTAGAGAGCATATCCCACCCTTGGTACCTGATTATGCTTAATTCTGGGTCAAGTTTGTTATCCCCCACCTCTGACATCTGATCACCACTAATCTTCCTTCAGTAAGAATCCTTACAAGAATCCCCTCCACCCCAACCTCCCATGTTTCCTCTTTGTATTTTCCATCCACTGAATCCCCCCCCTCAACCTTGCTTTCTAGGTTTATAAATCTCGTGTCCATGTTGTGATAGGAAGTAAGCCCATTTCTATACTATTCCACTATTGCAATAATTCTTTACTTTTTTTAAATGTTTTATTTATTTTTGAAAGAGAGACAGAACAGACAGAGAGTGAGTGGGGAAGGGGCAAAGAGAGAGGGAGACAGAATCAGAAGCAGGCTCCAGGCTCTGAACTGTTAGCACAGAGCCTGAAGCAGTACTCAAACTCACAGACCATGAGATTATGACCTGAGCCAAAGTCCAATGCTTAACCGACTGAGCCACTCAGTCACCGCTATTGCAAAATTTTTGAATAAAATCTGTTACTGCTGTTTTAACCATTGTCCAGCTTTGGTTTTCTTTAACAGAAGTGAGGGGAGCCTGGGTGGCTCAGTCGGTTAAGCCTCCCACTTCCACTCAGTTCATGATCTCTAGGTTTGTGAGGTCAAGCCCCATGTTGGACTCTGTGCTGACACCTCAACACCTGGAGCCTGCTTCAGATTCTGTCTCCCTCTCTCTTAGTCCCTCTCCTGCTCACACTGTGTCTTTCTCTCTCAAAAATAAATAAACATTAACATAAGTGAAAATCAGTTGTATCTCCATTGACCAAAATTAATTTGCATATTTTAGGACAAACTCATGTATATTGCCCTTAGTTTTGTACAGTGTGCAGAATCATTGAGATTAGTCACAGGTGATGAAAGCATTATTGCCTACCGATTCAGATAAATCTAAAAAGTCTGCTAGACTATGGTCAGCATTCCATTAAAAGGATATACAGTAATTATTATGCCCATTTCAAAATCTTTCTGATTTTTTCCTCATATCAGATTTCCTCACTGCCTGCCATAGTGGAACCTTGGTAGTCATCTTTCTTCTTCATTATCATTCAGTAGCTGTTTCTTTCAAAGGCTACACTTGTTTCATTCACCCAATTGGTCACTGTTTCTAAATCCATCTGAGAGACTATCACTAAAACAAGGTTGAGTGAGATGAATTATGCACTTTGTATGAAGGGAGAAGCACATTTTGATAATCTTTTAAGGTCTACTTTCTCTCAGAATACTATCAGGATTCTTATATATATTTTTGAAATATTGTATCCAGAGAACATTGCATCTGTTTTTTATAGAAAACAGAAAATCTAGGGGCACATGGGAGGCTCCATCACTTAAGTGTCCGACTTCGGCTCAGGTCATGATCTCACCATTTGTGGGTTCGAGCCCTGCTTAGGGCTCTGTGCTGACAGCTCAGAGCCTGGAGCCTGCTTTGGATTCTGTGTCTCCCTCTCTCTCTGCCCCTCCCCCCACTCGCACTCTATCTCTCTATCAAAAATAAATGTTAAAAATTAAAAAAAAAAAAAAGAAAACAGGGGCGCCCGGGTGGCTTAGTCGGTTAAGCGTCCGACTTTCGCTCAGGTCATGATCTCGCGGTTCGTGGGTTCCGGCCCCGCGTCGGGCTCTGTGCTGACTGCCTGCTCAGAGCCTGGAGCCTGTTTCAGTCTGTGACTCCCTCTCTCTCCGACCCTCCCCTGCTCACGCTGTCTCTCTCTCTCTCCTAGAAATAAATAAAACATTAAAAAAAAAAAAGAAAACAGAAAACCTCAATTATTGAAGGAAAATAATTACTATATTTGGTAGGCAGAATAAAGTCTATCAAAGATGTCCATGCCCTAACCTGCAGAATCTGTGGATATATTACTTACATGAAAATTAAAGTCACAGATGCTTATACCTGGATCTGGCCCACAGGAGAGAAGCAGTTTGCTGACCCTTGTATTAGGGTCATTGCAATATGCAGTGTTAACTTCATTGAGGAGTAAAAAGTTATCTAGTATGTTGGCCTTATGTTCTGACTTCAAAGTTAATATGATAAATGCAAAAAAAATGTTAATGGGGTGAATAGACATTTACTCTTTGGAAATATTCTGTAAAATTTCATATCTTGTCACCACATTTATAATTTATTTTCTTTGACCTTCATGAACTTATAATTTAGTTCAGATGAGAACACTGGAAGGTCAAATGAGTGATGTGGACAACAAGTGTCATAAATATTCAAGAAAACAGGAAATCAGTTAAAGTAAATGAATCAAGAGAAAGAATGGGAACCATAGCCCAAAACTGGGCCATAAAGGATAGATAGCATCTGGACTGGAATATATTCTAGAAAGTAGCTAAATCTGACATAGTGCCCTGCAGAAAGTAAATGGACAAAATTGTATGTTTTTGTTGCCATTATTATCATGAATAAAATTATTATTATGGAAGAGTGGAATCAGTGAAAGTAGAGTTAGTGTATTATAGGATAGATGCTATTCCTGTAGAACAAGAAAACATAAATTTGATTCTCACTTCTTATTCCAAGTCTGGTATTTATATGTGGTCATGGCTCAAATTGGGTACTAAGTTTCTACAATTTATAACATCTTCTTTAGCAATAAGATCCTAAGAAGAAATCAGCCCAACTTTCTCCTATCTAGCATTCAAAACTCATTATTTGAGGCTTCTTGAATTTATTCTTAGAACACCATCAAAATATATGACCATAAAAATCACATTCTTTCAATTCACCTACTCATATTTTATGCTTTGTATTATCACCCTTTCATTCCCTTAGGTTTTTATTGATTGAGTTTTTGCTCACCCTGCTTATTTTTTCCAGCAGAAAAAACAGCTTATTGCCTAAGTGAAAAAGCATAGGCTAGAGACACAGGGAAATGATGCCATGAGTAACAGATGGACTTTTTTCCTCTGGTTAACTGCTTTTAATTCCTAATGCTTTTTTAGGGCTTGAAAAAAGTATATCTTTTCTCTAGTGCCAAGTATTCAGAACCAATACATTAGTCACTATATTCAGAAGCATGCCTCTGTATCTGAGAGAAGGGCAGTCGGGAGAATGACATTCTTCAATAGCTACTGTGCCCTTCAAGTTTCATCGTAGACATAAAGGTAGAAAAACTGAATACTTTGTTCAAAGTTCTACATATGTCCCAATGGATTATTTTTTGGGAGCCATTCTGAGCCCACTAGTCAGGAAAACTCTTGGTGAGGTTAAAGCAAGTTTGCAGGGTCTTTTGCCAATCAGATGATGACTGATATCCACCCCCACTCAATTATTTCTACTTGAGCACTGACCCCTAAGGTACCTTGTTGATCAATATCTGGAATGACTTGTCCCCTTATTCTGGCCCTGGTATGATGATTGCACCTTGTGAAGGAACTTATTGTGGGAATTTCTTGTTTCGATTATGGGAACAGACATCATGTCTCCAGCAGGTCCTATTTCCCTCCGTACTTTCCCTTGAGCTATGAACAGGCCAATGACCCTTACTCATAAAAGGTTGACCTTTACATGTACAATTCTGTTTCTACTTTTGTGTTAGTCCAAGGTATTCATACAGCTCAACATGTAAATCAGCTAACCAAAAATGTCTCTCATGCCCTAGCTATTTAAGAAATCATAAAACTAGACACAAAGGTAAATGCACTCGAAGAGGCTATTCTATGTATTGGAAATGAGCTAAACTCTTTAAAGGTATGGTTGGCTCTCCAGTGCCATAAAGAATATAAATGGAGAATCAAGTCTTGCTGGGAGACAAAGAGTCTAACTTAGAGAGAAGGAACAGATAAGAGCAGAACATAAGTTACCACATATACCTTTGCTAACTTGTGATGTATATCAGCCCCTTCCTTAAAGCCTATATTGCACAAACACCTTCCCTTACCCTGGCAACTGTAATGAGGATGGATAAGAGTATCTACAAACCTCTGACTTAATCTTAGTGTTATTAAAATGTGAACACCCTGTTATTTTCTTAGTTACTCAACCTCACTATAATTGGGGCAGTTCTTCAAGAATACTTCTATAAAACCTGTTTCTGTACATTTCCAAAAACATCTTATCACAGAGGACTATCCATTGTAAAAATTCCATTTTCTGATGCCATGTTAACATTTGACCTATAAATAAAGACACCAAAACAGACAGAACAGAGATGCCTGCCTGGTGATCAGAAAGAATCTCGGGGCTCTCTCACTTTCTGTCTCGCTGACACCGTCCATCCTTCAGGGACCTCTGAACCTGCTGGAGCTGGCCTCCGGTAATTATTTGTCTCAATATTTATGCTTACCATCTCCCTTTTCTTCCTTCTCCTTTGTATTACCACCATCATTACTGCCACCACAGTCATCATTAATAGTCACTTGTTCCTGAAAGGTGTTAGGAATTGAGGGATCAAATATGCCATATGGCTTGCTCTTTTCCTTCCTGTAAGAACTATACACCATAGTGGAAGGGAGATCTTATTTAAAGGAAAAAAAAAAAGGATCTATTGTGAAAATAAGGTGACTAAGTCAAATAAGTTGTAAAATACATCAGCCATTTGCCAATGGCTCACTAAATGTAGGTAATATGATGACTTTAGGCTCTCTTTGTCTCCATTCTATGCTGTTCCTTGGCCTAGAGTATAATTTTCTTCTTAACCTATCTGTCTGATCCTCCTCTAAGAAGACCTTCTTTACCTCCATCTCCCTATGTAAAGAAAGCCTCCCATTTGCTCATAAAGCATAATGAGTAGACCTCCAGAAAAGTACTTACCATTCCTTAATGCTTAGTTGTCTTCTCAAATAAATAATAATCTTATTGAAGACAGAAACAACTATATATGCCGTCATTCTATCCCTAGTACAGTGCCTCATACCAGAAGCTACTCAATAAAGAGTTATTGAGTAAGTGAATGACTTTGGCTAAAGGGAAGCTTTCTTTATACAGTATATCATCTTTATCCAATTTCAATTCTTTATCATTTAAAGAAAGATTAACGATGAATATTTAGCAAAACACACAGAGAGAAGAGGAGGATTATGCCTTCTGGACAGGGAGAAATGAATACATATTGGTGAAAATAATACAGGGTGATGATTAAGAGCCTTGTTTCTGAAATCATCTTGACATATTTCAGCTGACAATGTGTAGACCTTTTAAAAATTACTCAAATCTCTAAACCTCTATTTAATAATCTGTACATTGAGAATAATGATATCAACCTCACAGATATTGGTGAAGATTTCAATTTAAAAATGCTTTTAAAGCGCTTAGCAAAGTATAGAGTGAAAAAATAATAAATAAATAAAAACGTGTTCTAAGTCACATAGTATGCCGTTGTCATGATTGCATCCACTTTTGGCTGACTGCATATTCCTATCCCTTACATTTTCCCTGCAGCTGACAACTTAAAAGGGACCTCTTAAGATTACTTTAAGAACATATGATTTTTTTAATCATTTCTACATATCTAGTCCACAAAACCAAGGAGGTCCATTTATAATGCAGATTTCTAGAGTGCACCGACCAGAGCCGGTGTTCCAAGTGGCACCTGGACAACAGCATCCCCTTTACAGCGGTTAGGAAACAAAGCATGAATATCTTATATTTAAGTTTCTGCCAGTTTCAAAGAGCAAAGCCAAATGATGAGAGACTTGGCCAGTATCTGTTCTAAACCAGAAGGGTGAAGAGAACGAAGCCAAAATGCACTGTGATCATACTGATTGGTTTTTTCAATGCGAGGAGGGGCATGGTGATGGGTGCCAGGGCACAAGAGACATTGTTCATTCCCTACATGTGAAAAAAATGAGAGAGTTAAGCCTCCAAACACCTGTGCTCTCTCAGCTTGAGGTCAAAGCTGGTGCTGGATGGAAGTTCAATTGTGCTCTCAGTCTCAGGGAAAGGTGGACTCAACGAGCCAAGGTTTTCATTCCCCACATGCAATAAACTGGTGTGCTTTCTTTCACTTTTGAAGTGTTAAAATATGGGACAAGCATTTCCAAAATGCATCTGCCCACTCTCAAAATTATTTGAAATATAAAATAATGATCCCTACAAGTCAGAAAGCAGAGAATTTGGAGTGAAATGACTCCTAAATTTATGTAAAAGGGGCAGGCAACAAGTGCAGCATGATTTTCTGGGAAGCACTTTGCTCTCAGCAAAACCAAATAGCAACACTCTATTTTGCCTTGGCACAAGGATCAGCTGTAGAATATGGGCCCTCTTCAGTGTACACAGTACAAGGGCATGTTAATGGGTGTTTTAGAGACAAGTACCATAGAAGTACAGGTCAGGGATAGACTAATTAGGGTTCTGAGCAGCATTCATGGAACAAGACACTGAGGGATGGTTCAGGGCCTTAATCAGTGAGCAAGAACTTCATACATGCAAGAAAACTCAAGGCACAGAGAAAGCAACAAATATAATATTTATATCCAGGACTAGCTAAAAGTTGGAGAAAGCTTCTGGAATACTTAGGGATTATGACTGGTGTCCCTGGATACCACCTATGTCTCATAGTGACCAAAGATTCCATTTGGAAATCACAACTTTTATCCTCCTAGTTTGTGCTTTGGGATTGACTTTCTTAATGGATTCTTTGGCCCTCATTTTTCTCTTTCTTGAGTTAATAGGGTGCAATGAGAAATGGACTATGGAACCTGAGACTGTCGCTTGTGTGCTGATTTCTATTAACTTCACTTTTTTCATCTATAAAATTAAAATAAGACTAATATATCAAAATATGTGTCTACTAGATCCAACACTGTGATTTAAAACTCAAGCGAACTTTAACAAATTAATACTCTTTATATATAAGTTTCCTCATTTATCATCTGGAAATGTTAAGATTAGCCAGTTTATCTCTTGGTTATGGTGATTAAATGAGATGGCACTGGGGCACCTGGGTGGTTTAGTTGGTTAAGCATCTGACTCTTGCTTTCAGCTCTGGTCATGATCTCACAATTTGTGAGTTCAAGCCCCATGTTGGGCTCTGCACTGACAGTGCAAAACCTGCTTGGGATCCTCTCTCTCCCTCTTTCTGCCCCACCTCCACTCTCGCTGTCTTGCTCTCTCAAAATAAATAAATAAATAAATATTAACAAATACATAAATGATATGGTACAAATAAAAGAGCTCTAAAAAACCATAACACATTATATGTTTATTTATCCACTGAACTCACTGTGGAATTAAATCGTACCTCCATGTTTTCCATTGCTTTGTTTCTTCCTTAAAAGATGGACTATCTTCATTACCTATCTCTCTCTTATTCACATGTTAAATCTCAGCTTAATATGCACCCCTTCCTTGAAGCCTTCCTAAATAGCTCAGAGTTCAGTGGTATCTTTCAGAATGATACTTATGTGAGACCATGCTTCCAATTATTGTATCTATCAGTCATCTTTTGTTAAGTGTTATTTATAATGTCTTGTCTCCTCTGTTTTTTGTTTGTTTTATGTTGGTTTTTGTCTTTTTGTAGAAAAGTCATTCTTTCTTTCCTCACACCCACCTAAGCATGGAGTTAACTGGACCCTTGCCCTCATAACCAACAGGTCTGTGTAGTTGCCCAAGGAATTCCCTGAACCTAAAAGGAGATTCTCTGTGAGACCCAAGAGGAGAACTTGAAGCTCCTCCTTTGTTTGGCTAGACCAGTCCATAGTGACTTGAGATGGAATATATAGGGATATAGATTATTTTAGATGGATTATATAGGGATTTAGATTATTACTTTTTTTTATTATTTAGTTTTTGAAAGACAGAGAGAGTGTGAGCAGGAGCGGTGGGGGAGTCAGAGAGAGAAAGAGGCACAGAATCCAAAACAGGCTTCAGGCTTTGAGCTGTCAGCACAGAACCTGATGTGATGCTCAAACCCACAAGCCATGAGATCATGACCTGCATTGAAGTTGGACCTTTAACCAGCTGAGCCACCCAGGCACCTCAGGAGTTAAATTATTTTAAAGTGCCCATATCTTTTATGTTTTTACACTGACAGTGTAGAGCCTGGCTTGGGGCTCTATCTCACAAATCAGGAGATCATGACCTGAGCTAAAATCAGGAGCCAGATGCTTAACTGCCTAAGCACCCAAACTTCCTTTAACCCTGTCCTTTCTAATGATACTTTGATGTTGATGAATTTTTACCTATTTTGATATTACTTCTTTTTTCTGGTAACAAACTACATGTTCATATATGCTACCTACTGATAAAAAGAATGACTTAGAGTCTACCCAGATCAGACAGTGCATGAGAGGAAATGGTCATTTTGACTTGCACAGTTGTATTCAGATGGATAAATCAAACTAGATTTGCACAAACACTTTCCTATGAGAAGCCCAGTTTAGGGAAAGACTCTTGTGTTGTTCAAGTACCTGATTTTTGATCCTTTCTCAAACTACCACCTAAAGGACATGAAAAAGTATTTGGAGACTTGGCAGCAGTGGTGGAGTTTGAGTATCCAACAAGTCCAGCTTATTCACTTACTGAACATCACCCTGACTACAGCTGACATATATTATATCCTATTTGTATTAGATTCATTTATCTTAAGTAAATAGATTTCCTCTTTTTTTTTTTTTTTTTTTAAAGACCAAAAAGTTAGTCTACACTGTTTGGAGGGTAGATCACATAGGAGTTGTGCCCTGGATTCATCACCTGGTAGAGGAGCCTGTTGTCCTCTCTGCCTGTTAGAGATAAGTTAAGCACCCAAGTAAGTGCCCGAGTTACTCCTCATTAGCTGTACTTACATTGTATGCTCAAGGTAAACTGTCCACAATTCCCAGTATTCTTGGGGACTTTGCTTTACCCCTGTTGTCTGGAAGTGATTATGAACAGTGCCTCTATTCACTATGAGAAATGTTCTGGCTTAGGAAATAAACTATGTGGTTACTCCTATTCTAGGTGCCCATCTGGAGAGCAAAGATTGAGAAGGAAACTCTGTACATGCCCAGACACAAGTCTCTTTATGTGGGTTTCTTAAGGTGTGTTCACACGTAATTAGCCTTTAAAAAAGCTGAACTTTATTCATTTCTCAGGGCCAGGGGAGGCTGATGAAATTTGGGATCAGTGGCTAAAAGTAACTCCCCCTGTTCAGAACATGTAAGAAGACTTAGGAATGTATACAATTTATATTCAAATGCTTCTGTAAATATAGGGCAAGAGAGAGTGAGCAAGATAGTGCATGCAAATGTTGCAAGATGTTAACAATTAGGGGGTTCAGGTATTGAGTATATATATAATCGTTATATTGGCCTTTTAATTTATCTGTTGAATTGAAATTCTTCAAAATAAAAAGGAGGCAAAGGTAGGCAAATTGCTCTGGGGACTAGAATGGCCCAGTAGGTAACAGAGCTTCCTTAAATGGTTAATAAATGAGATAATTTACCTCTGGATCACATACAGGGATATGTGTGTAACACCGGTGTATATTGATAGTGGAGATCACATCTCCTACCTCTTACTGACCACTCACAATTCTGATTGCAGAGTTGTTGATACGAATTCTGAAATGACAATAAAATAGATTTCTGATGAACAGTGTTTTTGTCAAATTCAACAATATGTGTGTGACCAGTTCTGTTAACATAGCAGTATTTAATTCTTTTTTCTTTACTTTCCCAAATTCTAACTCCCAACTTCCCTGATTTTTACAATAATTTCTTTCTTGCCAAACACTACAACATAAAGCTACCACAACTAAACTGTAGAAGTAGGGTTTTTTTTTTTTTCCTCCTATTACTATTTCATAAGCTGTTATCCTTCTCATGGAAGAAGTAAATAAATTTGTTTTATCCAACCCAAAGAACTTAAATTGGTATGGAAGAGAGTTGAATGTGAGGAATTGAGGGGCTGGGTTTGAATATAAATTGAAATTTACCAACACTGTAAAAGGCATAATGTTGGCAGTCTTCCAAAATATTCGTTCATAGCAAGTTTGATATTAATAGATATATAAATTTATGTACAGTTAGCATTTTATGAAGTGTTCCTTGAAGTAATTATCAGTCCAGCACCATACCCTAGCTAATAATATTTAATAACAATAATAATGCTTTGTGCTTGTGCCAAAGATCACAATGAGTTATCAAGCAGTTTAGTATCCTATCACATCTTGGCCACATGGAAATACCTCCATGACCTGATTTTACAAATGGAGAAACTAAGATCCAAAGATGTAATGAAGGACATCCTCAAAAGTCATTAAAATCCCAAGGATAAACTACCAATATCTGATGACAGGTGTCTCTCCCTCTTAGCAAGTATAAAATTTAGAGTAAGATAAATTAGAAGCAGTCACTTATTATGCTAATTACAGTAATATATTTTATATGCATGTATTCTAATACATTAGAAATTCATATTGCTTTGGGGTGGCTGGGTGGCTCAGTGAGCTAAGCATTCAACTTCAGATTAGGTCAACATCGCACAGTTTGGGAGTTTGACCCCTGCTTGGGCTCTGTGCTCACAGCTCACAGCTCAGAGCGTGGAGCCTGCTTCAGAGTCTGTGTCTTCCTCTCTCTCTGCCCCTTCCCAGCTCATGCTTTGTCTCTCTCTCTCTCTCTCTCAAAAATAAATAAACATTAAAAAATTAAAAAAAGAAATGGATATTGTTTTACATCTCGTATTTAATCCATCTTTGAAGTAAAGCCAGGTTTACCTAGGTACAGCACAGTTGTTTATGGTAGCTCTGGATCGTAGCAATGCACCTCCCGTAGCTGGGAACCTCACTAAATTCAGGGTTTTTCAGTTAACCGGACATATTCCAATGACTTTTAAGGGAGATCAAAGAAAGGACAGAAAGACTTCAATAATATGTACTACATCAAAACTAAATACACGTGTTTCTCTTTCTTCATTTCTATCTCTATCTCTGTTAGATATGCAGTTTGTTGCTTTGGTCCTGATTTTTTTCTACTTTGAAATACAAATTTGTGTGTGATGATTATGTGAATGAAATATTCACCTCTCTCTCCCTTTCTCTTTCTCATGTGTGTGTTTTACAGCTATATGGTGGTATAATTGCCATACAATAAAGGATACATATTTAAAGTATACAGTTTAAAAAAAATAAAGTATACAGTTTAATAATTTTTGACATATACATACACCTTTGAAATCAAGATAGCAAGCATATTCATCACCTCCCAAAGTCTCCTTGTGACCCTTGGTAATCCCTTTCTCCTGCCCCTCCTTAATCCTCCACCCCCAGGCAACAAGTCATCTACTTTCTATCCCTATAGTTTCCATTTTCTAGAATTTTATTTAAATAGAAATATGTAGCATGTATTTTTTTCATTGTTTTTGGGTTTCTTTCACCTAACCTCACTATTTTGAGATTTACCAGTGTCTTCGGATATATCAATATTTTGTTTATTTTATTTCTGAATAGTATTTTAGTGTATAGATATACCATCTTTTGGTTATTCACCTGTTAATGGACATTTGGGATGATTTAGTTTGGGGCTATTACAAATAAAGCTATTATGAACCTAAAATCATTCTATAAACATATATATTTCTCTGCTGTAAATACTTAAGAAATTGCAGAGGTTATACAAAGGGGTTATAGCATTTTATAAACCCACCAGTAATTTATGAGAGTTCTAGCTGATTCATATCTTGGCAACACTTGATATGGTCAGTCTTTCAATTAGTCTTTCTAACATGTGAAATAGTACCTAATTTTGATTTCAATTTCAGTTTTCTTAATGAATAATGATGTTAAGCATAGTTTGTGGTTATTTGTGTATCTTCTTTGATAAATGTTATAATGTGTTACTGAATTTTTCAGTGGATTGTCTGTTTTCTTATTACACATACAGTTTATATGGAGCAAGGTATGGATAAAAGTTCACATTTTTAGGGGTGCCTTGGTGGCTTAGTCAGTTAAGTGTCCAACTCTTGGTTTTGGCTCAGATCCTGATCTGTTTGTGGGTATGAGCCCCTTGTCCAGCTCCATGCTTGCTTGGGATCCTCTCTCTCTCTCTCTCTCTCTCTCTCTTTCTCTCTCTCTCTCTCTCTCTCTCTGTTTCTCTGCCCCTCCCCAGCTCATGAGTACTCTTGAGCACTCTCTCTCTCTCAGAATAAATAAACTTTAAAAAAAGTTCATATTTTATGTATGGATATACAATTGATCCAACATCATTTTTTTAAAAAACTATTATTTCTCCACTGAATTGCCTTTGCGTCTTTGCATATATATATACATATATGTACATATATATCAAATTAATTTTCATATATTAATTTACATATACAAACACACACATATATCTTGACTTTTTTTTCCTTTGATTTATTTTTTCTTTCTAATAACTCACTGTCTTAAATTCTTAAAGTCAGGTAAGTCTTCCAGTTTTATTATTTTATTTCATTTCAAAGTAATTTTGATTATTCTAGGAACTTTACATTTACATATGAATTTTAAAATCAAGTTGAAATTTTAAAAATAAAGCCTGGAATGCCTCGTTGGCTCAGTCAGTTGAGCATCCCATTCTTGATTTTGGCTCAGGTCATGATCCCAGGATTGTGGCATTGAGTCCTGTGTCAGGCTCTGCACTGAGCATGGATCCTGTTTAAAATTCTCTGTCTCGTTCTCTCTCTGTCTCCCTCTGCCTCTCTCCCATGCTTGTGTGCTCTCTCTCTCTCTCTCTCTAAATTAAAAAAAAGAAAAAAAAAAAGATTTAAAATAAAGCCTACCAGGATTTTGATTGGGATTGCACTGAGTATATGGATCAGTTTAGTAAGAATTAACATATTAACAATAACAATTGAATTTTTCAATCCATGAAAATGGTATATATCTCCATTTATTTAGATCTTTGTTAATTTCTTTTAGCAATATAGTAATTAGTTTTTAAGTCTTTCCCATATTTCAGGTTTTCTCCTAGATTTTCATGTTTTTATGCTATTGCATATAGTTTTAAAAAATTTTGCTTTCCAGTTGTTCATTGCTATCATATAAAAATAAAGTTGTTTTTGGTTACTGTTCTTTTAATCTCACAACAATAACAAATTAATTTGTTAATGATAATAGTATTTTTTTTCCTTGTTTTGTTTTGGTTGGATTCTGTGAGATTTCTATAGAGACAATGATATCAACAACAAATAGAGGCAATATTATTTCTTCCTTTAATTATGGATGTCTTTTATTTATTTATTTAGTTTTTTGTATAGTTTTATCACGCTTGCTAGAAACTTGAGGATAATTATAAATAGAAGTAATGAGAATAGGTACCCTGGTCTAATTCTTGATCTCGAGTGAAGAAGAGTTGTCCTCTATCAATATTGTTAACTGTAGGTTGGTTTTTTGTTTGTTTGTTTGTTTGTTTTGTTTTAAGTCTACTTTATCAGGGAGAGGAAGTTCCATTCTTTCCCTACTTGTTTGAAACTTTTTATCATAAATGGGTGTTTGATTGTGTTAGCTGCTGTGTGTATGTCTATTAAGATGATCATATGATTTTTGCCCTTCATTCTACTAACATAGATTATTACATTTATTGATTTTTGAATGTTAATCTATTGTGTATTCTAAGATATATCTGACTAAGTTATGGTCTTAGTTCTAGTCTTTGTCTATGACTAAGTAATAATTCTTTTAATATATTGCAGGATTTCATTTGCTTATCTTTTACTGAATAGTATTTGATGTCTAAATTGGCCTGTTACTTTATTTTCTTTTGATATCTTTGGGTTACATTTCAGGGTAATGCTAGCTTCATAGAATGAGCTAGGAGGCCTTCTTTTTCCCTCTAATTTCTAGAATTTTGTTAAAATCTACTGGTGAAGACATATGAGCCTGAGCTTTTTATGGAGGGGAAATTTTAATTACTACTAAATAAAATTATTTTTGTTATTATCATTATCCTAAAACTGTCTAATTCATTCGAGCCAATATCGGCAATTTTATAGTTTGTTTTCTATTTTTCTCACTTTAAAAACTTTCTTCTATTTCTCCTTTATTATCTTCCTTTATGTTAAATGAATAATTGTTTAGTAGACTGTTCTAATTCTTCTATTGACTTTTAAAAATTTTTGTGTTATTTTCTTAATGATTGCTTTAGGAGGTACAAATAAATTTATATCCTGTCTACCTTTTCTAGATTGTTGCCATAAAATTGTTCATAATATTCTTTTAAAATAAGCTTAGGGGCACCTGGGTGACTCAGTCAGTTGAGCGTCCGACTTCAGCTCAGGTCATGATCTCATGGCCATGAGTTCGAGCTCCGCATCAGGCTTTGTGCTGACAGTTCAGAGCCTGGAACCTGCTTCAGATTCCGTGTCTCCCTCTCTCTCTGCCCCTCCCCTACTCATGCTCTGTCTCTCAAAAATAAACATTAAATTTAAAAAAAAATAAATAAAATGTTTAATTTTGATGTTTTGGTAGTGATGTTCCTGCTTTTCTAATTTTGGGAATTTTATCTTCTCTCTTATTTTCTTGTTTAATCTGGATTAATATTTATCAACTTTGTTGATTTTGTTAAAAAGATTAACTGTTTGGTTTTATTTATTCTTTTGATTATACTGTTTTTCATTCTAATCTATAATTTCCTTATTTCCTCCTTCAGTTTGCTTTGGTTTTAATTGTTTTTCATTTTCCAGTTTCTTGAGGTAGAAATTTAAGCTGTTGCTTTAAAACTTTTCTTCTTTTTTGATATAGAAACGTAAAACTATAAATTTCCTCTAAACACTGTTATAGGTGCATCTTGTACATTTAGACATCTTGTGTTTTTGTTTTCAATATAATTTGTCTTACTATTTATTCTATGACCTCTTGGTTATTTAAGAGTGTGTTGATTAATTTCCATATATTTCTAAGTTTCCTAAGATTCTTTCTGTTACTGATTTCTAATCTGCGTTTCTTTGTAGTTGGAGAATACTCTTTGTATGATTTCAGTTCTTTATTGAACTGAAGGTTCAAAACATAAAGGTTTTTATGGTGTAAAATATAGTCTGTCCTGGAGACTTGAGAAGATATGTATTCTGCTATTGTTAGGTATAGTGTTCTACAGATGTCTGTTAAGTCTTGATTTTATAGTTTATTCGAATCTTCTTTATCCTTGCTTATCTTTTGTCATATTTGGGAGTGGGTTATTTAAATTTAAAACAGTTATTTTTGAGTTATCTAATTCCACTTTCTATTTTTTTAAGTTCTTTTTTCTTTTTAAATTTACATCCAACTTAGTTAGCATGTAGTGCAACAATGATATCAGGAGTGGGCTCCAGTGATTCATCCCCTATGTATAATACCCCGTGCTCATTCCAACAAATGTCTTCCTTAATGCTCCTTACCCATTTAGGACATCCCCCTTCCCACAACCCTTCCAGCAACCCTCTGTTTCTTATCCATATTTAAGAGTCTCTTATGTTTTGCCCCCTTCGTGTTTTTATATTATTTTTGCTTCCCTTCTTTTATGTCCATCTGTTTTGTATCTTAAATTCCTCATATGAGTGAAGTCATATGATATTTGTCTTTCTTTGACTAATTTTGCTTAGCATGATACCCTCTAAATCATTCATAATACCCTACATTGCAGCCATGTAGCTGCAAATGGCAAGATTTCATCCCTTTTGATTGCCAGGTAATATTCCATTATATATATATATATATATATATATATATATATATATATATATACTGCTTCTACTTTATTCATTCATCAATCAATGTACATTTGGGCTCTTTACATACCTTGGCTATTGTTGATAGCACTGCTATAAACATTGGGGGGAATGTGCCCCCTCAAAATAGCACACCTGTATCCCTTGGATAAATATCTAGCAGTGTAATTGCTGGGTTGTAGGGTAGTTCGTTTTTATTTTTTGAAGAAACTCCATACTGTTTTCTAGAGTGGCTCAACCAGTTTTTATACACATCAGCAGTGCAAAAGAGATCCTCTATCCCCACATCTTCACCAACATCTGTTATTGCCTGAGTTGTTAATGTCAGCCACTCTGACTGGTGTTAGGTGGTATCTGATTGTGGTTTGAATTTGTATTTCACTGATGATGAGTGATGTTGAGCATTTTTTCATGTGTCTGTTAGCTATCTGGATGTCTCCTTTGGAGAAGTGCCTATTCATGTCTTTCATCCATTTTTTCACTGGATTATTTGTTTTTTGGGTGTTGAGTTTGGCACATTCTTTATAGATTTTGGATATGAACCCTTTATCTGGCATATTGTTTACAAATATCTTCTCCCATTCTGTCAGCTGCCTTTTAGTTTTGCTAATTTGGTGATTGCTAATTGCTTTTCTGTGCATAAGCCTTTTATTTTGATGAGATCCCAGTAGTTCATTTTTGCTTTTGTTTCCCTTGCCTCTGGAGACGTGTTGAGTAATAAATTGCTGCAGCTGAGTTCAAAGAGGTTTTTGCCTGGTTTCTCCTTGAGGATTTTGATGGCTTCCTGTCTTGCATTTAGGTCTTTAATCCATTTTGAATTTATTTTTGTGTATGGTGTAAGTAAGTGGTCCAGGTTCATTTTTCTGCATGTCGCTGTCCAGTTTTCCCAGCACCCTTTGCTGAAGAGACTGTCTTTAATCCATTGGATATTCTTTCCTGCTCTGTCAAATATAAGTTGGCTATATATTTGTGGGTCCATTTATGGGTTCTCTATTCTGTTCCATTGATCTGAGTGTCTGTTTTTGTGCTGGTACCATACTGTCTTAATGATTACAGCTTTGTAATATATATTGAAGTCTGGAACTGTGATGCCTCCAGCTTTGATTTTCTTTTCCAGAATTGCTTTGGCTATTTGGGGTCTTTTTTGGTTCCATACACATTTTAGGATTGTTTGTTCTAGCTCTGTAAAGAAAGCTGGTGTTATTTTGATAGACATTTCATTGAATATGTAGATTGCTTTGGGTAGTATCGACATTTTAACAGTATTTATTCTTCTAGCATGGGATATTTTTCCTCTTTGTGTGTGTCTTCTTTAACTTCTTTCATAAACTTACTGTAGTTTTCACTGTATAGATTTTTCACATCTTTGGTTAGGTTTATTCCCAAATATTTTATGGTTTTTGGTATAATTGTAAATGGGATTGATTTCCTGATTTCTTTTTCTGTTGGTTCATTATCAGTGTATAGGGATGGAGCCGTTTTCTGTGCATTGATTTTATGTTCTGCAACTTTGATCAATTCATGGATTATTTCTAGCAGTTTTTTGGTAGGCTATTTTGTGTTTTCCATATAGAGTATCATGTCATCTGTGGAGAGTGAAAGTTTGATTTCCTCCTTGCTAATTTGGATGACTTTTATTCCTTTGTGTTGTCTGACTGCTGATGCTAAGACTTCCAACACTGTTTTGAATAACAATGGTGAGAGTGGACATCTCTATTGTGTTCCTGATCTTAGGGGGAAAGCTCTCAGTTTATCCCCATTTAGGGTGATGTTAGTGGTGGGTCTTTCTTACATGGCTTTTATGATCTTGAGGTATGATCCTTCTATCCCTACATTCTTGAGAGTTTTTATCGAGAAAGGATGCTGTATTTTGTCAAATGCTTTCTCTGCATCTATTGAGAGGACCATGTGGTTCTTGTCCTTTCTTTTAGTGATGTGATGTATTACATTGAGTGTTTTGTAATATTGAACCAGCCCTGTATCCTGGGTATACATCCCACTTGGTCGTACTGAATAATTCTTTTAATTAAAAAAATAATAATAATGTTTTATTTATTTTTGAGAGAGAGAGACAGCATGAGCAGGGGAGGGTCAGAGAGAGAGTGAGTCACAGAATCCGAAGACAGGCTCCAGGCTCTGAGCTAGCTGTCAGCACAGAGCCCGACGCGGGGCTCGAACCCACGAACCGTGAGATCATGACCTGAGCCAAATTTGGACACTTAACTGACTGAGCCACTCAGGCGCCCCTTTTTTAAAATTTTTTTTTAATGTTTTATTTTGAATAAATCTTTTAATTTTTAATGTATTGGAATCTGGTTGGATAGTATCTTGTTGAGGATTTTTGCATCCATGTTCATTAGGGAAATTGGTCTGTAGTTCTCTTTTTTAGTGGAGTCTTTGTCTGGTTTTGGAATCAAGGAAATGCTGGCTTCATGGAATGAGTTTGGGAGTTTTCCTTCCATTTCTGTTTTTTGGAAAAACTTAAAAAGAATAAGTATTAACTCTTCTTTAAATGTTTTGTAGAATTCCCCTGGAAAGCCATCTGGCCCTGGACTCTTGTTTTTGGGAGATTTTTGATTACTAACTTGATTTCTTCACTGGTTATGGTTCTGTTAAACTTTCCTATTCCTTCTTGTTTTGGTTTTGGTAGCTTATATGTTTCTAGGAATTTTTCCATTTCTTCCGTAATTCCCATTTTATTGGCCTATAATTGCTCATAATATTCTCTTTGTGTGTGTGTGTGTGTGTGTGCTGTGCTGGTTGTGATTCTTGATTTTATTCATTTGGGTCCTTTCCTTTTTCTTTTTGATCACACTGGCTAGGGGTTTATCAATTTAGTTAATTCTTTCAAAGAACCAGTACTGGTTTCATTGATTTTTTTAATTTGTTTGTTTTTAGTTTTGATAACATTGATTTCTGCTCTAATCTTTATTATTTCCTGTATTCTGTTGGTTTGGGGCTTTATTTGCTGTTTTGTTTTGTTTTTTTTCTTCTTCCCCCAGCTCTTTAAGGTGTAAGGTTAGGTTGTGTATCTGAGACCTTTCTTACTTCTTTAGGAAGGCATGGATTGCTATATACTTTTCTCTTATGACCACCTTTGCTGCATCCCAGAGGTTTTGGGCTGCAATGTTATCATTTTAATTGGCTTCCATGTACTTTTTAACTTCCTCTTTAACTTCTTGGTTAGCCCATTCATTCTTTAGTAGAATGTTCTTAAGTCTCCAAGTATTGTTATCTTTCCAAAATTTTTCTTGTGGTTGATGTTGAGTTTCATAGTGTTGTGGTCTGAAAATATGCAAGGTATGATCTTGATCTTTTTATACTTTTTGAAGGCTGATTTATGTTCCAGTATGTGATCTATTCTGGAGAATGTTACATGTACACTCGAGATGCATGTGTATTCTGTTGCTTTGGGGTGACATGTTCTGTGAATATCTGTTAAGTCCGTCCAGTCCAGTGTATCATTCAAAGCCATTGTTTCCTTGTTGATTTTCTGTTTAGATTATTTGTTCATTGCTGTAAGTGGAGTGGTTAAGTCCTTTACTATTATGATATTATTATCAGTGAGTTTCTTTATGTTTGTGATTAATTGATTTATATATTTGGGTGCTTTATGTTTGGAGCATAAATGTTCACAATTGTTAAATCTTGGTGGATAGACCTCTTAATTATGATATAATGCAATTCTTCATCTCTTGTTACAGTCTTTATTTTAAAATCTAGGTTGTCTCATATAAGCATGGCTACTCTGGCTTTCTTTTGGCAACCATTATCATGATAGATGATTCTATATCCTCTTACTTTCAATCTGAAGGTGTCTTTAGGTCGGAAGTGGGTCTCTTGTAAACAGCATATAGATGAATTTGTTGTATCCATTCTCTTATCCTGTGTCTTTTTATTGGGGTATTTAGTACAGTAACATTTAGGGTGAGCACTGAAAGATACGGATTTATTGCCATTTTGTTGCCTGTAGAGTTAGAGTTTCTGGTGGTGCTCTCTGGTCCTTTCTAGTCTTTGCTGCTTTTGTGTTGTTGTTGTTTTCATCTTTTCTTCCCTCATAGAGTCCCCAATAAAATTTCTTGCAGAGCTGGTTTTGTGGACACAAACTCCTTTAGTTTTTGTTTGTCTGGGAAACTTTTTATCTCTACTTCAATTTTGAATGACAGTCTTGCTGGATAAACAATTCTTGGCTGCATATTTTTCTGATTCAGCACATTGAATATATCCTGTCACTCCTTTCTTGTCTGCCAGGTTTCTATGGACAGCTCTTTTGCGAACTAGATCTATCTTCCCTTGTAGGTTAAGGACCTTTTTTTCCTTTACTGCTTTCATGATTCTTCCCTTCTCTGACTATTTTGTGAATTTGACTATGATATGCCTAGTTGATGATCATTTTTTGTTGAATCAATGGGAGTTTTCTGTGATTCCTGGATTTTTATGTCTGTAGGTGGAAAGTTTTCCATTATGATTTGCTCCCATACATCTTCTACCCCTTTTTTTTTCTCTCTTTATCTTCTGGAACCCTTATAATTCTGGTGTTATTCCTTTTTAATGAGTCACTGAGTTCTCTAAGTCTTATATTGTGTTCTTTTGCCTTAGTCTCCCTCTTTTTTTTTTCTTGATTCATTATTCTCCATAAGTTTGTCCTCTGTATTGCTAACTCACTGCTCTGCTTCATCCATCCTTGCCACCGTAGTATCCATTCAAGATTGCAGCTCAGATATAGCATTTTAAATTTCATCCTGACTAGCTCTTACTTCTTTTATCTCTGCAGAAAGGGATTGTAATCTGTTTTCAACTCCAGCTAGTATTCTTATTATTATGATTCTAAATTCTGGTTCAGACATCTTGCTTGTGTCTGTGTTGATTAAGTCCCTAGATGTCATTTCTTCCTGTGCCTTCTTTTGGGGTGGATTCCTTCGTTTCATCATTTTGAAGGAAGAAGAGGAATTAATAAAGCAAAAAAAATTAAAAAATTAAAAACAATACAAAAATATCAAATAAAGGATGCTGCAGCCTAGATGTGTTTTGGTCTGGTTTTTGAAAGAAGCTTTATAAAATAGAGAAAAAAGAGAAAGAAAAGATAAGAAAAAAAGGGGAAGAAAAGGACAATGTTTTAAATCTGAAAAAAAATCAATACAATAAAATAGAATAAAATGAGTTGATGAAAGTAAAATAGAATTAAAAAAATACAAAACTATGAAAAGTACAGTAGAAAAAATTAAAGAAAAATATTTTTATATAAAAACAGAAAATACATTTTTCTCTTTCTGTATTCAAGAATAAGAAAAGGAAAAGGAAAAAAAAATGAATAGATGGACTAGCACACAGAATGAAATATGATTGAAATTACATCTACTTTCCCTAGAAGTCAAACTATGAAGCAGTTTATAATCGGTAAACTAAGCAGGTGAAGAGACTTGTGGTGTTCCTCAAGAGAGTGGTTGGCCCATTTGGGTGGGGATTAGTCTAATGGCTCCATTGTTCTCCACTAGATGGTGCTGCTTAGTTTACTGTGGTGGATTGTTGTGGGGTGTGTATGCATATGCACAGGAGTGGTGAAAATGGCATCACTCAGCTACCCAGTCTCTAGTTTCAAAATTCTGTGTTCTCCCCGACTGGCAATCAAGCACCCCTCCTTTGTCTCTGGCTTCTGTCCATTCCCCACTTCTGCACTGTCCCTGACCAAGCTCTCAGGCTGCCAGGTGGCACCTCCCTCCTGCGTTTTATCTCAGATGTGGATGTTTCCCAACCCCTTACTTCTGAGGGACTATGGCTTTGACCTGCTCAGACACTCTGGGGGAGGGTCTTGCCGATGCTGGCCCACCCCCAGGAACATTCACACTGTCATGCTGCTGTGGATATCCAGAGACTGCAGCTGGGTGACAGTCTGCCCCAGAAAAAATTGCTGTGATTGTGTAGCAGCAGTATTTCAGGGACTGCAGCAAATCACAACAAACATCTGTCACCAGGCTTCACCCCCAATGTCATCGTTCCAATACCAGCAAATGTGGCTGATCTCCAGAGTCGGCTGGGACCGACTTGTGGGGAGGTTGCACAGCCCCTACCAAATTTCCTCCCAGCAGGGAAACTGCCTCTCCCCTTGTGGCCAGAGGAGTGATGGCCAGAGGAATGCTCAGACTTTACTCTCTGCTCCTGGGTATTTGCCCTTCCCACCAGAGCACTGCCAGGTATCAAGCTGCAGAGTTTCAGACTCTGTGCTCCCCTGTTTATAGAGTCTTAATGGAAGTTAAACCCTCTCCTTTCTCCTTTCTCCCTTTTTTGTTAAGTCCTTTGTGGCTGTTTCTACTCTTACCCTTTCTCTCCAGCTTCTTTCAGGGTTGGGGTGCTTTCCCCATATTCTCCCCCTGTCTCCATCCTCTCCCTGAAAGCAAAAACACCTTCCTGCCCTCCACGGCTTCTCTCTCCCCCAGTTCACCTCTCCACACTGTGTACCTGCCGAATTCTGTGGTTCAAGTTGTGCAGATTGTTGTGTTAATCCTCAAATCATTTTGTTTTTAGGTGTGAAAGATGGTTTAGTGTTGATCTGGCTGCATTTCAGGGACCAGAGATGCAAAAAGACCTTCCATGCTGCTCTGCCATATTGGCCCCCTGACTAATTCCACTTTTCAGTTTTATAAAATTTTGCTTCATATATTTTGGGGCACTAGGGTTAAGTATGTAAATATTTATAACTGTTATATTTTACTGATGAATTGTTACATTTTATTATTATGAAATACATATTTTCTTTTCTAGAAATATTTCTTGTGTTAAAGTCTATTTGTATAGTACTGATATGGCTATAGTTGTCATAGAGTTACTGATTTCATGGTTTACATTTCTTGTATGTTTTTATTTTTTATTTATTTGTGTTTTTGAATGTAAGATGTGTCTCTTGTAGACAGCATATAGTTAGGTCCTGTTTTTATTCAATCTGACAATCTGGCTTTTGTTTATTGTGTTTAGTACATTTAAATTTCATGTAACCATTGTTGTAGTTGGATAAATGACTGCCATCTTGCTTTTTATATTTCATTTTTCTCATTTTTTTCTAATGTTCAACTTTCTTTCTTTTACAACTATCTTTTGTGTTAAATATATTTTTTAATATCTTAACATTGTACTTACTCTGTTTATTGCATTATTATTTCAAGTTATTTTCCTAGTGGTTGCTTTAAGGATTACACTATGCATCTCAACTGATCATAATTTACTTGAGAATAATACAAATGTGATTCCAATAAAATAAAATATATTTGCTTCATTATAGTTCCTTTTTCCCCCTCTTTGTGTTAGTATTGTCATGTATTACATCTGTATGTCATAGATATAGGTATAGATGTTCCAGCCTTATGGTGTTAGGTTTTTTAAATAAAAAAAAAATATTTTTAAAAAGCCAGAGTTTTATTTTAATAGACTTTTGATTAAAGCATATTTGTGTAGGTTTTTTGTATTTGCACATATATTTATTTATTCTGCCTGTCTGCACTTCTTCCTCAGATGAGACATGCTGTCCAGTGTTACTTTCTTTCAGGCTAAAGGGTTTCCCTTAGTATTTCTTACAAGCAGGCCTGTTAGCAGTGAATTCTCTGAGTCTTCATTTATCTGCGAATGTATTCATTTCACCTTCTTTTTGAATAGTTTTGCTGAATATAGAATTTTGGTTGACATTTTATTCAAACATTTTTAATTTGTCATTGCACTACTTCCTGGCTTCCATTATTCCTGGCATGAATTCAGCCATTAATTATATTGTATAATTGTGCATGATGTGTTGTGTTTTTGTTTTTGTTTTTTCCCTTGTGCTTTCAAGTTTTTCTTTGTCCTTGACTTCAGCAATGTAACTATGATGTGTCTAATTCTATTTGAGTTTGTCTTACTTGGGGTTCACTTAGATTTTTGGATATGTAGAAACCTCCTCTGTAAGTGATAGCAAAGCTTCTTGTTTTCTTAGCCAATCCCTCCCTGGTTGAACTGCCATTCATTTTAGTTGAATTGAGAGAACTAAGGGATTGGGGAGTTTTATAAGCATCCCTTGTCAAAAATGTCAGAAGTGTGTACTGTTTTTGCATCATAGCCTAGAGACTCTATTCAGGCAATAAGTTGGGAAAATCATCAGCTCATCTTGTTTGTTTTTTTTTCACTCAAGGATCTATGTCCTTCATTGCCTGATGTTCAGTATCTTCAAAATCATTGATTACTATATCATATGAAGTTTTTTAGTTGTTTCAGGCAGGGAAGATAAATCTGGTGTCTGTTACTCAATCTCAGCTGGAACAGTTTTCCTAGTTTTGTAGTTGTTATTGTTGTTGTTAATGTTGCTGTTTGTTTGTGTTTTTAAATTAATCATTATTTTATAAAGAAGCTTTAGGTTTATAGCAAAATTAAGTAGAAAGTACCGACAATTCCCATATGTCTGTAGTTCCCATCTATGCACAACCTCCCTGACTATCAACATCCTGTAACACAGCAGTACATTTCTTAGGCTGATGATAAATCTACATTGTTACACCATTTTCCCAGAGTCTACAGTTTACTGTAGGTTTGTACTGTAGGTGCAGGATTCATTCCTGGTGGTGTACTTTCTAACCATTTTGATAACTGTTTGATGACGTGTATCCCAATATTATGGTATCATATGGAGTTGTTTCACTACCCTAAAAGTCTTCTTTGCTCCACCTGTTCGTCCTTCCATTCTCGCTAACCCAAGCAACTACTGTTAGCTGTTCCCATAGTTTTGCCTTTTCTAGAATGACAGAGTCGGAATCATACAGCATGTAGCCTTTTCAGAGTGGCTTCTTACACTAAGTAATATGCATTTGCATTTTCTTCATGTCATTTTATACCTTGACAGGCTCATTTCTTTTAGTGATAAATAATATTCCATTGTTTGGATGTACCAAAGTTAATCTTTTCCCCTAATTAAATGTATCTTGGTTGATTCCAAGTTTTGGCAGTTATTAATAAATCTGCTAAAACATCAATGTGCAGGTGTTTGTTTGGACATAAGTGTTTAACTCCTTTGGGTAAATACTAAAGAGTGCATTTGCTGGATCATATGGTAAGAGCATATTTAATTTTGTAAGAAAATACCACACTGTTTTCCAAAAAGGATTTATTGTTTTACATTTCCACTAGCAATGAATGAGAGTTCCTATTGCTTCAAATCCTCACTAGCATTTAGTGTTGTTAGGATTTGGGATTTTTGGCCATTATTGAGGCATGTTATGGTATCTCATTGTTATTTTAAGTTGCAATTTTTTAATGACATGTTATGTTGAACATTTTTTCATATGTTTAGTAGCCTTCTGTATATCTTCTTTGATGAGACGTTTGTTCATGGCTTTTGGCTATTTTGAAATCAGGTTTGTTGAGATAAAGTGTGGGATTTATGTTATTCCCAGGAACTATATGTGTTACCCTCCTTTTCATTAACATTTGTCATCCATTCCAACAAGAATTTTTCTCTTCTGGGATGAAATAATTTACTGAGCTGTTTTAGTGCATACTGGACCAAAGATGCAATACTGTGTAATTGAGGCAAATTAATCTATAATTAGTTAAAACATTTTTTTATGATCTTAAGACTAATTTCCAATTCTGACAGGATTAATCTATTTATTCACTCAACAATAACTTATTGAGAACCTGATATATATGATGTTTTGTGATAGGTGCTCTGGATTATCTTTCCTAACCACCCACACCGAAGTACAGTATCTGTCATTGAGTACATACAAAATTAAATCTGATTATTTAATTAAAATTAAAAATGACATTGTGGTTGAATATGAGTATGTAAAATAATACTGTTTATAAAGTAATAACATACACTCTTGGCATTCTGGGAGTATACGTATTTGACCTGCTTATTGTTTGTTTTGCTACTTATTAAGAATTTCTATAACACTTATGTGTTAAGATAAGTATAAATCTGGCATTTTGTAACCCTTTTGTTTTAAATATAGGTCAGTCAAAATTAATTCTGGGAATGTTTAGTAAGAGAATATTTTAAAATCAACTTGATTAGATGGTTTTCTAACATATACTGACTATGAATGTCTCCTATTCCTAAATCACCACTTGAAAATTATATCTACAGTTTGATTTCCTCATTCCAAATTTATGCTGGGCATACCCACTTCTCCACATTCATCCCGTTTAAAAGCAAGAATGATGCCTTAGTCTGAAACCCTCTCCGCCTCTGCTTTGCTATTTATTAATGGCCCTGGCATAACTCAGTCACTCAGTACTAAAACCTCGGATTCATTATAGACTTATACTTAGTTTCCACATCCCAATTCAGAGATTCTAAGATTATTTCTCTTTATTACTTGAGTCTCAGTTTTAAGGGACAAAAACTGTGAAGGGGGGGAAATGTAGGATTCTAGAGAGGAATCTTAAAGTCTCCATAAATTGACACATTCCAATGTTCTTGGGGAGAAAAAGGTTATTTTAGGCTGTACCACAACTCTGTATAATAGAAATATAATGTGAGTTACAAATATAAGCTACATGTATAATTTTAAATTTTCTAGTAGCCATATTAAGAAGCAAATTAAAAATCAAACAAAATAATTTTATGTATATTTCATTTAACCCAATATAACCAAAATATTATTTCTATAATAGTCAGTATATCATAACTAATGAGATATTTAAAATTATTTTCTTCATAATGAGTCTTTGAAATATAGCAAATATTTTATACTTATAGCATATCTTAGTTTTCACTAATCACATTTTTATTTTCTTTTTTCCTCCCAGGACAAAGGGCCATTTTATTTCCAGTATTATTGCTTATTATGATTTAGATCTTAGAAGCATAAAGTGAGATGAAATATTGTAAAAACCAAAGCAAAAAGTATATCTCAAAATAATGGCTATTAGTGACTAATATATTCCTTCTGAGAGTTATTAAACAAGTGTGAAACAGTCATATATACATATATATATTAGCTTTTATTTGAGTATAGTTGACAAACAATGTTACATTATTTTCAGGTGTACAACATGGTGATTCAACATTTCTATACATTATGGTATGCTTATTACAAGTATAGCTTCCATTTGTCACCATATAACACTATTACAAAATCATTAGCTATATTCTCATGAATATAGTGGAACTTAATCCCATGACTCATTCGTTCCATAACTGGAAGCTTGTATCTCCCACTTCCTTTCACCCATTTTGCCCGTTCGTCACTTCCCTACCCACTGGCAACCATCAGTTTGTTCTCAATATTTATAGGTCTGGTTCTAATTTTTTTTTGTTTGATTATTCATTTGTTTTATTTTTTAGATTCCACATGAGTAAAATCATTTGGTATTTTTCTCTCAGTCTGACCTATTTCACTTAGCATAATACCCTCTAGGTTCATCCATGTTATTACACATGGCAAGATCTCATTCTTTTCGTGGCTGCGTAATATTCCATTACACGTATGTACACACACACACACACACACACACACACCACATCTTCTTTATCCATTCATCTATCAGTGGACATTTAGGTCAGTTCCATTATCTTGGCTATTGTAAATAATGCTGCAGTAAACACAGGTATGCATGTATCTTTTCAAATAATATTTTCATTTTTCTGGGTAAATGTGCCAGTAGTGAATTATTGGATCATATGGCATTTCTATTTCTAATTTTTGGAGGAAACTCCATTCTATTTTCTACAGTGACTGTACCAATTTGCATTCCCACCAACAATGCATGAGGGTTCTTTTTTCTCCATATCCTCAACCAATACTTTTATTTTTTGTCTTTTTGATACTGTTCACTTTGACAGGTGTAAGGTAATATCTCATTGTGGTTTTGATTTGCATTTCCCTTATCATGAGTGATGTTGAGCATCTTTTCGTGAGTCTGGTGGCCATCTGCATGTCTTTGGAAAAATGTTGAGTCAGGTCTACTACCTGTTTTTTAATCTCACTTTTTTGGTGTTGAGTTTTATGTTTGGGTTATATGTTTTGGATTTTAACCCCTTATCAGATAAACCATTTGTAAATACCCTCTCCCAATTAGTAGGTTTCCTTCCTATTTTGTTGATGGCTTCCTTTGCAGTATAAAAGCTTTTTATTTTTATGAAGTCCCAGTTGTTTGTTTGTTTGTTTGTTTGCTTTTGTTTCCTTGCCTTAGGAGACATATTTAGAAAATTGTTGCTATGGTCAATGTCAGAGAAATTACTGCCTCTGTCCACACACTGTGTGTGTATGTGTGCATGCACACATGCATGTGAGAGAGCGAGTGAGTATCAAAAGCATGAGAGCCAGCATGTGTATAGCCAATTGTATGTCAGTATTTTTAAGGAAAAAATATCATAGATTACCTAAATTCTCTAGTTTGCTGTCATCACTTGGCCATACATTTTAGATATCTTTTCTTATTACTACGTGGAAATCTACTGTAATATTTTTAATGGTAGCATTAAATATGTCTTTTCTGCCATTTACTTAAGCAATATTCTGTCAGTAAGTATTTAGGTTATTTTGAAGTTCCTACAGCTAAATGAATTGTGGCTATATACATTCTGTGTACATTGTGAATAGTTAATGCAGAATAGATCCTTATAATGTAAGTTGTTAAATCAAAGACTAGGGTATCTAAGTTTTTGTTACACACTGACGAATTTCCTTCCAAAAATAGTTAAATAAGTTTATGCCTCACCCACATGACAGAATATGTCCTTTCCCTAGACTATACGTGTTCCATAGGTTATCAGCCTCCAAATCATTTTGCCAATAGTGAGCAAAATAGTATTATGTTGTGGTTTCATTTTAATTAGATTTTTGTACTCTTTCTTAGAATGAACAAGTTTTTTTATATTTTATTGGAAATTAATACTCTTTTAAAAAATGTTGCCATTTTATATTTGATTGCTTTTTAGTTTACTTCAAAAGTATTTCATGGATGTTAATACCTTAAGTTATAAATGTTACAGACATTTTATCCTGGATTGTCATTTATCTTTTTATCATTACTTATATTTTACAGTGAGATGTATAACATTTCATGCATTGGTTTACATCAGTCTATTTTTTTTCATAGCCTTGGGATTTTGAAACCTAATTGGAGAGGTCCTTCCCACCATTAGATTCAAAACAAATGGTTTCTAATATTTTGTCTAACACAAAATATTTAAAGATTTTCATATTTTGATCTTTATTCTATTGAAAATTGTTTTTAAATATGATGTAGGAACCTAACATTTTTTTCTAATGTACATTCATTTTTCTGATACAACTTATTAATGTTGTTCTTTTGATGATCTATGATATAAAATTAGAAATGCAATACTTTGATTTCTCTGTGAGGTTTATATATTTCCTAGATGCTACTTTTTTTCCGTGGTCACCATAGCTCACATTTAAATTGTGCTTTGCTCATCAAAAATAATAAATATTTTCTCACAGATGGAATAACTGGGCTGATTAAATTCTGAATATTAATAATAGTAATGCCTCACATTTACATAGCCCTTTGTCATACACAAAGCATTTACATATATATATTTAATCCTCATAACACCCTCTGAGTTAAATGGGGCAGGTATTATATTCTCCACTTTACAAATGAGGAAACCAAGGCTGAGGAAATGAAGTGCTTTGTTCAAGGTCACATTGCCACTGTGGGATGAGTAATGATCCAGAAACAATTCCTATCCAGTGCTTTCATTCCCTTTCCCAGTCAAACTTGCTCAGAGATCATTCACATTTAGTCATTTGGTTTTTTCAATAATCATTAATTGAGGACTAGAGCGGAGAGTCTTAGTTCCCTACCTAGCATTCATCTTTCCCCTCATTTCTCAAAGAATGCTCATTATGTTCAGGTATCTACCTTTTTCAGGACATAACTCAGAGGAAGAGTGGATCCTGATATGATTATCCATCATGATAGTCCCATTACTCTTACAGATAACTAGTTTGGAACCGGTATATAATCATTTGGGGTCAATGAGTTGTATGGGAAAGTGTGCTTGGGTTAAGGGGTTTCTTAGTCCTTTTCTTCACTCGTAAGAAAGAGACACAAGATATGACAGTTCTTCATCTCTCTCTCCAACCCAGACCACTAGTGAGTGCAACAGCTAGAACTGCTGTTTCCAACCTGCTGCTGGGCTAGAGAGGAAGGCACCGCGGAACAGAGCAGAGCTAGAGGACAGTGAGTGGTGCTGGATCCCTTTTCCACCTCCAAAATCCTTGTGATGAAAAGAAGTGTCCTAATAGTAATGTCAGGCTTGCCCAGGGCTTTCTGTGAATTGCACATGAAAGTGTCCTAACCAATGCAAAGTCTCAGTGATCATGCAGAACAGAGACACTTGTGATACAGAGATACCAACACCATGTGTTTTCAAAGAGTCTCCTTTTCATGTTAAGCTGCTGAACCTCCTCTTTACAGTTTCTACTGCTACCACACAAACTGAGGACTCTGGAGCATGAAGCTGTGCTGGGCTTTTCCATCTTTAATGAGGGTCTGTACATTATTCACATCAAAGCCACTATTTTGTAATACAAATTTTCTTGAAGAAGTTTACATTTAAGAAAAATCAAAGCCTTTTTGTTTAAGGATGGAGACATACTAGCTTCTAGGAGTCAGAAGAGAGATAATCCATCCTTGAGACCCACTGTGTTATATATGATGGAAATGTCAGAGAGGCTCAAATGGAAATCATCGCTCCCACTTACCAGCTATGTGATCCTGAGCCAGCACCACATTGTCTCTTAACCTCGATTCTCTTGACTTAAAAACAAACACAATAACAGCAACATGCAAGAGTTGCCATGGGATTGGATAAGATAAATATTTGAGGTGTCTGACAGAGCCTGACCCCTGAAAAACACCTAGAAAATGGAATTTCTCTTTATGTCCCCCTTTTCTTAAAATTGTATCTGTTAGGCTAGTGTTCTGCCCTGTAGTTGGCCTCCACTTTCTCTGTGATTGTCATCAGACAGCACTTATTTGAGGTTCCTCAGAGAATGGATCAATGCCTGCAGTTACAAATATTTCCTAGAGTGGAAACTTGAAACAGACACCCAGACACTGGAGGCCACGTATTTTTGGAGTGCACCACTCAGTTGCCTATCACCCTACTGATTGCTTTAGTCCTACTCCAAGGATTGGAAGGTTCTTTGCTCAATGCTCTTTCCCAGGGAAGGCGTGCCTGGTGTTCTCACTGCTGTTGCATATCACCTGCCTAATCTCCTCTTGCCCCTCAGAACTGCCTCCTATTATTACCCTCCTGCTACCCTTTCCCCTGATAATTGTTGGCAGATGCCCTCCATCTGCCCTCTCCCCCTGGCTAATTGCCTTCTGGTTTTCCCTTCCTATTGGTCACATGGCTGGTCTGCCCTCCTGTCACCCTTCTTACCTGCTAACCTCTGCTTGATTTGCTGCCTGGACGCAGGCAGCACAGGCCTTTCTGCCCTTCAGAATGCCTGCTGCCTGCTGATTTCTTATGCTGCTCACCCCACCTGCTGCGCGCCTGGGGTCACCTTCCTGCTGCCTGCTCCACCTGTCCCAGGGCTGTTTGATTTCGCCCCCTGAAAAGCACAGATGGGATCTCTCCAGATTCCCTGTGATTGTCTAATGGGGAAGTGGGATGCAAATGACTGTGTAGAATAAATGGAGAGGAAGAAAAAAAACAAAACGAAACAAAAAACCACAAACACCCAGATAGTTATTAAGATTCCAGAGTAATTTTGCTAAATAAAAATTATGTCTCTTTCAGAATCCAGGACATATACACTAGATGGAAAGAAGGGTTAAATAGACTCTCCACCACTTGGGAAGCAGTCATATGTTGGAGGTAAGTGACCCGAGGGTAAAGGTTCCTCTTCCATGTATAACACTGAAAGTAAGAATCAAGCTTTGGTGCTACACAGGTCTGTTCATGGCAAGTGATTGCATTTCGCTGCATGGCATAATTTAAATGAACACCAGGGGCCCTTAAAGCTGCTGCTGCCAATTTGCAACCTGTATCTGGCATTTAGCCTTCCATATCTATTTTAGATGCTCTATTGGCTCCATCAGCAGGAATCTCTTTTTTGGGTGGCATTTTCCTTTGATTTTCTCTAATTGTTTGTTTAAACTGGCACAAAACACTCACAAATTGGGCGCAGTTGCAAGTTAATAGAATCTTTTATTGAGAACTTTAGTCCCAAAGACAGCATTCCATTTAGAGCAGAGAAATTGCTCTTAAGCCAAAAATTAATTGTATCATCCAGGATACAGAGATCTTTTATATTTGAGTAGGAAGGTGCCACAGTAATCAGATATGAGGCCCCCACACTTGGCTAAGAACACAAGGAGCCTGTGAGAAGGAGTAGGCATGAGCATTGGCCTTGAACATGGTACCTAAGATTTGTTTCTACTCTTCTTCTCCAAGCCTAATGACTAGTTGTTGATTATGGCCTTCTGAAGCAGAGGATGTCTGATGATGCATATGTCAACATCTCCAGGAGTTATGCCATCAGTCACTCTCTGTTTGTCCAGAAACTTCTACTCTGAAATAAAATACCTTTATTATTGTTAACTGAAAATCTTGTTACCTTTCTCCTTTAACTGACAGCCAGATCAAGCAGATAATTATTATATTATTTAGTTCTTAAAGTGATTTCTTTTCTAAGAACCAATTATTTCTTTGGTAGTAATGTTAATAATGATGGCTGGCCTCTCACTGCCTCCTCTTGGCCTCAGTTAACTCATTGTAAATTTCAGCAAAGGACATAGGAAACCAGACATTCTATTGAGATTCTAGTGAGCTTGGAGATACTGGAGACTCTAGTTATTTCTGAGAAACATGCCCAAGGCCTCCATTGATGATGATTAGTTATCAACACCTGCATTTGACAGATTTTCTAGTGTTCATAGTCCTAGACCATGAGAAAACAAGTCTATAGAGTAGACCTGGCCATTTTCTCTGGAAGGTGGATATGTATAAAAAGCAATCTCCAAGGATACAAGGAGAGACATATAAAATGCCAATATGTATCATGGTAGGTCTGACATGAACAAAACTTAGGTGATATCGAATCCCATTTCTTTGTGGTATGGAGATAGTAACCAAGATCTCAAGAATATAAGTGACTTGCCTGGTATTAGTGCTGGAATAGGACTAGAGCCTTCACTCTCTACTTTTGGTCCTTATTCTTAATTATAGTTTTTATATAAGATTTTGAGATCACCTCACCTTTTACTCAACCCTTGGAATTTGTGCTGGTAATTGTAATGATTATTACAATAAATCAAAAAGTCTTGCTGATTTGGCAGATGTGAAAAGAAAAAAAAAAAACATTTTGGAGTTTCACTCCTTGGCTTAATTGAATAAATGTGAGATCAGGTCACAGTCCATATCATGTGAGAAATATGAGTGCTGATGTCTTCAAATTGACACAAGAATCATTTACCATCTATCTCTCATCTCACAGTAATTAAGCACATTGCTTCCATTGCTCAGCACTATTTTAATTTTCCACCACAGGTACTTCTAATTGTCTCCATCTTTAAGCCAAAAGAGAAAGAATACGAGGGCCAATAGCTTGTTCCAGTGAGTGACTGTTCACTGAGAGAGGTGTGTATAGGTAGGGGAGGACTTAAATGTCACAGTTTTCAATTCAATTTAGATTTAAATAATTTTAAAGATGCTGTTAGATGTTCCTGGTCCCACCGACCACAGGAAAACTTGCTATGACCATGCATTCCTAGAACAGTGTTGTGAATAAAATGGTGCTGACTACAGGTTCATCAAAACATCATCACAAAGAAGTAAACAGTGCATCAAGTAAAGCTAAATTTATTAGATTTTCTGCAGTAAGGAAAAACCCTAACTTAGTAGTGTCTCAAAACAGAAAGAAAAAAAACAGGGATAAGAAATTAGAGGGCCTTGACAGAGTGATTTTGAAGATGGTCTTCAAGGTGAACTGGCTAGAACTGGGCAGAGATTATGATATGATAGTTTTACATTGATGGGCCCAGCAAGGTGAGGGTCTGCCAGGGAGCCTGCATAGGAAACTGTTGTAGTTCATTTGATATTTTACTTTTAAGTAGTAAGTACAATTGCCTCTCATTAGTCACAGTTTCTGGATTTGCACATATGCTGACTAGCTAGAGTTTGTATGCCCCGAATCAGTACTTCCTGTGCTCTCATAGTCATTTGTGGGCATGTGCAGACTGACAATAGCAGTTGAGGTTGAACAAGGCGACATTGTCCCTTTTTGTTTCTGCTCTCATAAACAAGTGCCTTTTTTTGTGTGTGGTCTATTTAGTGTCACCATTTTCATATTTTTGTGCTTTTTGTTGGTGATTTGGCTCTTTAAAATGGCCCCTAAGTGTGATGCTACAGTGTGGCCTGGTGTTCCCAAGTGCGACAAGGCTGTGATGTGCCTAATGGAGAAAATACATGGGTTAGGGAAACTTTGCCCTCAGGCATGAGGTATAGTGCTGTTGGGCTGTGAGCTCAAGGTTAATGAATCAACTATGTATATACAATGGTGTGTGTGTGTGTGTGTGTGTGTGTACATTGAATATAACCTCCAAACAGGGACATACATAAAATAAGGTCGTATATTGATCAGTCTCTAAAAATGTAGTGATTAGAGGCTTGCAGGAACCTAAATCTGTATTTTCACTTGGAACAATTTAGTATTCATTAATTCTGTATTTTAGAGACATTTTAGAGCACAACTGCTATAAATAATGAGAATCAGTCTAATTTTTGCTTTTTCTATTCGTGTTTGTCCCATTATTATTTAATACAGGGACAGTAAATGATGTTTTTAATTCTCAGTAACTTTTTAAGCGTACTGTGAGATAGTAATTCCTTTAGCAGTATAGTACTTGTTCAGGGCAGGGGGTGGCATGGACTGTTTGGTCATTTCCTACGGTGAGTTGCCATATTTGTGGCTTCTGGGAAGATGGTTTCAATGGAATGGGGCTTGGAATGTGTGTGGGGCTTTGTGATTAATAGGACATTGAGCAAACCAAGGATGTGCTCTACTACATGGGCTTCAACAGGACTTGCAGGCACACTACTGTCCTTTCCGAGATGACCAAACCAGTTGCCAGGTGACTACTAACAACAGATGCACATCTTGATAAAGAAACCTTCACCATTATTTTGAAATTCTTGTCATGGCAGAAGTTCAATTGCATTTGAAATTCATTCACAATTTTATGCAAATATTCAACACTACACTTGTCAATGGGAAAAATAACTATTTTACAATATATAAATAAAATCTAAATGCTTGAAAAACTTTTCTGTAGTTGTAAAAATATGATTTAACATTTTTATCTCTAACTGTACAGTTTCTCATCAGGGGTGACTATGAATAATTTGAAGAGATCATCATTAAAAAGCAATTACATGTAACAATTACAATTATATAACCTAATATAAAAAGTTACATCCACAGAAGCATACTTAAGCTTCTCATTAAAAATGTGAAAACATTTTGTATGAAAGTTTTATACAAATTCAATATTAAGATCTCACTGACACTTTGTATTTAATTATTTTATTTTAGCGGTCATTCTATTTCTCCCCGAGAACCTCCCTGCCCCTACTCAGACTATTCTGTTGTCAGGTGTGTTGCCTGCTGATGCCTCTTAGCTGAGTCCTTCCTTAAAAATGATCCTTCTCCTGAGGGAGCTCCTTTGGCCAAGGTTATTTCCTCTTCTCAGAGAGAGTTTGTATCAAATAACTAGTTAATGTAGGGGTACAAAGGCCTAGCCCTCTTGCCCCAATCTAGAAAAACTGAGAAGCTGCTCCAGGTCCTAATCTCTCTATAGGTGGAATTGCCACAGGCTTCTTCTGGACCACATCCCAGTTTAATGCATCACACTTCACCTTCCGCCTACTGCTGCCTTCCCAACTCCCTTGCAGGTATTTATCCCGAAAACATGCCCCAATAAACCTTCTGCATGCACATCGCCACCTTGGTTTTCCAGTGAAACTAACATATGACTCTTATCATAATTAAATACTGCCAAGGAAAATTAGTAGACACATTTTTACTAACCTCCATATAGCCCCAATTTACCCAAGCTACCACAATGTACTTTCGAGATTTTATCATTTTGTATAGGTGCTATTTCATACAGAAATGAAAGAAGCATTGCTCTTAGGAAAGCTGAACCAAAGACATCTTATCTATTCTTATAACATTTAATACTATCTAAATGGGGGTGACTTAGGAATGTATATGAACGTATATCTAGCCTAATTTTCTTTTACAATACCTAGTCTAGATTTGCATATAGCATTGCCTTTTTGGTATCTCTGTGTGCATTTATCATACGGTTCCTGAATTTAATATGTTTAACTGGAACTCTTAATATTTTTTCAGGACTTGACATGCCACCAGCTTACCCAGCCCATCAATCTTTTTCAAAAGAGTTAAAGGCATGAGCACCTGTCAGTTGCCATAATCAGAACCCTAGACATGCTCTCTAATCCCATGCTTTCTCTTATGTTCTTCCTCATTAACCCATCATCAAGCCCTGCCCATAGAAGAGTAAACACTTTCTATTTTTTTTTTCACTAGGTCTACATAGCTCTAGCTATAAGACTATTAGATCAGCTTCCTCAGTGGTCTTCATTTTTCTACTCATAACTTTCTAATTTTTCTCCATATGGCGAAAATAGTGACTTTTAAATGTTAATTAAATCAGTCTGTTCTTATGCTTAATATCTTAAGACAATGTTGTTTTGCTTTAGGTCAAACCTTTTACAATGACCTGTAAGGCCCTTTATATCTAGTGCCTGCCTGTCTCTCCCACTCAGCTTCTAATACTCTAATGCCTCTCTTCCTTTGTTCCACTGTTCTTTTCTTGGTCCCATGAATAAGCCAAGCACCTTTCTTGCTCCTAAAGCCTTTGCACATCTTTCTCTTCCTGCTTGATGAGCTTCTACCTAATGCCCAGCACATTCACATTTAGTATATGATTCATATTTTATGATCCTTGAGACTTCATTCAGCTTATTGGTCCTTATGTGATGTTTCTCAATCATCATCTCTGTAAGTATTACTTATTATTTTTTCTCTCTTTCAGTGCATTTTATGGTTTATTTCATATACTTCATCACAATTTGAAATGATCTCTTTTGTTCATTTTTTTTTTTAATTGTGTCTCTGCTCTACTACAATGTTTGCTCCATTAGGGAGGAGTTCTGACCCACTTACTGCCATATGCCTAGTGCTCAGCACAAACCTTGGCCCAGAGTTAGCAGTCAGTAAGTATATTTGGGGTTAAAAAATGATTAATGAAGTGAGTAATGTAACTCATGTCTACATGTGATACTTATTCTCTAGACACTGACTTAACTTATAAACTAATTGGGGCAATACATTTCAAATCTGGAAATGATATTTCTCATACAAAGTCACACTAATTTGATAACTTCTTTCAGAAAGAGGCACAGAACCTTTAGGGAAAAATGTTTCAAAATATAGAATTTAATTGCACTTCTGAGGAATCAACTGACCATGATGTTTTCTCATCATTTAAACCTTGGTTGTGCTTTTAATTTTAGAGAAGAAATTCAGTAAATAGCAGACATCAACCAAGGAAAAAAAAATATAACAAAATATTAAGTGAAAATGGGCTGATGAAGTGTAGCTATAATTTCAAGTCAACTGTGTTTTTTGACTATGATCAGCAAATCAGCTATTTAACTTTGGTCATAGGTTGATCAACATTATGAATCACTACTACCTGCTAGTCACTGGGTAAGTTACATCAAGTACAAAGGGTCCCACTCTCTGGGAACTCAAACCTAAGTAGATGAGATAGTTAGTCACCCTTAGACCTCATCAAGGAAATTTAGAAAATGCTGCATCTGATCCTCAAAATGTGTTCAACCTAATTTTAAGCCAGGATTAAACTTGACCACATGCCAGGCACCATATCCAAGAGGTCTCATCTTCACCTGGACCTGATTTGGATGATGAGGTTCAGTACTATTTGCTGATGCTGTAATGGGATGAGACTCTTGAAGACTTTGGAGGAGTGTCAGTGTATTTGGAGCAGCAAAGGATTATTGGGTGTCAGAAGGAGAAGAGTGGCAGACAGATTCTAGGATAACTCCTCATGATTCTCACCTTCTAGTGTTCAAGCTCTTGTGTAGTGATCCCTTCCTTTTAGTGTGAGTAGGACCTGTGACTTTCTTCTAACAAATAGAATGTGGTAAAAGTGATAGGATATTCATGACTACCTGTGTGTGATTACATGGTTACATTTCTTTAAATTATAGTGTTCTTCCTGCTGTAGTCTTTCTCTCTTGCTGGCTTGATGTTGGTGTCTCAGATGAAAAGAAACTGAGGGCACTGTGTGGGAGGTTTAGGGTAGCCTCTGGTTGACAGCAAGAAACTGAAGCCTACAGTCCTACAATAAGAAACTAAATTCATCCAACATTCATGCGAGTGGGGAAGTATATCCTTCTGCAGGTGAACCTCAGATAAAAGCACAGACCTAGCTAATACCTGGATTACATCTTTGTGATAGTCTAAAACAAAGAAATCAGATAAACTATGTCAAGACTCCCAAATGATGAGGTAGTAAATGTATGTTGTTTTAAGCCACTTAGTTTTTGGTTTTGAAGTAATAGACTAACACAGAATTGCTGTGCATTCTCCCTCAATCTTCCTTTATTTTCTCTGACTCTTTAGTTAGGTATATTTGTGTTCAGGTTTATGAGTAAGAGCCCTGATTTTTACAGGATACTCTCATCACCAAGGTCACAGTCTACAAGAGTAGACACAAGTTTCAGTCCACCCTCATGAGTTTCAGCTAATCTTTATCAGATTCCAGGCTGCACATAATCTTCCATTGTCAACTATCTGCTGTTTGGACTTTGGGCTTCAACTTTAGACATGAAGACAGCCTTGTGAAGACTGTAACAATCTCCTGTCCCATAAGGTGTAAGCTAATTCCCTGTAAACAATAAATCAATATATACATATATATCTCTTTGTTCATCTATCTATCCATCCATCCATCCATCCATCCATCTATCTATCTTTCTGGTTCTGCTTCTCTAGTTAACCCCCAACTAATAGAATATGTGCTGAGCACTGTGTTATGTTTTGGGGAATCCAAAAACTGATGAAACATGCTTCCTTGCCTTGATAAATAGGTCAGTGGAAAAGAGGAGTATAAAAATAGAAAAAAAAAAACCTAACACAATATGGTAAGTGAACTGAAGTGCAATGTCTTATGTAGTTAAAATGGATAAATCAAGGGTAGGCATGTTGGAATTATTAGAAAGCATGGTTGAATGATAAAATTCTAGGTACAGATTGAGGAATGTCTTTTCTTTTGACATGGAAGATTGATGCTTTTGATCTATCTATATCTATCTATTTTTATCTATCTATCTATCTATCTATCTATCATCTATCTATCTATCTATCTATCAACTATCTATCTATCTATCAACTATCTATCTATCTATCTATCTATTATCTATCTATCTATCTATCTATCTATCTATCTATCTATCTATCATCTATTTTGAGAGAGAGAGAGAGCAAGGGAGGGAGAGGGGCAGAGAAAAAGGGAGAGACAGAATCTGAAATAGACTTCATGCTCAGCGTGGAGTCCCATGTGGAGCTTAATCTCGTAACCATAAGATAATGCCCTGAGCTGATAGGAAGAGTCAGATGCTCAACCAACTTAGTCACCCAGATGCTCTGCTTTTGACAAATTTAGATGTAAAAATTTTGATATGTTATTGGGAAATAAAAGCATTCATATATTGTTTATTGGAATTTAAAATCATGCAACCTCTTTGGAAAATATTTTGGAATTTCTTCAAAAAAGTTAAACATAGAGTTTGTTTATGACCCAGGAATTTCACTTTTAAGTATATATCCAAGGGAATGAAAACACATGTCTATGAAGTACCTTTGCAAAATTTCTGTAGCCACATTATTTATGATAGCCAAGAAAGGAAAACAACCCAAGTATCTCCCAACTGATGAAATGATTTAAAAAAAAAAATGTGGTATGTGCATAAAATTAAATATTCTTTAGCCATGAAAAGAAAGGAAGTACTGAGTCATGGATAAACAATATGCACGAAAACATTATGCAAAATTAAAGAAGCTGGACTCAAAAGACCACATGTTACATGATTCCATATAAAATGCCCAGAATAGGCAAATTCACAAAGACAGAAAGTATATTAATAGTTGCAGGGGTAAGAGCAATTGAGGAGTGCATAGTAGTTATAATCAGCACAGGCATTTTTGGTTGGAAATGGTGAAAATGTTTTAAAGTTAGATAGTGGTGAAGGTTGCACAACTCTGTATATATTAGAAATCACTGAATCCTGTATGTTAGAAGGGTGACTCTTCTGATATCTGAATTGTTTTCTGATAAAGGTGTTATATATATGTTACAAGAACAGATTTATTGATCGACTCTGTTTTCTTAAAAATGTATACTGAATGTGGAATGATAAAAATTTCAAGAATATTAGGGATTCCTGTCAACATCGCTGCATTAAAGGAGAAAAAGTAATATTTCCTCCTTTTGGTAAATCTCTATAAGTGAGTGTTGAATTGTAGGAGCTACCTTTTCTGGTGTCCAGGTTCTTTGGAATGTTGTTGCTCCTTGTGATACACACACATACATACACACACACACACACACACACACACACACACACACACACTGTTTATGAGAGGTAGAGAACCTGATGTGTAGACTTCAAGGTAATCCCCCATTTTTAATTTAGTCATGTTTCTCACATCTATAAGCTAGGATTATCTGGATTTCAAATGCTTCTCATGTCTTTAGGGTGATCTATACCTAGCGATCTTATACTGACACATGTTTGAGATTAATTTGACCCAGGAAGCACAGTGTATTAAAATAGCAAACAAAGGTTCATTAGCCTCTGGGAATAAATTTCATTCTATTTTACATGCGTTAGCCCTATCTATTTCATCCATAAACTGGAATTCAGAAGAATTCTGTAATTGAGTAATGAATGTCTGGCTCTTCTGATTTTGACACTGGGAAATATAAAACAACCAATCAACAAACAAGTGGATCAGGAATATTTAGAATGCAAATCCAGATTTCTTACCAGGGCTCTCAGGTGTGATCTTAAATGTCTAATAGCATCACCTTAGTTCACACTGTTCTTTAGATTCATTGTTAGGATGAATTCATGTTAGAAAGATTAGGTTATGTGGAAGGGAAAAAACTCACTGTCCTAACTAAGAGAGAAGGAGAAAAAAAAGTAAACCAACGTTTTCTAAACACCAAGTGAGAACTTAAACAATTCATCTTCTAAGGATACTCTATTCAATATTCTACCCTTGCGCTATTTTAATATGGCCATTAAAGTAAGTGTGCCCCTTGTTTAGTCACCCAGAGAACAACCTTCACATGGCATCCTCTGGGTACAGAGCAGTGTCATAATGAATCTCTTTCTTCCCATTAATGTCTTTTGCCAAATGTATAAAACATTTTATTTCTCATTAATGTCGTTCATTAAATTAAAAAAAACTGAATGCGTATATTTTTATTAAAACCAGTGGGATCCTAAATTCACTTAAAAAGTTTTGCTAAGATATATGCTGCACATTTTTATCAGTATACTCTAATCATAACAATGCAGAAAAGTTTTCATTGGACAACATCAAAACAGATTGTGAAAAGGGGAGAATAAAAAAGAGAGCGAGCTCTGAAGAGCACAAATTCCCTCCTCTATATCTTCCAGTAAGCAGAGGTCTGGTGCAAAAAAACTGCTGGAAGAAAATTTTTGAATCACTCCTTCAAGTTAAGTACACCGGGCTACCTCATTCCACGTGTGTCCACCCAGGAAGGTACCCTGATTCATCATTAATTGGTCAGAGTTCACCCCCTGTTTTCAGTTTTGGCCCAATCATCTGGTACCTGCACTTTCCTAAAGTGGAGAGATAGGGAGCTAACAACCACCTCGACAGGTCAGGATTTCTGCTAGCCCCAGATCTTGGCCTCCTCTGCTTCTCTTGTATTAGAATTATTATAGTTATAATTATGCATATAATGTTTACATTCTCAATTACAGAGTAAGCTGCAAGAATACAGGGCCAAGTGTGGTTTGTTCAGCATAGCATTTGACACATCGAGATTCTCAATACATATTTGGTGACTAACTGACATGGACTAGATAAGCAAACTGGTTAAGTTATTGTCCACCTGTGTGGTATCTTCAGATTCCTGGCTGGTTTGCACTGCCATCAGCCCAGGATGGTCTCGCCCCACCTTGTTGAGGAGTGGGGAATACCATCCGATAACAGGATCTGACTTCCAAACCCTGAAGAAGGGTGGTGACAACCACATGGGAGTAAAATCCTAACTCCTACTCAACAAAAGATTTATTAGACTGTTTTCTCCCCAGAGCTTCCTTTACATTTTCTATACTTCTCGTTATGATTTTGTATCTCAACTGACTTGGAATTTGTCCTAATTTCTGCTATATCAGAGCCCAACTGAGAATTCATGGAGAGATAGAAAAGGTGAATTTGACATTTCTAGTGATGTATCCGTAAGTTCTGATGGTAACCATGCCACAATTCCAATTTTGCTTAAATGAACAAAGTTCTTGTAAGGAATCGATGTTTTCTGGGAACTTAGCTTCATTTTTCAGTCTCCTGTAGACAGGTCTTATCAATCCCAGCTTGATATACACCCAAAATAGGACAATGGGCCAATTTTTAGACTTATTTTCTGTCTTTAAAGGGTTTTTGGATTTAACAGCATTATAACTTTTTGAACAGTTTTCTTCGTCACTTTAAAAAGAATTTATCCTTAGAATTGAAAATCCTGCTGCATTTCAGACCTTCTTATAGCTGCATTGATTAGTCTTCTAGGAAGCACAGCTGTGGCAATAATCCCGTCTCTGCATCTTTGCAAGCAGGAGGGAAGGCAGGAGATAAGAGTTGCCACAGGGAGTCTATATTTAATCTACAACTGGCTTATCCAAGTGTCTTATTGCTCCCTGAGGGTCTCACCACATGCACTATTGTGAGAAAAAAAATGATAGAGAAGGAAGGAAAGAAAAGTTCACCCAAGATTGGTCTTCAACTAATTAATTCATTTCAGAATTGGCATAGAAGTTTTTGCTTTGCTAGTGAGGCAGACTCTGAGAAAACGAGACCTTCTCTGTACCAGCACAGCTTACCTTTCTGGCTTTGCCCTGTGCTTGCTATTGGGGGATGGCTGAGCTCTTTCTTGGCAACACTCATTAAAGCTGCTGGGAGGAATCTGTAAATGGTAACTTCAAGAAGCTCCATCAAGGAAACCCCACCGATCTACAGATCTGCAGATTTTTATGGGTATTCACACAGTGGAATAAAGTGGGTATTTGAGACAATTATAAAATCAATTACAAAATAAGTAAATACATAAAAAATTAAAACAAAACACAGTAAATAAACATTCAGCCTCAAAGGGGGAAAAAGGGGAAAGCTACTCTTCTTTAAACACAATTTTTATGGTCATTCAATTTCTTACAGGCTACACTGATTAACTTATTTGACATTAAATATAAAACACATCTGACTTTGCAAGCCCTCTATCATCTGGCCCCTAATTCTTTACAGGTGTCAAAATGAAACCTCCGTCTAATGTCACTGTCATGAAATCACACCACATTTGTACCTGCTTGAGAATCTGTGTGTTATTACCTTCTCCTAGAATGGCCTTCTTCCTGTTGTGTGTCTATCTTAATTTTTTTAAAAAATGAACTCAAATATATTTCTTCCCTAAATCTTACATTGATCACTAGCCCCTACCTTCTCTGAACAACTTTAGTATTTATTATTATTATTATATCACAGAAAACAACCCAGTAAACATCAGTGAAACTGAGCCTCTGCCTTTTCTCTCTGTGTATGAGAATGAGATCCTGTTTTTCAGTAAACAGGGAGAAAGTATCTCTAGCACTCTGAAAACCTAACTAAAAACATCAATATGTTTGGCCAATGTTATTTATTGGCCAATCTAATGGTATTTAAGGAAGCTGTTGTATACTTTAGACCCAGATATTCAGCTACCAAATTCGGCATGAGTAGGTTTTGTTAGTTTTCAGAAGCAAAAAAGTTAATTTAAATTAACTTAATAGACAGCATTTTCAAGTTTCAATTTTTCCTCCATAAATATTTGTTATATATTTGATGTCTGTCATAACCAGTTTTACTAGCAAAAACAAAACCCAAAAAAACAAAAAAAACAAGCAAACATTGAAAATAGCTAGCTGATCACACTTAAATTGATACAATTTCATGAATAAATGTAGTATAAGTTTCTGATTGATGGTTCATAAGATAGAATAGTAATCACCAAAAGGAATACTATGAGCTTTGCCAGATGGTCAAATCTGAAAATTAATGCCTGGAATTTTTATCAGGTCTCTATAATTTAGATGTTCCCATTTGCTAAGCATTATTTAGAAACAAAGACCAAAATAGTTTGTGAATATGCTCATATGTAGATAAAATCTGAGCCAATATCAGTTTCTTCTCTCCAACTACTGTACTACCAAAATTTTTCAATATCACAGTCACCGTCATTAACCAAAACAAAAATTCATTTGACCACATACTGTGTCTATCATGCAGAACACCTAGTCTTGTTCTAAGACGGATGTCCTCATACTTCTTTTTTTATTTTTCTTTTGGCAAGACTCACTGAATCATGTTTCTTAGTCTTTTTCAGGTGCCTCATCTGTAGTTTTTTGTTTGTTTTGTTTGAAAATAATATAAAGGCAATAATCACCAAAGTGTCTCTCCCAATTTTCCCTAAAATCTTGTTGTTGTTGTTTTTTAATGAAAAAAATGTAGAACTAAGTAAAAAGAAAGAGTATACTTGTGTAAAGGTGTTGGGTATTTCTGTAATCTTCCCACATATATAATTGAGCTCATACATTTGGCCCCTTCCTTACTGAACTGCCCTTCCCTTTGGTTTCCATCAGCTTCTATTCATTTGGTTACACATCTCTGGATATGTTTTTTTTTTTTTGTTTTTGTTTCTCTTTTCTTCTCTTTTACCCAAATAGTACATACTCTGGATGTGTTTTTTTTTTTTGTTTTTGTTGCCCTTTTCTTCTCTTTTATCCAAATAGCAAATACCAGAATTTCTTTAAGCCCTCCTCCCTTTCAATGCACACTTTCTTAGGAGGTTATCAAATTTATTCTCGTGGCTTATATTAACCCTATATTATGTTAAGGATACTCACCTTCATACATCTAGCCTCAGATCTAAAGCCCAATTGTGTATTCAACATTTAAGTGTTTCTTTTCATTTGGCACCACTTCCTACAATAAGTATTTTCTGACCATGGCACTAAAGTAGGATCTACCTGATATTCATTCACAAGTATTCTCTACTTTTCCTTTGTAGCAATGAATATACTCAGGATTATTTAATTAATTAAAAACAGAGTAAAACAGTTTTCTAATATATAGTTATTCACAGCCTTCTCATCTCCTTTCACACACCAAAGCAAATTCCATTTTTGCTTGCTCATCACCTTCTAAACTTGTATTCTGCTGATTGTAGAATTTGGTGAAGTGGAGAATTGGAGAAGTAGGTGAAGCAAGCTTGATTTATATTGCAGAGAACAGACTTACTCTAGGGAAAGGAAAGGAAATTTATTGCCACTGAGAGTGAGAGAGGCATATTTCAAGGCAGGCTGTTGGGTTGGAGATAGTTTTGGGGGAGTTTGCAATGGGAAGGAAGAGATTTTAGAGTATCTGCCATATATGGGAATTAATGAGAATGAGACAAAGTGGCTTAGCTTTCTTTGAGTCCTAATTTATTTATTTGTCTAATGTCTTTCTTTTCTACTCAACTATAAGGTTACATGAATGGAGAAACAATGCTTATCCTCCTTAATGCTATATTACCACCAGTACCTTTCAAGTCTTAAATTGTTGGAGGTGCTTGATCAACATTTTTTATTGATAGTTAACTATCTTTATGTATGTTTCTAAGTTACTTAATGAGCTTTAGCCATAGCTCCACATTATACTGTGAAGACACAGATAAATTAGGGAAAGAGTTTTGACTCCTTGAATTGAGGTTATACATAGTTAACCTAACTAGATTTTGATTAAGGTTTAGATTAAATGATATTATTTTCAAAACTTTAAGAATTAAGTCAGTTTCTGTAGCAATCATCAAAGAAGCCATCTCAGAAAGGGTAAAAGATAAATTTAGAAGACCAGAAGAAGTGAATTAAAAGGAAAAAAAAAAACTTTAAAAAACATTCCTTAGAGAGAAGGCATTTTATATATTATTTCACCAGTTTACATTTCTTTGAGTTCAACATTTTCACAATGTTGTTTGAACCAAAGCCCAAACAGAATTATTATCTTAAGCCATGCACTATAGCAGTCCTACCTTATCCATAGTGGAATATGTTCTGAGACCCCTTATAGATGCCTGAAACCATGATAATGAACCCTAAGTATTCTATGTGTTTTTTTGTTCATACACACCTAATAACTAATAATAAAATAGAACAATTATAACAATGCTCTAGTTCATCCTAACCCACCTGTACGTGCAAACATATGTTATCTGTCCTTCGCTGCCTGACTTATTTCACTCAGCATAACACCCTCAAGTTCCACCCACATTGCTACAAATGGCCAGATTTCGTTCTTTCTCATTGCCATATAGTATTACATTGTATAGATGAACCACATCTTCTTGATCCATTAGTCAGTTGATGGACACTTACGCTCTTTCCATGATTTAGCTATTGTTGAGAACACCGCTATGAACATTGGGGTACATGTGCCCCTGTGTATCAGCACTCCTGTATTCCTTGGGTAATTTCCTAGCAGTGCTATTGCTGGGTCATAGGGGAGTTCTATTGTTAATTTTTTGAGGAAACTCCACACTGTTTTCCAGAGGGGCTGCACTTACCAGAGGACCATGGGGAAGAAGAAGGGGAAACATAGTTGGGGAGAGGGAGGGAGGCAAACCATGAGAGACTCTTGAATGCTGAGAACAAACTGAGGGCTGATGGGGGGGGGGGAAGGGGGTGATGAACATGGAGGAGGGCACTTGTTGGGATGAGCACTGGGTGTTATTTGGAAACCAACTTGACAATAAACTATTAAAAACAAACAAAATAAATTAAAAAATAAAAGAATAAAAAGCCTAATTAAAAAAAATAACAATGCTCTAATAAAATTTATATGAATGTGGTCTCATAAAGTTTCTTATTGTAGTGCACTTACCCTTCTTTTTATAATAATGTGGGAGGATAAAATGTCTATGTGATGGGATAAAGTGAGGTGAATAATGGGAGCATTGTGACCTAGTGTTAGGCTACTGCTGAACTTCTGACATTTAGTCAGAAGAAAGATCACCTGCTTTCAGACTGCAGTTGACCATGGGTAACTGAAACCATGAAAGATGAAACCGCAGATAAGGGGGCGTTACTGAAATAGGACTTTCAGGGTATGACAGATCTGCATTTAATTTTATTTTGTTCAAATTAAATAATCTTAATAGGTCTCATCTTCCTTTTGTGAAAGAGTTTATCTGTAAAGGGCCAGATAGTAAATAGGCTGTTTATTTTTTAGTAAATAGTATACTTTCCAGACCATATGGCCTCCATTGCAACTACTCATCTTTGCCATTTTAGCATGAAAGCAGTTATAGATAACATGTAAACAACTGGGTGTGGCTGTGTTCCAATAAAACTTGAATTACAAAGGCAAAAAGTAAATGAGAAATGGTTTTAAACATGTACAATCTACTGTAGTCTCACTCTAATAAATCTTTAACAAAAGGCCTCTAAAAGCACAAATTTATCCCTAACTTAACTGTCTGGGAAAACAAATATCAATAGCTTTTAAAAGAATAGGTAAAATTAAAGTGCTCAAAACATAATATTTGCAATGTCCATTGATCCAATGAAAATTTGATGGATGTGCAAAGAAACACAAAAAGTGACTGATAGCCAGAAGAAAAATCAGTCAGTAGAAGCACATCCAAAATTACAAAAATTATGGAATTAGCAGGAAATAACTGTAAAACAGCTATTATAAAAATGCTGAGAGGTTTAAAGAAAAAATAGGAGCATAATGGGAGAGAAATGAAAGACATGAGTTTTGAATTGCTATAATATCATATATTATTATGACAAAATAACATAGTCATCAAGACAAATGGTATTAGCACAGACAAAGGGATACTTCATAATAATAAGTCAATTCAACAGGATGACATGAATATCATAATCATCAGTTTATAATCAATAACAAACTTTTAATATACATGAAACCAAAAATTGAGAGAATTTAAGAGGTATAGGAAAATCCACAGCCTTCAGTAAGGATTTAGTGTTCAGCCTTTGATAAAATGACTGGAAAAAAAGTCAGGAATGAACTAGGTGATTTCAACAATGCTACTAAACAAAGTTACTTAAATGATATTTGTAAAACGATATACCAAGGAAATGCAGAATGCATATCTTTTCAAGTGCTCAAAGAACATCTACCAAGAGAGACTATGGACTAGGTCCCCAAACCTGTCTTAATAGAATTAAAAGAAATAAAATCATACAGTGTTGGTGTCCTGCCTAACAGAATTAAACTAAGGTAAATAACAATATGATATTGGGAAAAATTTCTAATTATTTGAAAACTAACAATAATTAATAATTAGGTAAATATGAAGTCACGAACAAAATTGGCAAATTTTGAACTGAGTGATAAATTTGTAAGATGAGTTAAAGCAGTGCTTACAGACATATTTACAGTTTAAATGTTTTCTATTGTAAAAGGAAAAAACAAAATTTTAAAGTCGATGATGTTAGCTTTCATTTTAAGAAGGTAGAAAGAGATGAATAGAATAAATTCAAGCTAAAAGAAAATAAACATTAGAAAGGAAACAACACAATAGGAAACTGACAAAGAGAGAAAATTAAAGTTAAAATTGGTTCTTCCAAAAAGATTCAGAAAATTTATAAAATCCTAGCTAAACTGATTAAGAGAGAAAATATAAATTACAAATATTAATAACAAAAGGGGCTATCACAGCAGAGCCTAAAACCATTAAGAGGACCATAAGGGAATATTATAAACAATTTCATGCAAAACAAATTTATCACTTAGAATAAATATTTTTCTCTCAAATTATTTTCTGTTAAACTAATTCTCCTTTCATTTATGTTTAATCTGCAGTTAAATTCATTAGGGAGGTTTTAATTTTCATTACATATTTTTTATTTCCTAAGTCCTATTTTCCTTTTAAATTTGAATCATTTTTCAATAGTTTTCTGTTTTCTATATTTTATTACCTCATATTTTATTTATGTAAATATAGTAAACAGTTGTTTAAGATCTGGGTTTTTGATAATTCTAAATCTAAATTTTTTTCTGACTGTTGTTTCTGTTGGTCCTCATTTGTGATATCAATTCCTTGAGAGTGATAACCTCATTTCTCCTAAAAAATTACATTCATTATTTGAAGCCTAGGATGAAGCATCTTGAGAAGCTTCTTGAGAAGCACTTTTGTCTCTTTTTGGCAGTCATATGTTGTGACCATCAACTACATTAAACTAAATTCATGGCTTGAGTTTATTTGTACAACCCAGGAGATCTGAATTTGTGTTCTAATTTCAGCACTGCAAATTGTAATTATGAACTCTTAGGGATATGATGTCTCTTTTGATCTTCTCAGATGCAAGACCCTCTGTTTGGTAGTCCCCTGAGTGTATGTGGGGAGTGACAAACATTTTTGGTTCAACGTTCAACTGAGAGTAAAGCCCATTGATATCTAATTTTTTCAAGGAAGTATGATGTGATTAGACTCCCTACTTTGGGCGGGGCTTAAGATTTGCTCTTCTTTTCCTCATGTCACACATAAAATGCATGGGCATGATTGGTTTCAGATCTCAGCTTTGGTATTTACTAAGCAGGGTCCTTGGGCAGGTTAACCTTTCGGTGCCTCAGTTGCTTCAACTGTAAGATTGAGAAAATAGGGTATCTATTGGATCTGGTTGTTACATTCGATGGGATAACACATAAAACCTATAGAAAATTCTGGACATATAAATAAGTATTCAATTAATGGTAGATGAATACAGTGTTTCCCCTAAAGTGATTAATGGTCTAGTAGGGGAGTTGCAAGATGTATATAAATAATTCTAAGAAATCTAATGTGATATGCTCCATAAGTGATACAATGAAGCTGTTATAAGAGTTTAAAAGAAGGAAAGGATATTTTACCAAAATTACCACAAATTATGGAAAAATATTCTTCAGTATAGGAATATAGTTGAATAGTTGTTTTTCCCTGTATTAAAATACTACAGAAACAAAAGCAGATTAATCACCTGTCTTTTCCCCGGTTCTATTCAATGGTACACATAGACAGATACAATGCAAACTTATAGGCAAACAGGCCCTCACTCACATTTATACTTCAAACAGTTGCTTTGGACATCTTGTGGCCTGCAGTTTATTTATCTTGTAGCCTTTGTAGCTCTGAAAACAGTATGTATAAATAAGAGTTTTGGTGTCTTTCCTCCAATGTGAAGAAAATTTGTAGTTTAAGCTTTCAGAAAAGTCATGGACAAGTACCTTTCAATATGTTGAAGAACACAAATTTTGTCTTATTTTATTATGATTATTATGATTACTTTTGGTCACAGCCTTGCAGTTGCCAAGGGCTTGTTCTAATGCAGCTCTGACCATAGTGCCTTGGATGCCCTCCTCCAGCATCTGCCTTTAATCACAGACAATATGGTTTGTGTTTAGAACCGAATGACTGTCATCATCTAGCACTAATGTTCTCTGTCACAGGGACTTAACAACCCATTTGGGGAACACTCTCAGAGACTTTCAAATTCAATATTCTCTCCAAACTCCTGGCTTTTCATTAACCAGGCCATGTGGGTTTCCAAGGCGTGATGCCCAATGGTATTATTTTTCCAAAGAGGTCACGGGAGAGAAGGTTTTTCTTTTTTCTTTTTTTTTCCAAGTGTATATTTCAGCACATCTAAACATGCAAACTCACCGTAGTCCCTACATAGAAGTCTGTGTTCACAGATAGCCTACATTCAGGACTCAATCTGATTTTACAATAGAAAGTGCTCATGCTTTTGGATTGCATAATATGCAATTACCCAGCACATGATTGAACTGAATTACAAACTGTTGTTGATTTTCTGCATGGAGCTTACTTGGCTCTTTGATATATATTTTCTCATTAGCTTTCCCCTGATTTATTTATGATATTGTTATGCATATAAAGGGCAGATTGCTGAAGTTCACATTGCAATGACCGAATTAGCAGTTGAAAAATTCACGGTTATGATGTGTAAATGATTCTCTGAGTGTTCTGAAGGTGTGCCCTGGTCTCCCCTATAACTGTGACACTGTCAGTTCCGTCTTTACAACGCCTCTCACATCTATCCTCTCTTTACCTTTCCTGTGACCACCATTTCAGAACCTAGTCATCTCTTGCCTGGAAAATTGCAATATTTTTCTAATCATTTCCACGCATACAGGCTAATCCTATTGAAGTTCATGCTTCTTAGTGCTGCAAGATCGATCATCCCAAATCACTACCCTGGTTGTGTTGCTCTCAGATCCAAGAATAAAGGTAAGCAAGAGAAGACACAAGGAAAAAAAGGAGGTAGATGAAGAAGGAGGGAAAGAGAAAGGTGAGAGAGCAGCAAAGTTTCTGTAAGGAGGAAGGAGGGATGCGAATAGAAAGTGAGCAGAGAAAGGAAAAAAAGAAGGCTGAGAGAAAGAGAGCTGCATGTATGATAGGGGGAAGGCAGCAAAGTTCTGTATAGTTGATTTCTGTCTGGTATCACCCTCCTTTAATAGGACTCGTTTTATGCAATTGGAATATAGGCTGATGATGGTTTCTGCAGTTACACACTTCAGTGGAACATTTCTATTTAATCTGCCTAACTGGGTACTTTTCCACCTGTGTATCTCTCTTGTCTAAATGAAAGGCTATTGTCACTGCATCCAAGCACAGGACATTATAATTAGGCCAATTTCAAATATTTATGGGAAAAAGAAAGGCATCCTTCTCTCGCCCCCTCTCAGCAGGGGCCATTATTGATTGGATGGTGATGAATTAGTGAGATGTGCCGGCAGAATTGGTGGGGGGTACAGAGGACACGCGTTGTTAGTGCTGATTATGCCACATGCATTTAAAATCCAAGGCATACAATGTGAAAAGAAAGTTATTTAGCAGCTTTAATTTGCCCACAGTCTAAGAAATTGTCTGAGTTAAGATATAGGAGAAAATCAAGAAGAGTTCATCACACGTTGGGGGTGAAAGTGATGTTTCGTTCTTTCTTTTTTATGATTCTAAAGGCCAGCTTACAAAGAAGAGCCATACAAGCAGCTTTGAAAATTCTGAATTGTAAGATAAAGATTTAGTGCCTCACAAAATCAGATTGGAAAAGTAGAAATCTTAATAACCATTTCTTAAAAAAAAAAGGAAGAAAATGAGGAACGAAAAATTGTATAGGAATTCAGTAATAGTTCTGGTTATGAAACATATAAGACAATTAAATGTCTGAAAGGAGATCAGCAAACTGTTAGTTTCTTTTTGAAGGGAAAGTGATGGGTGAACAAGTTCAATCATGTGGCTTTACCTATCTTTCCATAAAATCATATTTCAGTAATAAAACTCAAATGAAGAATAAGAATATAGAAAAGAACATACTTCTCTAATTAATGCCACCATTATCATCTCCATTCTAGTCATACAAATTCCTGACCGTGAGGATTGAAATGTTTACTTTTCATCAATATGTCTCTCTAATCTCAGAGACAAAAATGTAGCAAATACTCAGTTATTACTATTTGGATGCATAAATGATTTAATTATATTTGTGAGATGTGTTGTTTCCTCACCATCTCATGGCCAGGTGAAGGATGGGACCAAGCATTTCTGTTATTTATGAGAATGATTAGCTTAAAATCCTTACTAAAATCTGTTTTGTATCCAAAATATATATGGAAGTAAAATAAAGGGAATACATGATTGTTTTTTGGTAGGGGGATGTATGATTCTTACTCAGATTTTTTTAAGGGAACAGGCTTTGGTATTAGTGTTGTACAACAGTAAATCTTAAAATATAAATGAACTATTGATTGTAATTTTATATTAAAATGTCAGCCCTTCTATAGGTGAGTAAATAAATGGTGATATATCTATACAGTGGAATATTATGCAGTGATTACAAGAAATGAACTATCAAGCCATGGAAAGACATGGAGAAAACTGAAATTCATATTGCTAAGTGAAAGAAGCCAGTGTGAAGATGACATACTGTATAATTCTAACTATAAGATATTCTAAAAACAGCACAACCATGAAGATAGGAAAAAGATCAGTTGTCACCATTGTTTGAGGAGGGGACTTGTTCCAGTACTCCCTGTGAACAGTAGGTGCCAAAACCTATCTTTTCCCCTGGATGGCACTACATTACTAACCCAGAGTCAGTTGACTTTTGTACTAAGTCCTAACTATACCAGTTGTACTCACTAATTGCAAGACATAAAAAAGTACTGTCCAGTGAATTTTGGGAAAGGCGCTAAAAGAAAACAGTGTAGTCACCTTCTAAGTCTTCTCTTCATTGTAGAGGAACTAGCACTGGTAATTCTCAATAATGAATAATGAGTTGTGGTATATATAAAAAGAAAATGACAGAACTCTGGTCAGAAAACTCACAGTCCAAGAAAAGGCTTTGGTTCTACAGTGAAAAATTAGCAAATGAATACCAGTGTACATACTGAAAATGTACAAAGAATACAAATATCTTTTCCTCAATTTCCAGCTTATCTCAGCTTTTCTATTATTTGAGCAAATATAGGTCTCAAATATGCTGAGTAAGAAAACCTCTACTATATATTTATATCTTAATGTTTATTTTAGAGAACAAAGCCAAACAAAATACCTATAATGTATGTGTATGTGGAGGGGGGTGTAGGGAGCTGGTATTTGTGCAGGGTACGTTGATCATTTTTCTGCCTTTTATTCCTGGGGGAAATGAAACCATATAGATTATATGTTTTAACCAAAGATACTACCACTTGCTCAGTGATAGGCACTAAAAGTGAAGGCAGTGATTAATAGGACCTGGCATCTATTAACAGTGGCTTTCAAGCTGTGTTCAACAAAATTCTCGGAAATCTTAGTAGCTTTCTTGAGGACAATAGTGGTAGGCAGAAGGAACAGAGAACATGTGCAGGATGCTGAGCCCTGACATCTACTATAACAAGACAACTCCATTTACTTGTTTTATATTTGAGTTGTAAGCACATGATTTCTGTTCAAATCAATGCTTTCTTGACTAGAAAAATAATTAGAAAACTGTTGGTCTAGAGATTATGCTTTGAAAATTCAAGCTAATATATTAATGGCATATGTCACAAAATCAAATGTAGGAACAACCATGTAGAAAAATGAAAAGAACAGTGTGAGATAATGATAATAAAGAGGGGATAAAGGTGAAAAATGTTAAATGGATTTTACAAATGTATACTGAAGAAAAAATATTGCAGAAAAACAGGTCTTTTAACAAAGGAGAACAGTCACTGAAAAGCAATCATTTCAAAATTGTTGAGATACAAGACTCACTTAAATCAATTTAATAATAACATAAAGGAAAGTTAAATTGCATCCTTTGGAAAGATTATTTATTTATTTATTTATATTCTTAAAAATAGTTTATTGTCAAGTTGGTTTCCATATAACACCCAGTGCTCATCCCAACAAGTGCTCTCCTCCATGCCCATCACCCCCCTTCCCCTCTCCCCCACCCCTATCAGCCATCAGTTTGTTCTCAGCATTCAAGAGTCTCTCATGGTCTGCCTCCCTCCCTCTCCCCAACTATTTTCCCCCTTCTACTCCAACATGGTTTTCCGTTAAGTTCCCTTTCTCCTCCCCCATGTTCCCCATTAAGTTCCTCCTAATCCACCTATACGTGCAAACATATGGTATCTGTCCTTCTCTGCCTGACTTATTTCACTCAGCATAACACCCTCAGGTTCCATCCACGTTGCTACACATGGCCAGATTTCATTCTTTCTCATTGCCATGTAGTATTCCATTGTATAGATCAACCACATCTTCTTGATTCATTCGTCGTTGATAGACACTTAACGCTCTTTCCATGATTTGGCTATTGTTGAGAACACTGCTATGAACATTGGGGTACATGTGCCCCTTATTCATCAGCACTCCTGTATCCCTTGGGTAAATTCCTAGCAGTGCTATTGCTGGGTCATAGGGGAGTTCTATTGTTAATTTTTTGAGGAGACTCCATACTGTTTTCCAGAGGGGTTGCACCAGTTTACATTCCCACTAACAGTGTAGAAGGGTGCCTGTTTCTCCACATCCTCGCCAGCATCTAGAGTCTCCTGATTTGTTCATTTTCGCCACTCTGACCGACGTGAGGTGGTATCTCAGTGTGGTTTTGATTTGTATTTCCCTGTTGATGAGTGATGCTGAGCATTGTTTCATGTGTCTTTTGGTCATCTGGATGTCCTCTTTGTAGAAGTGTCTGTTCATGTCTTCTGCACATTTCTTCCCTGGATTATTTATTTTTCAGGTGTGGAGTTTGGGGAGTTCTTTAGATTTTGGATACTAGCCTGAAAGGGTCTTTTAAATATATATTTGATTACATACTTGTGTAAATTTATACTCATGTAATTCTATATCATATCATTTTTAAAGATTTTTTAAATGTTTTTATTTATTGCTGAGAGAGACAGTATGAGCAGGGGAGGGTCAGAGAGAGAGGGAGACACAGAATCTGAAGCAGGCTCCAGGCTCTGAGCTAGCTGTCAGCACAGAGCCGGACGCAGGGCTGAACCCACGAACCATGAGATCATGACCTGAGCTGAAGTCAGACGCTTAACCGACTGAGCCACCCAGATGCACCAGCATATCATTTTTATATAAACAATGAAATGTGGTTGCAATTTCATATTTACATAAATTTGTATAAACAATAAAATTAGTTAATCATTTAAAATTTATAGATTTTTTTTAGTTTAAGGAAAATCAAAGGATATCCTTCCGAATAAAGAAAAGCATGTATTTGAAGTGTATTGAAAGTGGTGATAGTGCAATAGGCAATTATTGTAATAGACAAGAAATATAAGATACATGTCAACTTTTAGATTTAAAGACATGTAAGATTAGGGTAAAACAATGTTGTACACATTCCACGTTGTCTTTTTAATAAGGTTCAAACTCTTTAGCCTCACATTTGGTTTTCTACTGACTGATCTAACATTTATCCTTTGCTCTTACTATTAAATACTTACTATATGCAGGACAATGTATGGAATGATAAGCATGCTTATCTTGAAGCTTTCATTTATATTATCCCTTTTAGTTAGGATGTGTGCCACTTTCTTCTTTGTGAGCTCAATTTCTATTAATTCTTTAACATCTATCTCAGGTCTTGTTCCATGGAGCTCTCTCAGAAAACTCAGACTCAAGGAAGAGTTCTTCTAAATTCCTAAAACAATTAAAACTTGACTGTTAAAATATATGTTTGATTATGTTATTTCATATTCTCTAGCAATTCCAATTATATTTCTCATCTCCAGCTGAGTTTTAAGTATTCCTTGAATGTTTAATGGATAAATATTTGTTGACTGAGGAATGAATTACATTTCTTTGAGATTAAGGGTTTTGTCTACTCTTTTCTATTTTTTTTTCTTTTACCCAAACTACTTGGCAGTCACATGGCATCAAATAGATGTGTGTTGATTTTTAATTAAATAATTAGCAGAATTAAATGGCTTTCTAAAGTTAGAAAAAAATCACTTTCAACACCACTTTCACATATTTAATTTTTAGTGGTATTATGATAGGAAGCCTTTTATTTGCTGTAGGGAATGGAGTAGTCTAAGTCCACCCAATGTGCCTGACTCAAGTAGTCAGTATCTACAGATCTTGATTTCCAATCACACAATTTTAAGATTATGAAGTGAAAGCCACTAAGGTTTAAAATTTGGAAAATATGTCAACTTTCTTAAAAACTATAGCCAATATTTGCTTTTAAATCTTCCTTTTTGGGGGGCCTCGGTGGCTCAGTCAGTTGGGTGTCAGACTTTGGCTCAGGTCATGATCTTGCGGTCTGTGGGTTTGAGCCCCACATTGGGCACTGTTTTGACAGCTCAGAGCCCAGAGCCTGCTTCAGACTCTGTGTCTCCCTCTCTCTCTGCCCCTCTCCCATGTGCACACTCTCTCTTTCTCTCTCTCTCTCTCTCTCTCAAATAAACTTTTAAAAAAGTTTTAAAAAAATAAATAAATTTTCTTTTTTAATCTTTTCTTTTTCATGCTCACCCACCCCCCACCCAAGTTAACATTCACTGGCAGAAAAATTAGTCTAAGAATATATAGAGAGTAACTAAAAAAGTCCAGACATTACAAAGGTTCCAGACTTACCACCACTAATCATCCTTGTCACTTTCTTAACGGTACACATTTGTTTAGATTTTAATATAGCCCTTTCTATATATCGTTACTTCATCTATTTGTCACTTCTTCGTGACAGTGTTGGAATCATGTTAATTCCTATGCCTCTCACTACTGCTTGCACAGTCCTTTATAGGACAGGATGCCTGCCTTAAACAAAAATTTATACATACATATGTAAAGATTAAGCTCTGTGCTAGGTGATGGAAATACTAAGATGAAAAAGAAAGACAGAGTTCTTCCCAAATAGAACTTATATTTCAAATGGATGTAAAAGACAGAACATAAATAGACAAATTGGTAAACTCATTTCTTTCTGTGGTAAATTCTATGAAAGAGACAAATGAGATTTTGAAGGAGAGATGTACCATAGTGGGCCAGCTTAGACCTGGCAGTTGAAGGACTCTCTGAGAAGGGAATGGTGATTCAAAACATACACTGCCATCATGATCCCAGGTAGTAAAGAACATAGAGCTGAGCTCACTTGACATAGAGTATGGCATAGGTACAGGCATTGAGGATGCATAACTGGAGAAAGACCCAGTGACTGGGTGTGAGAAGGATGCAAGAGTTAGTGTGAGGCTAAAGAAATAAACAGAGGCCAGATTACATAGGGCCTTGTGGTCTTGGAAAATGAGTAACTTTTATTGTAGAGGTCAAAGAACCTTGAGAGGTGTTAGAGGAATAACCTCCTTGAGTTTCTGTTATTTTAAAGATTACTCGTGATGCTGTGGGAAGCACCAGTAGAAGAAAAAAAGGTATGGCTGTCTGGTGGCCTTCAACTTTGGTCCCTGATGACATCACTGGCTATTGATCCCTTCTACCTAACACTTACACATGGATTTCTCTCTATTTTGTCTTCATGCCAATGTTGCTTTTCTCTCTTCATGCATTATCTCTTGAAAATTCCATCTAGTATCATGGTGTCAACACTCACTGATAATATAATGATTTCTAAATCTAAATCTCTTAGATAGACATCCTCTTATCTTCTGTCATATATATCTGCTTTCCACCTGAACATATTCATTTGGATATCTATGGATGGCTAAAATTTAAATGTCCAGAACAGAATTACTTCTTTCATGTTCCTTAATCTGGCCCTTCCTCTTTACTTTCTATCCTAATTTCTGGAAACTGAAATAGGAATTTTTAGTCCAAACCCAAACATGAAATTCATTTGGACTTCACTTTCCCACCATATCTAATAAATCATGACTTTCAGTGTTTCCTTTAATTCTTCTTGAGTCCCTTTCCTTTTATTCAATCCTCATAGCAGTCCAGGCTCAGGCACTCACTGCCTCTGTTTGGTCTGGATAGCATTCATGCTTTTTTCATGTTCTGTTGCATTTTTACTAGACCTTCCTAAGCATATCCATAGCAAGCCTTCTAAGCTTTCAAGACTCAACCTTGAAAACAAATCTCAAGCAGAAGGAATCCACAAAACAGATGTTTTCAGAGGCAGTGGAGTGGTATCTAGAGGCAGCAGGTCACTAGAGGATCTCCTGATCATCTCTGGTGAGCTGCCGTCTCCTTCTTCCTTATGTCACTGTCTTCATATAGGCTTGCAACTTCTCTCTTTCTCTAGAATTGTCAAAATCATCCAGTATATATGCTAGATCCATTCATTCTATTTCCAATCCATTCTCCATGGTAGTCTTTTTATTACATAAATTTGATTACATCAACTCTTAGTTTAAAATTGTTTTTTTATGGCCTTTTTTTCCCCTTTATGTGGGCACAAGTCCAAACACCTTAAATTGCTTTTTAGGAGGGGCACCTGGGTGGTTCAGTCAGTTAAGCGCCCGACTTTGTCTCAGGTCATGATCTCATGGTTCGTGGGTTCGAGCCCCGCATCAGCTCTATGCTGACAGCTTTCTCAGAGCCTGGAGCCTGCTTCAGATTCTTTGTCTCCCTCTCTCTCTGACCCTCCCCTGCTCACGCATCCTCTCTCTCTCTCAGAAATAAATAAAACATTAATTTTTTAAAATTGTTTTTTAGGAAAAGCTTTATCTAATAATCCTAGCCTTGGATTCTGACTATTCAGTCTTCCATTGTTCTCTTCACTTAAACCACATCAGAGGTCCAGTATTACCTGAATCCTCATGCTGATTCTTTCCTTTCTAAACAGGCATAAATGTTCTCATTCTATAATTCTCAAAGTAATAATTATATTTCAAGAAGAACTCAAATGTAACTTCTACTGTGGAGCTCTTCCCCTCAACACAGGATATACTGAATCATAAAGAACAACTAATACTGGATAGCATTGTTCACCCTTCATTGCTTTATAGAATTATAATTAGACCATGGAATGTTTAAAGCCAAGGACCATGCTGTTTCTTATACTTTTATAGTGCATCGCAGTGTCTTAGCATTTTAAAAGTGTGTGGCACGTGTTTGTGGAATGAATGAATAAATGAATAGAGGAATTAATCAATAAAGATGACTATAATCATAGGATTAGGAATAAATGTAACATGATTTGTTTAAAAGAGCAAATAATGAGAATAGTAAAAATGAGATTCATTACGTGACAAAAATCCCTATCAGTGGTGAAAATCAAGATGAAGATAAAAGCAAATAGGCCAGAAAGAATGTCATACTTTCACTGGGTGAGGAAAAAAAAAAAAAAAATAACAGTGGTGGGGTAGAAATATCAAGTTGATCATGTAGAAAGGTTATAATATGTGACATATAAGCAGAAATTACGAATACATTGAAAAAGGCAAAATATGAAACTAAAGAAAAGGAATGTTAAGAAATATGCCATGTTACATAGGAGCACATGTACCCCAATGTTCATAGCAGCACTCTCCACAATAGCTAAAACATGGAAAGAGCCTAAGTGTCCATCAACAGATGAATGGATCAAGAAGATGTGGTTTATCTATACCACGGAATACTACATGGCAATGAGAAACAATGAAATCTGGCCATGTGTAGCAACATGGATGGACCTTGAGGGTGTTATGCTGAGCGAACTAAGTCAGGCAGAGAAGGACAAATACCATATGTGTGCACGTATAGGAGGATTAGGAGGAACTTGACGGAGGAACAAGGGGGAGAAGAAGGGCGGAAATGGTGGGGGAAAGGGAGAGAGGCAAACCATGAGAGACTCTTGAATGCTGACAAAAACTGAGGACTGATGGATGTGGGGGGGAGGAGGGATGGGCATGGAGGAGGGCACTTTGGGGATGAGCACTGAGTGTTATGTGGAAACTAATTTGACAATAAACTATTTGTAAAAAGAAAAAAAAAAAGAAATATGCCATGTTATAGACATGAAGCAATTTTAAAGAATCATGCAAGGGAGACATAGAAAAATATCACAAGGTCTACCTCAAGCCAGAGTTTTAAACTTTTTTGAAACTTGAGTGTGGTGTAAGGGAAGATACTTCAGGACACCTGAATTATAGGAGTTTAACATAAGCCAGTTTTGATTAGGATTTTTCAAGGACTGATTTTTTTCTCTGTCTCTGCTAAGATGCAAACCCATTTCTAGCTTGTTTGGCATTGTTTCCAAGAAAGGCCTGTGCAGAATGAAAGTTAGTTCAACTTTTCCAAAATTATTTCTGTTTAAAAAAATTACAACTGGGGTGCCTGAGTGGCTCAGTCGGTTGAGCATCTGACAGGCTCAGGGCATGATCTCGCAGTTCGTGGGTTGTAGCCCTGTGTCAGGCTCTGTGCTGAATGCTTGCTCAGAGCCTGGACCCTATTTTGGATTCTGTGTTTCCTTCTATCTCTGTCCCTCCCCTGCTCAAGCTCTGTCTTACTCTGTCTCTCAAAAATAAATAAATGTAAAAAAATTCAAGAAAAATAAATAAAATATAAAAATTACAACTTATGGAAAAGTTTTAGTTACAGTACAAGAAAAGAAAGTTTTTATTTTCCTACACATTTTGATATTAAGTTAACAACTTGATACCCCTTCCAGTATATTTTGGTATGCAGTATCGGTTGATGAGCTCATCCTCCACAACAGTATGTAAAATGAGAAATTAGCATTGATACATTTTTGCTACCTACTATTCAGACCTACTTGAACTTTGCCAGTTGTCCCAGTAATGTTCTCCCTGGCAAAAATGATCCATTCAGAATCATGAGCCCAGTAGTTGTCTTATCTGTTTAGTCTGCATTAGTCTGTAGGAGTTCTTCCATTTTTTGTTTGACTTTTAGGATTTTGGTGCTTTGGAAGATTTTTTTTGATGCTATTTTGTAAAATTGTCCCCCATGGAGGTTTGCATGATGTTTTCTTGTGATTGGATTTCAGTTCTGCTTTCTTAGGAAAATCTCAGTAGTGCTGCCAGCTTCTCATTCTCACTCTATCGAATGCTGCATCCTTTTTCTTTTTTTATAAAGTTTGTTCATTTTTAGAGAGAGTGTGTGAGAGTGGAGGAGGGGCAGAGAGCGAGAGAATCCCAAGCAGGCTCTACACTGTCAGCACAGAGTCCAATGCAGGGGTCAATCTCACAAACCATGAGATCATAACCTGAGCAGAGATCAAGAGTCAGATGTTTAACTGACTGAGTTAAGTGCCCTCAAATGGTGCTTCTTGTTCATTTGTCCCATAGCTGATAGTGTTCTTTATGATCAAAGAAAAAAGGAACCTTAATTAAGGTGATGTCATACGGGCTTCTTCAAGTTACTTTTTTTCTCTTTTGCAATTCATCAGTATTTTGTGAGATGTGACTTTGTAGCAGTCTAGTCTGTTTTTCATAAAATTTCCAGTTATTTTTTATTTTTATCTGTATGCTCTCATGGTTTATTATATTATTAGTAAGATCATCAGCATCAGCATTATCTGAGAACTTGTTAGGAATGCAAACAAATTCCAAGGCCCAATTCCTGATTTACCTAATTCAAAACTGGTGGTGGGACTCAGTATTCTGTGTTTTAATTGTCCCGCTAGGTGGTTGTGATGCATGCAAAGGCTTAAGAATGCCTGAAATACTGGATCTTAATCCAGTACACTGAAATCCAGATATTAAAAATCACCTTTAGGAACCCTTAAAAACTGCCAATTATTTAGTCTCACCCCTAAAGATTAGATATAAATTGCCATAGGATTGGGGCCTCTTCATCAATACTTTTTGTTTCCTAAAATGATTCTAATGCACAGCCATGTTTTAAAACCACTGAAGAATTTTATCTGAAACAGTGGTTCTCAAACTTGGCTCCACATTGGTATCATCTAGGGAGCTTTAAAAAATACAAATGCCTAGGCTTCACCCATAGAGATTCTAATTTAATTAATCTGGAATGTGGCACGGGCAATCATCATTTAAAAATATTATAATCACCTGGAGAATTTGCAAACCTGCTGATGCCCAGACCACTCCTGGTACTAATTAAATCAGAACTCTGGTAGTAGGATCCAGCATTAGTAATTTAAAAAATTCCTCAGTGGATTGCAATGCACATCACGTTTGAGAACCAGTGATCTAGTTCCTTCTGCACCTTAAAGTGCACTATTCCAAAACAAGGCTACTCTTTTATAATAATAATAATAACAACAACTATCCCTTATTGAAGTTGTAGTGTGTACTTGCAGAGTGCTAAGAATTTTGAATTAAAATAGAATTATTAGAAGAACTTCTGCAGTTTGGATATTTTTACACTATACAAATGAGAAAATTGAGACAAAGGGCAAAGAATTACCTTGGCCCAATTCACATGGCCAATAAGTAGAAAAGCAAACATTCAAACTTAGCCTCTGTGACTCAAGCCTCTACGCCATCATGCTCCATTGCTTCTCACTCCTTATGGGTGAATCTTACCTTTTGTGGGCTCATTTATTTCATTTAACAAATATGGCTTAATTATAACAGGTATTGTACTAATTTCAGGCATGCAAAAATTAAAAGAAAAAAAGCAAAACAACAACAAAATAACATGCATGGAACTTCCAGAAGTCCAAGGAGCTTCGCTTTAAATGGGAGGAATCATGGGTTGGGTGGCATATTTAAAGTCTAAGAGTACATTGTGACTCAGTAAGGAAGAATGGAGTAAATAGCTCATGATTTGGAGTCAGGCAGAAATTGGCTGATTCCTGCCTTTGCCAGTATCTCTCTGATTTATTCACCTATAGAATGCAAAAAAATAACTGTCAGCCAGGATTTGGCATCTGAGAGTTAAATGTTGAAAAATAGCTAATGCATCACACCTCACATGTAAAAGATGCTTATCAAATTAAATTAACACGGTTCCAAGTCTTCCTTTATGAAATTGCTTTCTCCCAGATGTAAGGTAGATCAGAGGCAGGAGCAATATACATTTGGATCGACTTAAGCATCATTTTCAGATCAGCAGCATTGGTATCATGTAAGAGATTGTTGTAAGTGCAGACTCTTGAGTTCTACCCCAGATTTTTAGTTCGACAGGAACCCCAGGTGATTTGTATTTGCAATAAAGTTTAAGCAGGTGTCCTAGCAAATCCGTGATAGAATGAAACACATATTGGTTTAATTTTCATGGGAAATGCAATGGGATTGGTGGTTGGGGATGGGGTGGAATTGGGGAAGAAATTTAGAAAGATTTCAGGAAGGAAAAGTGAAGGCTCAGTTTTACATAGTTATCCGAAAAGCTTGCCCTAAGCCACCATTTTTTTTTTTTTTTTTTTTTTACAGAATCTGGCTACAGGTTTTAAATTTCTTTTCTAATTACTATCATGTTAATGATATATTCCAGCCCAATTCTATCTGTGATTATCTAGTGAATCATGTTGACTGGTTACTAAGGGTTTTTCTTTAAAGTTTTGAAGTTAAGTTGATATTGTTTTCAAGCTAGGACTTTGTTCTTTCCTCCTAAGATGAAGTGTTTGAGGAAGAAATGAAGTAGTTAGGTATTTGTATCTCCCTAAGGTAGGGATACTTTAGTGGTAACAGAGTGCACATCGTTAAAGAAATTGTATACCATACTGGAGCCATGTCCTTGCGATAGAAAAGAAAATATCATCCAGTTTCATGATGATGACTGTCATAAATAAGGGAAATGGAACAGCAAGGACAATTAACAGACACTCTTCTTAATGGTAAGTGGTTCTTCTTGGTTAAGATTGTTTTATGTCTATAGGCTACCTTGTACACATTCAAGGTACAATCTGTGGTGATCATAATTATGTTAATCCTAGCATTGTGTTTGCAACTACTTGAAATTTTGATTGCTCTTGTCGCAATTACATCAATTGCATTGTGTGTGCTTTTTTTTTTTTTTCTCAAATGGCATTAAAGGTTTCTCTTGTAGAACATTTGTGGGGGAAAAAGGGTTGTGGGGAAGAGAAAATGTCATCAGAGAAGAACTGCAAAATAACACCATGAAAAGGATAGCATATTGTAAGAGGTGCTGATATGGTAGATGGTCCTTATTCAATGAAGAGTGAATCTAGGCCTAACAACCAGATGGCAGAGCTGAACACAGAAATTCCATATGTGTGATGGCAGCAAGGGACGGCCATTGACATACTTGCTTTTCCAGCCAAATGGCTCGGCAGATGCAGAGTTTTACACTTTAACATTGCAATATGGCACTAAAACCCAGGAGAAGAGTTAGATGCAAGATTGAAAGCTGATTTAAAGTGGCAGAGTTTAAATCAGATCCTATCCTATCAGGATAAAAGCTATGAACAGAAAGTAAGGGGAGATTAGCCCTCTTTCTCTAGGACTGTACTTTGGATCTGCTGGACTCGTCAGGTTTTTTAAGAGGAGCTAAACCTGGTCGTATTAGTTGTAGGCTTCTTTGTGTCCCCAAGCTTTCCTTTAAAAAAAATAAAATAAAATAAAAATCAAGTTTCAGAAATGGATTATTAAAGGAAAGCAACATTAATGTGCTCTGCCTGGAGTCTGAAAGCTCATAATGTGAGTTATTCTCCACTTTGAATAAACTGCGAGATGCACTTGAAAATTAGATTTTCATTTAATTGCATTTTTCTGTGTGAGGCGCTAGAGGCAGCCATCTTTGTGAAAAAGGGATCGTGTCTGTGCTGTACTGCTCAGAAAGCCCTAAGAAAAATTTACTTTAAAAATTAAGAACACCCAAAGACTTTTACAGTTTTAATACATATTTCTTGGAATATTGACAAACATCAAAGTTCTTTGAAATTATTAAGCTATGGGCTAGAAAGTCATTTGCAGACTTTTTCCTTGGGTCTCAGTCATCTTCCTTAGACTGCCAAAGGCAGCAACAACAAATTCATTTCCCCAAAAGTATCCTGAGTTGATCAGGGAAAGAAATTCGTTTACACTTTTATGTTAACTTTGTCCATGCTCTTGGTGTGATGTGTTGTTCAAGGTTCACTGAAGGCACTGGTATAAATCAGCTTTGGTACTGTTTTAACTTGCCTTTGCAATGAGACCTAATAGCCTGTTGAGAATACGAAATGTTTTCTGCGGCCACTATAGGTTTTAAGTTTCTTTTAAACTAATCTCCTTCCCTTTAAATTAATCTCCCTCTATTTTCTTACGTGAATCTTAAGATTCAGGTGCACAAAACTTCTTCACTGGAGTTACATGGTATTTCCATAGCATTGCCTTTCTCCTCATGGTATTCCAATGAATATTACCCCCAGTTTTCTCTATTGTATTATCTTACATTGGTTTGCTTTTGAACATGAATAAATGATATGGTTCCTTAGAGGACAAGAATCAAGACTTTAGTTCCTATTTTCTCACAATGCCAGGAGCACTGATATTTAATTAGTATTTATGGAATTGAATGAATACTCATGAGATGAACTGGGTTCATATGGTGCACTTAGAAAACCTGGGAAGAGAAGGGAAATGACAAGAAATAAAGTTGAATTAGTGCGGCTCATATGGTAGGGGGCAGTGAGGTAGAGTCTGAAGGTATAGATCATCTGCTGTTACTGCAGTAGGTTTGATGTCCACTAGGTAGCAAGGTGATGGCCATTACATTGTGCCTAGTTCAAACTGTGCCTCCTGCAAAGGCCATCTCTGATGACATCTCTCGTAACAATGAGATATTATTTCTAACTTTTATAAACTCTCACACTAAATGACTTAAGATAATAAGCAACAGTAGTAAGTGTGCTCATAGTTCCAATAGTAATAATTAACATTTATAAGCAGGTACTACATGCCAGATACTGCATTAATTATGCATTATCTCATTTATTCTTCCCAACAATAGCATAGTTTAAAGGAATGTGTGTGTGTGTGTGTGTGTGTGTGTGTGTGTATACACATCTCTCCTACATACATACACATATTTATATATATAAACATATTGGGGTAATAGAACTGGGGATTAAAGCTTGTTCTATTTAATTCTAAAACCCTAATCTTAATTGTTATGATATTAGATTATACAAAAATTATGATCATTGAACACTTTTAACCAAACTATCCTAGAATCTTTTTTTTTTTTTTTTACAAATAGTTTATTGTCAAATTAGTTTCTACATAACACTCAGTGCTCATCCCCAAAGTGCCCTCCTTCATGCCTATCCCCCCCTCCCCCCCACATCCATCAGTCCTCAGTTTTTGTCAGCATTCAAGAGTCTCTCATGGTTTGCCTCTCTCCCTTTCCCCCACCATTTCCGCCCTTCTTCTCCCCCTTGGTCCTCCGTCAAGTTCCTCCTAATCCTCCTATACGTGCAAACATATGGTATTTGTCCTTCTCTGCCTGACTTATTTCGCTCAGCATAACACCCTCAAGGTCCATCCATGTTGCTACACATGGCCAGATTTCATTGTTTCTCATTGCCATGTAGTATTCCATGGTATAGATAAACCACATCTTCTTGATCCATTCATCTGTTGATGGACACTTAGGCTCTTTCCATGTTTTAGCTATTGTGGAGAGTGCTGCTATGAACATTGGGGTACATGTGCTCCTATGCCTCAGCATTTCTGTATCCCTTGGGTAAATTCCTAGCAGTGCTATTGCTGGGTCATAAGGGAGTTCTATTGTTAGTTTCCTGAGGAACCTCCACACTGTTTTCCAGAGGGGCTGTACCAGTTTACATTCCCACCAACAGTGCAGGAGGGTGCCCGTTTCTCCACATCCTCGCCAGCATCTAGAGTTCTCTGATTTGCTCATTTTAGCCACTCTGACTGGCGTGAGGTGGTATCTCAGTGTGGTTTTGATTTGTATTTCCCTGATGAGGAGGGATGCTGAGCATCGTTTCATGTGTCTGTTGGCCATCTGGATGTCCTCTTTGGAGAAGTGTCTGTTCATGTCTTCTGCCCATTTCTTCACTGGGTTGTTTGTTTTTCGGGCGTGGAGTTTGGTGAGTTCCTTATAGATTCTGGATATTAACCCTTTATCTGATATGTCATTTGCAACTATCTTTTCCCATTCCGTTGGTTGCCTATTAATTTTCTGGGTTGTTTCCTTGGCTGTGCAGAAGCTTTTAATCTTGATGAGGTCCCAACAGTTTATTTTTGCTCTCGATTCCCTTGCTTTTGGGGATGTGTCAAGTAAGAAGTTGCTGCGGTGGAGGTCAAGGAGGTTGTTTCCTGCTTTCTCCTCTAGGGTGTTGATAGTTTCCTGTCTCACGTTCAGGTCCTTTATCCATTTTGAGTTGATTTTTGTGCATGGTGTGAGAAAATGATCTAGTTTCATTCTTCTGCATGTTGCTGTCCAGTTCTCCCAACACCATCTGTTAAAAAGGCTGTCTTTTTTCCATTGGATATTCTTTCCTGCTTTGTCAAAGATCAGTTGGCTGTATACTTTTGGGTCCACTTCTGAGTTCTCAATTCTGTTCCATTGGTCTATGGGTCTGTTTTTGTGCCAATACCATACTGTCTTGAGGATGACAGCTTTGTAGTAGAGGCTGAAGTCTGGGATGGTGATACCTCCCGTTTTGGTTTTATTTTTCAGTATTACTTTGGCTATTCGGGGTCTTTTGTGGTTCCATACAAATTTTTGGATAGTTTGTTCTAGTTTTGAGAAGTATGCTGGTGCAATTTTGATTGGAATTGCATTGAATGTGTAGAGTGCTTTAGGTAGTAATGACATCTTAACTATATTTATTCTTCCTATCCATGAGCATGGAATGTTTTTCCATTTCTTTGTGTCTTCTTCAATTTCCTTCATAAGTTTTCTATAGTTTTCATCATACAGATCTCTTGTATCCTTGGTTAGGTTTATTCCGAGGTATTTTATGGTTTTTTGTGCAATTGTGAATGGGATCAGTTTCTTGATTTCTCTTTCTGTTGCTTCATTATTGGTGTATAAAAATGCAACCGATTTCTGTACGTTGATTTTGTACCCTGCAACTTGGCTGAATTCTTGGATCAGTTCTAGTAGGCTTCTGGTGGAGTCTGTCGGGTTTTCTATGTAGAGTATCATGTCATCTGCGAAGAGTGAAAGTTTGACTTCCTCTTTGCCAATTCTGATGCCTTTGATTTCCTTTTGTTGTCTGATGGCTGATGCTAGGACTTCCAGCACTATGTTAAACAACAGTGGTGAGAGTGGACATTCCTGTCGTGTTCCTGTATCCTAGAATCTTTTTAAGTTAATATTTTTAGCCTGTCTTAGTCTATTCAGGCTAAGGCTCAAGGCCTTTCAGGTCACATGTACACAATCAAATGCTTCTCTTCATTAGATACAGAACATGGCTTTAGCACATTCCAGTGTGCATTTGTTTTCATAAGCAGCTTTCTTTAGTTGAGATTTTCTTACTCCTTCACAAACGTTTGCTTTTTACCTATTCCTTAAGATTCAAATCAGTTTTCATATTCACATAGAAACTTCTGCTGACCTCTTAAGTGCAGAATGATTAGTTTATCTGACGTAGTTTTATTTTATTAATGATTATTTATTTATTTTTGAGAGAGAGAGAGAGAGAGAGAGAGACCATAAGTGGGGGAGAGGCAGAGAGAGAGGGAGACAGAAACCTAAGCAGACTCCACACTGTCAGTGAGCAGAGCCCTATATGAGGTTTAAACTAATGAACCCTGAGGTCCTGACCTGAGCTGAAATCAAGAGTCGACCCTTAACTGACTGAGGCACCCAGGCACCCCTATTTGAAATAGCTTTAAATCTGGCCACCTCCCTTAACTACCCCAGCAAGGGGAAGTTATACCTCATGAATAACCCCCTTGTCCATGTTGCCATCATTTCTCACCAGACTACTACAAACACCCCTGAAATGGGCACAGTGTTTCTGCACTGTCTCTTCTCACTCTTATCTATTTTTTTCCCAAAATGATCTTTTCCAGTTATGTCACTGACTGTCCACCCATATTCTAGTGGCTTTCCACTGCCTGTAGGATAAAGACCTATATCATTAACCTGGATTATATCCTCTGTCTCCTGAGTAACTTTCCGTGTTCAACTGCTGTAGCCAGAACTCCTCATTCTCTGTGTTCGCTCACATGACCTTCTTCCTTGACTCATCCCTGCTCTCCTCTCTGTCTCTCATCCTGAGATTCAACACAGGCCATTTCTTCTCCCTGGAGTTACTCCATCTTTACCTAGGTAACTCTTAAGCATCTTTCAAATCTGGAACACTCTGAGTGTGAAAAGGAAGAGCCAATGACTTCTAAGCCATATGCTAACTTTTTGCCAAATACTAAAGCTATTGGTAACACTTTTAATAAGAGACCAGTATTTGAAGAAGAACCGCAAGAAGCTTTCTCCCTTCTTAGAGGGATATGTAAATAGGAGGGCTAGTAACATGAGAGTGCATTGCTTGACTCCTTATTCTCTCTCCTTTCATAGCAACATGTTGTAGCATGTTGCTTACAATATTTGCTATTGCAAATACTCTTCTTACCATGAGACCTTGACATTCCTTCCAGTGATGGGGCCTATGACCTCTTTATTGATCTTGGGTGAGTTCTGTGACCTCTTTGACCAGTAAAGTATGGTAGAGGTAAAAGTGTGTGATGCTCTAGGACATTAAATCAATAAAACACCTATATTTATTAGCTTCAAAACATTGCCTAACCTCATGAATAAATGTCACATGTTTTTTCATCGCTTTTTTTGAGATTCCAGTTGTCATTTTTGTAAACAGGCCCAGAGAAAAGTTATACAGAGATACCACAAGTAGGAGTTCAAGCTTTTAGGCCCTACTTAGATCCCTGTTAGTAGCCAGTATCAACCACCAGATACAAGAATAAAGGTGCTGCCAAATGAATTCAGCCTCTAGCTATTGAGTCATCTCATCAACATACTGCAGCATAGATAAGCCAGCCTAATTTCTTTACAGAATTTGGAGTATAATAAAATGGTGGTCTTTCATCTGTTTTGGAGGGAGGGACTGGTTTGTCATGTAGTGACAGAAACTTGAACAATATCTACTTTAATGGTGATCTCTAAATTAATTGTCCTTTTTCAATGAAGTCAAAGCTATAAGACATCTAAGGAACACACCATGGGCCCAAAGCCTCATGATAGTGATTTCAGTAAGAAAGGAAATTTCAGATAATTTCCTTTTTTAGTATTATATGCTTTTTTAATATTTTCATTTCACTTTTCTGTCATGTCTTTTCTACATGGCTACTGTGATATACAGACCTAGAGCCAAAGTCTATTTTAGAAGTCCTAGCAGGCCAGGAAAAAGAGGCATGAATTTGATATCCTAAGTCAGCTTTGGCTTTGAGGAGGAAGGATGATTATCCTTGGGATGATTTTTCTTTTTCTTGCTTTCCATTTATCATAAAAATGGTTTATCTTTAAACTCAGCTTTTTCTTTGTTGGTTAATAACTAAAATTAACTTTGGGGATTAAAAGAGAATTATCAGCCAATATTGTCTTAATTTGGCCTGCTGTAACAAAGTCTCATGGGCTGGATGACTTGTAGGCATCCATTCTATTTCTTATAGTTCTGGAGGCTGGAAGTGTAAGATTTGGGTGCCAGCACGGCCATGTTCTGGTAAGAACTATCTTCTGGGTTGCAAGGCTTCTGTGTTGTCATTTTATCCTCACACAGTGGAAACAGGGAAAGCGAGCTTTCTGTGGTCTTCCTTAAAAGGATACTAATCTCATTCATTAGGTCTCCAGTTTTGGGACTTAATTACTTCCTAAGGGCCCCACCTCCTAATACCATCACATTCAGAGTTAGAATTTCAACACATGGATTTGTGAATGGGGTGCACATTCATTCACCCTGTAACAAATATGCAGTCTAGGATTAGCATGCTAAACCCCACTGAAACCTGCAGCTGAGATAGAGATGGACTTCTGGTCAAGAGTTCACAGAATCTGTTTTCTGATTTTCATCTTCTTGAAGATATGTTTAAGATTATCCTATTCTTTTTTCTTTGCTTTTGTACATAGCCACCATCCTGGTTTAAGTTATATTTATGTTTTCTATCTAGGATACTGGAAAAACAAAGAAAAAACAAGTAAGTTTTAATCCCTATCTACTTCATTCCATTTTGCTATGTGATGGAATTCAAGATCATATTAAAAAGTTATTAAAAGTATAGGAGTAAGAATGCTCGAGGTACAATTCTGGTTTTCACCATTAAAAGGTAGATAATTTTGATCAAATTTCTTTACCACACTGAGCCAAGCTTTGTCATCTCTAATCTGGAGTGAAAAATAGTGCCAACCACCTAGGATTGTTGGGGAGAGTAGATAAGCTTATGTATGTGCATCAGGATAGTACCTGACCCACAGTAAGAGACAACCAGCTATGTAGTAAAATTTAGGATGTGTGGAGGTCAAGAGATAAGAATACAAGAGAATCATATGTAAAAGATTAATTCTGTCAGTGTATATGAAGTACCTGTTCTAATCCAGGAACTGTGCTAGGAATACAAAAATTAATTATATAGTTTTGCCTATTAAAGTTCAGAAGTTTCAATACTAAGAGAGAGAGACTCTACAGGAGACATGTTAGAGAAATTTGCAGGGGAAGCTGATTGTAGATTTGAACACTCTGATTTGAGATCTCTTTGATTCATGTATATAAAATTGTGAAGAATTGAAAATTCTCTTTTATGGACTGTCTGCTAGAGTTCTCTGGCTTCTTTTCACTGCAGCTGAAGAGTTTATTTGACTATTACATATGAATTTCATTAATCAAAATAATTTGTGTTGTCTGTGCTTGATTCTTATCTTGCTTTGCAAAACTACATTACAAATACCTGGAAGCAGGATTTTGCTTTCTTCAAGGCATCTGCCATACCTATTTAAATTTTGTAAGTACTTTTGTAAATTCTTGTCAAGAAAAGTCATTCAAATCTTAGATACCTTGTACTTTCAAGGTCATCTTGGGTGCATCATTTAACATGCTAACGTAAAGATTATTTAATTCTCTAGGAAAATGCACCTGTCTTTGACTTTGTTTTTAACCATTTAATTAAAGCCCAAATGTTTTAAGTTATATATTTACTCATAGGTTTTGTCTGCTAGAAAGAGAACTTTAAAGACTAATTTCTTGTAGGACATTATCAATTTTATATTAATGTAATTTTATTTTTTTAACTTTTTTAAAATAAAAAAAATTAATGTTTGTTAATTTTTGAAGTGGGGAGCAGGACAAAGAGAGAAAGAGACACAGAATCTGAAGCAGGGTCTAGGCTCCAAGCTGTCAGCACAGAGCCCTACGTGGGGTACGAATCCACAAACTGTGAGATCATTACCTGGGCTGAAGTCAGATGCTTAACTGGCTGAGCCACCTAGGTGCCCCAGTAGTTTTATTTCTAATATTCCTCTTAAAAATTACCTGTAGTAGCCAACCCAAATGCTCTTGGAACCAGTTTTACTACCTTACTAGTTTCCTCATGAGTGATTCATGAAATCTTTGACATATTCATTTCATATTTGTAGTGGAGTCATATTTTTAACTTTTGAAAAAAAAGTTATGATTTTTTAGTGACGGGAACCAAGAGTTAAAAAGGTATTGTATATTATTGATTATGGCCACATGCTTATGTCTATAAATTTCCCTCTAAGTACATTTTTAGCTATATCTCACAATTTTTGAGTTGTATAATTTTTACCATCATTTGGATATACATATATTCTAATTTTTATTTGATTTATTCAACAAAGCTATGGATTACTAAGAAGTACCTATCTTAATTTCCAAACATCAAGTGATTGTACAGTTATTTTTTATTATTGATTCCTAGCTAAGCCACTTTGCAGTCACAAAATGAAGTCTGCACAATCCTCAATCATTTTAATTTTAATGGAACTGACTTTATATACCAGCATATGTTTTCATTCTAGAATAATTCCATGTGTACATAAGAATGTATAGTCTACAGCTATAGATCATAAATATAAATTATTACTATATTTTAAACTCAGTAATTTTTATTGTTTAGGTCAATATTTAGTATAATTTGCCAGTTTCCTTGCCCTTCTTGCTTTCCCAGCCATCCACTTATAATGACTTGTCTTCTGAAAAACAGAAAACAAAACAAAACAAAAAAGCCCTCTTCCATCTCTTTAAGTTCAATTCTGACAATAATTTTTTTTCAGCCTATTTTTTTTTTAACGCTTGCATTTTAGTGTCCTTCACTCTGGAAGAATAAGCTTTGCTAGGTTTACAGTTTTCTAGTTTGGACATTATTTTTCTTTATTGCTTTAAAGGCATTTCATTTTATTTAGGCTTCTTTTCTTTCTGTGTCACAATCAGATGCCAGCTTAACTGATGTTTTTTGGAAAGGTTTTTTAAAATCTGATTTTAATATTTTCTATTTGTTTTTATTTTTTAACAATTGAAATCTGATGAGCTTTGATGCCTATTTATATCTTGGCTAGCTTTTTAGGACTTCTTTTTTTTTTTTTTTTTTTT
>NW_024081170.1:523576-866076 GCF_003009895.1 Hyaena hyaena
GTCAGCACAGAGCCCGACGCGGGGCTCGAACCCACGAACCGCGAGATCATGACCTAAGCGAAAGTCGGACGCTTAACCGACTAAGCCACCCAGGCGCCCCACTTTTTAGGACTTCTTATGTGTGTGGCTTGTTGTCTTTCATCAGTTTTGGAAGTCATTATCCATTATATGCCATCTTTATATTATTTTTATCTATTGTTATACTGTTTTTGCCCCATGTCCTCTCCTCCTCTTCTATAGGACTACCAGTACAAATGAGTAAGACTTCTTGCTACATTCTCTATCCATTTAGTACTGTATTTTAAATCTATTTTTCCTCTCTATTCTTTATTTTAGATATTATCTTCTAGTTCACTAATTATCTCTTCAGCTTTGTCCAATCTTTTGTAAAAGCCATTCCCTATTTCTGTTTCTAGTTACTGCATGTTTTAGTTATAGGATTGTAATCTTTTTTGTTAAATTTCCAGTTCCCTGAAAAAGTTCTCCATCTTCATCAGTTCGGGGACAAATATTGTAAAGGCCATGACTAATAATTCTAATATAGAGAGCATTTGAAATGTATTATTATAGTTTTTTTCTGAATAAAAAGTTCACATTTTATTTTTAAATCTCCAAATTAGTCTTGCTATTATTAACTATATGCCAAAAATAGCATTAGGAAAAACATTTACAGTTATATTTGGTACCTAAAATGGTGCTTTTCTCCAAATATGATTTACCTTTGCTCCTACTGGGCACCAGTGGGTACTAGAAATCTGGGGCCATCTTTATCTAATTGAAAGGATGAGGTATATGAACCTGAGCTGTAGTCTTTGAAAAGATTTTTTTATCTTGGGGTTCACACTTATTTTTTTTTTTTTTTTGATGTTGCTGTTTTGTGGGATCCCAATCCAAAGGAGGGATCATCACACTCTCCTTAGAATGCCCTGGATATCAATATTTATATCCCTGGCTTCTCTGGGTTGTCATAATTATTCCTTTACTTCCCAGGTCTCATCTCTGGAACCTACACTCCCCTAAAGGAAAAGCATACACAAGTGCAGGAATCCAATTTGTTGTCTCCTTGTTTTTCTCTGGTACCAGGTTGAGAATTCCTCACAATTTTGTTAGCTATCTGATGCGTTTTGCTTTTTACACACACGCACACCCCACATAAACACATCATGTACATTTAAATTTTGTATTTCTAGTTGTAGTCAACTGGAATATTAGTTTGAATTGCCTAGTTTACTATCACTAGAATGGAAAATCTTCTTTCCCCACTTTCCCAAATTTCTCTAATAATTGTACTCTCTAAAAATCAAAGACTCACCTAAAGTCTATAAGCATCCAAAGTACATATCCTGAAGTGTGCATATCTATTATTCCTAGTGAAGTTAAACTACTCATCAATTTAATCATGATGTGATTCAAAAATTATTTACTCTAAGATTATACACATATATAACAAATTTGCAATCTAGATTTTTAGTCTGTGAAACATTAAAACAACTAATTCAGTAGTGGAACTAGTAGTGGAGCTAGAACTAGATGGACTTTGCTAGAGGTAAACATACTCACTGTAGCTTGAAGTAATGGTTGTCAAGAAAGAGTAAAAATTCAAAATAATGGTCAAAATTTGGAATAATAATATAGCAACAAAAGGAAAAAAATAGTCCCTCCTATCTCAATACCACCTAAGAGCATTAATGTGCAATAATAAATATATAGTGTTTACATCTCTGCAAAAAAAAAAAAAATATTGAACATTGCTTAGTGAACTCTACCTTTAAAAAGGTAGTAAGGTTTATGATGAAGTTAGTATACATTTCATTATTTTTAAGTTCAGATTGGCAAATTTCAATTGTATTCACCTCCGTAAGCAACTCCTTTTATGATTGCCATTGTAAAAAAGAATTTTTTATTCTTCGCCATTTACCTTTTTACATTGCCAATAGTAATGAATCCTTTTAAATCCATGTTTCTTTATTGGTTATAATAGAATAATTTGTTTTCTATTCACAGTGTTGCTACATTTTTAATCTTTAACTATTCTTTAGATTGGAATACATTTTTCAAGGCCATTTTTCACTTTATATTGGCTAGCACAGAACTGTTTTCAGTATAGGGAGAGGAAACATAATATTGCTGAGATAGCAAATCTCTTTTTCTGCTGAGTCTTTTATCAATTTTGGCCAGTGGTACATATTGGAGTCGTTAAATTATTACTTTTCTGTTCATATAACCATGATGTATAACAAATTGACATCAAGCTGAATGTATATACTTCCTTACTAAATTTATTTATTTATTTTGATCACTAAACTAAACCAATCTAGTGCCTTATCTGACCTCAACTAAACTCCTGGGGAACTGGATGTATTTCTAAACAGATGGGAATTTGGCCAAGAAACACTCTTTGGTCTGCTCTACCAAGCAAATTATATACATTTATAAATGGAAATGTGAAAGAAAAAAGAAAAGCAAGAATAATATTTGCAAGCCCAGCATATTTTGCTAGCATAGACCACTAGTCATCCATGCTTCAGGAAGTTGGCCCTAGCAATGGTGTGTCACTTTTTCTTCCTATTAAGAAAGGCTATTTTATATTTGGGATTGTATAAAAACTATTGCACAAATACTGGGAATAACAGGGTATAATATTACTCTAATACATTAAAAAATACACTTGAGATTTTTATTTGCCTTTTCCATTTTATTGAGTTGAGAAACACTATTATTTTGAGAAACTTAAGCAACTTTACAATCCCAGCCAGAAAGCTATACATTCTTTGTAAAGTTAAATTAAATATATCCAATCCCCACTTCCAACCCCTAAACACTACATCATCTTAAAACACACTGGCACTTTAGGTTTGAAAGGTTGACAATTTCAAAATATCTACTATGAAGAATCATTAGGGATTGCTACTGGTAATTTTGTGCCCAGGCATCAAAGATGCTAGTCACCTGCAACATGTGTAACAGTCACTCATAAGGGAAAAAATAAATAAATAAATAAAATAAAATAAAACAAACTCCCAAAATTCTAGGGAGTAGAATAAAATCTTTGGGGGTTGGGGGGAAGAAATTCAAGAAATTCCAGAACATAGTATCTATGGAGGGTAAAGTGTAGGCATTGAAATTTTCCCCAGTACTCAGGAGAACAGAAGGCATGGGACAGAACACCGAGCCAAAAGGGCACTGAAGACAAAACACTTACCTGATTTTGCTCCTGGAATAGAGGGGAAGGGGTTAAAAGTTTAGATTTCTAAAGGTTTTTTTTTTTTTTTCCTGCCAAAAACAATTAAAATTGGAGATTGTATGAGATCTAAGTAGCATTACTACTTATTGACAATGGCTGTGAAAGTAAATTCTAATTCTGGAGGGACTCTTGGGGAAGTTTCTGCCTGCAGATAATTAGTTTTCTCTTCGAGCCACTAACTAATTATTTTATCCCAAAGGAAGGATATCCTTATCCTAAGGCATTGAGTCTGGTCCCTGGAATTCTTGGCACCAAAATTTTTTGAAATCCAAGGGCTTAAAAACCTCATCTGGGGAGTATGTTTTCCAGCAATAGCAGACTAGATATTTTGGACTGCAATTCCTGCTGAGAGCAACTAAAAATGTTAAACAAAATATTAAGAGTAAATCTGTGAGAAAACGTTAAGGAACATCCAAGTTAGCGGCAATTTTGGGAGCCAGTATCTTGGAGAAAAATAAAACCCATGAAGGTGAGCCTGGCTTTTGGCATTGCCTTTTCTCTCTCGTTATTTTCTTATTTCTTAAACTATAGAGTTCCTTCTGAGTGGCCGAGGAAGCTGAGCAGTATTTTCTGTGGGCTCATGGGGACACAAATTAGAGTTCAAGGACTCCTAAGTAGTTATTTTGAAAATTATCTATCATACTTCCTGATAATTATTTTTCTTCTGGTTGGATTGAAAATATGTGAAATTACTGAATTCCAGATAGTTTCCTTTTACTTAATCCTCTATTAAAAAACTATCCCCTTATGAATCCCCAGGGATACAACCTCTTTTTCAGGCTGTAAAGCCCTATTCTGAATGTTTTTACTTTGATTATTATCTAATTTTTTCACTTACTTTTCATTATAATTTATAGTAGATAATATCTGGTGCAGTGCCCTTCCAGTCTTCCTAAATTTCTTTGTTAATTTTTACTAAATGTGAAGCTAATGGAGGCCTGCCATATTGTGCTGTTTCTTAGGGGGCCTGGTAACTTGTACAAGACTAAGTAGGGGACATTCAGATTGGATCTGGGCCAGCAGCACAGGCAGTGAAAAATTCACCCAAGGCAGAACAAAAGAGATAAAAGTTTACTGAATACACTTCAAGGGAGCAGTGGATAGAGCAGCAAAGGAGAGGCTGTCTGCCAAGAGGCAGAGGTGAGGGGCTACAGTTATAAGGTAGAGTGAGGGATATGGGACATAGGGGATTTAACCTTTTTTGGTAATCTTAGGAACTGTGCCCAGTTGTACTTGGTCAGTTAGAGCCGATGGGTCTTTTTCGGTACATCACTTAATGAGCCTGTTTGCATTCAGCTTTGTACTCACTGAGCCATTTTGCTTTGCTCAACTTTCCTTTGCTCAAGCCTGTTGCCTAAAAGCAGCCTCTACATTGAGTACATTATCAACAAATGTTTCCTTAATTTTTAATTAGGTGACCCTTTGGTTCTCTTCTATACCACTTATTGTCTCTACAGTTCATTCCAGAATGAGATCCCAGTGTTTCTTAATTTTTTTATTCAGCACATATTTACTGGATTCTTGCTATATTCCAGTTGCTGTGCAATTTATCTGTGTATAGAAAACATAAAAGAGAACTACTTGAAGGAGTTCATAGCCTAAGGAAGAGATAAAACATATAAATATTACCTAGGAAGAGAATTTTGAATTCCCTTGAGCCAAATAATTATTTAAAATATCGTTAAAATATGGTGGAAATCAATGATGGTGGTTTTCATAGGGACAGAACATAAAACCTAGAAAGTGGAATAGATGACTGGTAAAGACATGGAGTCTATATCAGACCCCAAATAGAATACATCATTAAAATCATGACATTTTGAAAAAGTGGTTGTTTAAAGGGTTAAAGAATTAAAAATTGTGGAACTTTGAAATAATCTGTTTTTCTTGTCAAAACTGAAAATAAACATTTAATAAGAAATATTCTGTGGGCAGCAAATTGTTAGGTTTGGAAAACAACCCCTCAAATTAATATGACTTAATTTCTGTGAGTTCATTGTTCATAGAAAGAAATGCAGATAATCACTTGAAAATGGTTCCTGGTGTACCCAGCCTTTTGTGATCTTCTGCCTGTTTTCACCTATCACTTTCACTTTAGAAAAGTTATCACATTAATGCTTTAGAAATTCCTTGAACAGAATGATCTCTCTCTCATGTCCCCACAGTTTTGCCTCTGTTCCCTTTTTTGTATGGAACCTCTTCTCATATTCGACCAATTTCCAATCCCTTTTCTCAGCTCACTTCTTCACACATCATTCAAAACTCAGACAGGATCTTCAGGAATTTTCCCTTTATCCACCCGTACTGGGCACATATATAATAGTTTCCTGTGTTTAGATCATGAAGTGGGGATGAGAGAGTAGTAACAGCTAAGCTTAGAATGATAGAAAGAAGGCTAGATAATGGATACCCTTGTAAGTCATTGTGACAAATTTGAACTCAATCTTGTGAATACTAGGAAGATACTCAATAGCTTTAAACAAGTCAGCAACATTCCAGCCAGTTTTACTCCACTCTCCTTTCACATTGTCACGATCAAGTTCATATTTTCCTAAAATGCCATTGAGAATTTTTTAAAGGTTGGAATCTAAAGCCTGTTTAAATTAAGCTTATTGACATATTCTTACTTCTAATCTCTCATCTGAGTTTTAATCTCTCATTTCTTTCTGCTTATGGGCAATTTCCACTTCAATATTCCTTTACCATCAAAATAGGCCTGTGTTATATATATTCATTAACAGTGTCCTTTTATGACCCTATTTCAGTTCCCTATTTCTACTATTCCAGGATGGAATTTGTTGTTATTATTGTTGAAGTGTAGAAAACACTATAAACTGAAAAGCAGAAAATGTACCTAAAATGCAGACAAACTGGTTAGACTTTCTGAACCTCACTATTACCATTGACATAATGAAGAGTTGATATAGAAGAATCATACCATGGCTACTTCGAGTGCTAAATTGCTGGTTCTATAATTATTGTTCCTTAATCACCCTCATTCAGTCTTTCAGTTTTTTTTTTGTTTTTTTTTTTTGTTGTTTTTTTCCGGTTCAGTTTCTGTCTAATGGAATCTTTTATCCATTCTCATAACTGCACTTCCGGGCCTACAACTCCTAACTCCCTATGATCTCACCGCCTATTAAAATTGAAACTATTTTTATGCCATTTTGGGGCAACTACACGAGTTTCCCTGGTATTCCCTGTTTCTTTCTAGCCTTTGTCTATTTCAAACCATCTTGTGTACCTTATGTCATTACTCTTGTAAAGAGAAGTCTCTTGCTTATAGAATGAAACTAAAATATATAAGCTGGATTCAAAACATTTTAAGGTGCATTGTTCCTCTCCATCTTTTCCACAGCACTTCCTATACAAATCTCTGTTCCAACCCCAAAGAAACCCAGTTGCTCTTACTTTTTATGAAAATTTTCTCAATTCCTTCTCACTGAAAACTGAAGTTGTTTCCATTACTTAAGACCAAATAATTCCTAGCTCTCCAGGGAAGTCCTCACTGTTGAGGAAATCCATCCAGGAAAACTCTTTCAATCTCTTGGACTCTTAAGGTTGTGAGTCTCTCTTCCCCTGGCCTCATATTGTTAATCTATAATGAATAATTTATATGCAGTATCATCTCTGGACACATAATGCTAATGGTGGGTTTTGAGGGTTGACGCATGACAAAACAAATAGTCAAGATCTATTTTATGTCACAGTAGCTCCTAACTATATACTGTGTTATAGAGTACAAAAATACAGACTTTATTTATAACAATGCAATTTACCTGATAGGAAGATTCTGTTACTTTGTTGTTAGATGAAGAGACTGGGCTTCAGAAAAGTTACAAATTCTTGGTCGGTTCAAGGATTCACAACTAGTAAAGGAGACTCAATGACTGAACCCAGATCTCCTGACCTATAAGTTCAGGTTCTCATAGCAACTAATCCATATATGTATCAAAGAACTTGCCATTGTATGGAAACACTTTGTTAGCACAAAGTTAATGCCTTAATCATGACAGTCATTGTTGAGTCATTATCATAGTGTCCACAAACATTTTTATTTGCTCTCTGTTACAATTTTTTGTCTTGGTGACACTTCTTCCTGGAGTCTAATAACTTTCCTTAAATACTCAGGGTTGTAAAGTTGAACCCAGGATACTGCTTGTCTTAAACCTCTCATTACATTCTCCCTTTCAGGCACATTTCACCTTTGGATTTCTTTTCTGGGGAAGCTGATATTAGCTAGTTATATTAGAAAAAAGACTGAACCCCAGTCACACAAAGTGCTAATCAGTGATTGGGCTATGTTTCATATTTCAGGGAAGTTTTCAGTTTAACTAGAAACAGTACTGTAACCTGAAGGGAACAGTTTCTGATGGGATGATAGCAGATAATTTGGTAAAGAGACAGGGGAGATGTTTGTGAGTGAGATTCCTTTAAACTGCATTCATAGTGATTGCCTATTTGGCCTAAATCTAAAGACAGACATGGTTTCAATGGTATTTTTTTCTTTTTTGTTTTCAAATAGTTGTCTCCATATTGTGTGCAAAGATAAAGCATTTGGAATTTTAGAGGCTTGAAGCAAAAGATAGGTTGCTTATATTCTTAGATGATTTAGGACATTTTTGCATAATTTCATTTCAGCAGCAGCTGTCAATACATATCCACTAACCTGACATGTGCAGAGGGAAAGGGGTAACTTTCTCCCTGAAAAATTTTACCTATTACTAGCACATCACTCTTTGACTTTCTTTATCTCCTCTTATGATCCATAGCCATTTGGGGATGGTTGCATGTGTATTTACAGATGGAAAAAGTATAGGCATAATAAGCTCTACTTAAAGTGTGAACACATCGGTTCTTTACACCCTAATACAAATGAGTTTATCAGATCTTTTTATTACAGCAAGTTTTAAGGAAGAGGTTCAAAGCACCAGAAGAGACAGAAAGAAGTGGTCTGATGGAATAGAATAAAGACTTTAGGAAGGAAGGGAAAATGGGAGATGCTGGAAGAGAATCTTTGCTTTAGCCTTGAGCTGGCAAAATTTCACCACTGATAATACAAAATGGTGCCATGAAATCAAGAGGGTGACCTAGACAAATAATCTTGTCAAATGGTATGTTTTTCCTGTTCAATACATCATCTCTGGTTCTTTATTTTCTCTCAAATAAATTCTCTCGGAGAAAACACACGTTATAGAAAATAAAATGTTCAGGCTACAAAATGACATCTGAATTACTTGCACATTCAATCATTCTTACAAGTAAAACAAAATTGATCAATAATGTTTGCTGCAGTGTGCCCCATTAAGCAGCTTTTCTTTTTGCTATATCTCCATAAAGCTTTCTATTCCCAGAAGGACAAGGATTGAAAGAATAACAACAAATATATATCAAGGAGAAGGAGAGTATATGGTGTGTTAGATATGTTTATGCTAATCCTAATTTATCCCCTCCAAAGTGAATAAAATGAAATTCTGAGAGCATCCTCTTCTCCTTTATAACCCTGCTTCCCATTCTGGAAGTTACCATTTCTCCGATGCATTTGGAGGAGACTAGAGCCATTGACTCAGTATATCAGGTATTCCATTTCTCTTGCTTTCTATAGTTTTCTTATATCAATTTTGACCAGTCATTTTGATGGTTTCTTAGTCTTTATTATTTAGGGTTTGTCTTCCCTTTCCCTTTCTTCCATTACCATTTACTGTCATTTTAACTATGGCTTTGCATATATATTAAGAAATAAATCTAAATTTGGTAGGTGATCAAAAAATAATTTTATTGTTTTTATCCTTTCCTCTTTCCCTTTCTCTTTGACATTCTTTTCATACACAATGCATATTCTTTAATATAATTTTAAGGTTTATTTTTTATTTATTTTTGAGAAAAAGAGCAGGTAAGAGGGACAGAGAGAGGGAGGGAATCCTAAGTAGGCTCTGGGCTGTCAGTGCAGAGCCCAACACGAGGCTTGAACTCTTTTTTTTTTTTTTTTTAATGTTTTATTTATTTCTAGGAGAGAGAGAGAGAGACAGCATGAGCAGGGGAAGGTCAGAGAGAGAGAGAGTCACAGACTGAAACAGGCTCCAGGCTCCGAGCTGGCAGCCAGCACAGAGCCGGACTCTTAAGAACCATGAGACGTTGACCAGAGCTACAGTCAAAAGTCAGATACTTAACTGACTCATATTCTTTAATACAATTGTAAACAGAAAAAAAATAATAGGAAGATATGATCTTTAATTGATTTGTGAATGAGAAGAGGGAATAACATTGTCATACATTTATTCTCATTTCATTACTTTTTCTGTTTTTTCTCTCTCCTTTTCTTTTTCTCATCTGCTTTTTCTTTCTTTCCTTTGTGACTACGAGCTTCGAAAGGTCACTAATTCCAGTACCAGGTGTACAGTATGTGCTCACGACCTGCTTGTTGAATCAGGGAATTAACTATATACTATAACACCACATCTGTTCCTTTGCCACTGGTTTCTAACCCTTATAAACCTTTTCTTATCCTTTCTGAATTTTATAAGCTGTATGAGAACATTATATTCAACATGATTCGTATTTATTGGGCATGTACAATTTGTCAGATATTGAACAAATAACCAAACAATGATAATCTTTGCTATCTTGATAATTTCATTCCAGTGAGAAAAGAGAAAAAAAATAAACACCATTAATAAGTAAAATTATATAGTATGTAAGTTAGATAAATTCAAAGGAGAAAGGTGGAGAAAATGAATAGGACTTATTGAAGGGGATTGCAATTTAAAGTAGTTGGTAAAGTCTTCCTAAGAAGGTGCCATTTTCAAAGACGCTTGAAAAAAGGTGAGGAAGTAAGCTGTGCTGGTTATGGGAGATACAGATAAATGATGACCAATGGCATCAGTCTGCCTGGCATATATGCCAAAAACCAAAGGGGTTGATATGGCTGGAGTGAAGTAAGCAAAAAGGTGTTTGGTCAGTGAGCCAATCAGGCTGTCATGGTGCCCTCACTGACAAAGCCTGTTTTAGCCTGCTTGGCTGCTATAACAAAATACCATAGACTGGTGTCTTAAATAGCAGAGTTTATTTCCTCACAGTTTTGGAGGCTGGCAAGTCTAAAACAAGGTGATGGCTGTTTGGATCCTATTGAGAACTATCTTCCTGGTTTGCAAACAGAGGCCTTCTCTCTGTGTTTGCTAACATGGCAGAGAGGGAGAGCTCTCTGGTATCTCTTATAAGGTCACTGCTCATAAAGGATCAGGGCCTCACCTTTATGACTTCATTTAACTTTAATTATCTCCTTACAGGCCCTATCTTTAAATACAGTCGCATTGAGGGTTAAAGCTTCAGCATATGAATTTGCATGGGACACAGTCAAGCCCAGAGCAAAGCACAAAGAAGGAAGAGGGCCATTCTGAGACCCTGGAGCAATACCCACCCCTGGACTTCTCTGTGCACTTGAGCAAATAGCTTCTGAATGGCTTCAGCAGCCCCAAAGGCCAGGCAGCTGGAGGGCAATTTGTGTCTGGCCTTAGTAATTTGTCAGGAGCTAGTCCTATATATGCTTATTCTCTACTGAATCTGCTACTCTTTGTAATGTATTAAAATAACTGTAATGCCCTATTGAGCACATTCTCATGTGTTGTATTTCTTCTAAGTATGCCTTGATTGTCTCTGCTGCAGTGCACCGTCCTTAACAAGCCTCTTCTAGGTTTTTTTACCACATAACTTTAGTGCCCTAACCAGGATTGAGTTTACAGTGGCAAATCAGTAAATTCCTTCAGAGAAGGAACAGAGACCGTTTATTTTTTCTTTCTTCATTAGGAAAGTTTTCCATAGCCAGAATATAGTGAAAGATTCATACAAAATACAATCAGAGCTCTAAATGTGTTTTTAATCTCATATATGCATATTCTCGTGTGTATTTGTGTGTACATATAGCACAACAACAGCTATGACAGAAGCAAATGTTTGCATATAAGATAATTTTGCTGCTGAAGATATTATGGTTACCATTCCAAAACTGTGTTTTCCAAGGATAAGTTTGGATAAATAAAAACGCTCCATGAATATTCAACTGTGCTTTTGGATTGGGATTTCTACTGTTCTGAATAAATTCCAAAAGTATTTCTACATTTGAGGTTCTATTACATCTTGAAAGTCTAGCTCACTGTAAGAAGAGTTTTATTTGCTGATTTCTTTTAAGGCAGGCATATGAGCTAAGTCAAGGGGATCAGCTGGAGTAATGGTTGTGTTAGGACATGTTTTATGTCTGAGCATTTCATTTTGCGTTTGAAATATGGAATAATCATTCTTATTTTGTTTTCTAACAATGAAGCAGATATGATATGAGCCCATAAATATATCTTATAATTTATAAAAAGCATACTATTTGTTAGATCCCCAAATCTAACAATATTTGGAACTACCAAATTATTTCCCAGAAGAAAATTATAATAAATGATAGCTCATTGACATAAGCCAGATTGCTTAAGATCATTTGACTTGAAAATGCAAACTAGATTTTGGTTCTACCCTCAACCCCATCCCGTAAAATCTAATCGAGTGACTTTAGGCACATTATTTTTCTATTTCCTTAAGATGGTTCATCTGGGGGGCGCCTGTGTGGCTTAGTCGGTTAAGCGTCCGACTTTCGCTTAGGTCATGATCTCGCGGTTCGTGGGTTCGAGCCCCGCGTCGGGCTCTGTGCTGACTGCCAGCTCAGAGCCTGGAGCCTGTTTCAGTCTGTGACTCCCTCTCTCTCTGACCCTCCCCTGCTCACACTGTCTCTCTCTCTCCTAGAAATAAATAAAACATTAAAAAAAAAATTAAAAAAAAAAAAAAGATGGTTCATCTGGAAAGAAAATGGAAAATGATGTTTATGAGGTGACATTCTTGGGAAGATTCAATGTGTAAAAATAACATGTAGTAAGCCAAACAGTACTGTTCAAACTAAGGTGTTTTTTATGTCATCCAAAATAGGAACTTACATTTAATATTTTTGAAAAAAGTTCACCTTCCTACTGTTGGGAAGGAGGATAATTCAAATCTATGATTTAAATCAGATTCTAACAATGGAAAGTTGTACATACTAAAATGTAAAGGTTCAAGTTGTTCTTTTTCTCTTATAAAATTGACCACTGGTAGAGAAAGTCATTGCACACTAAAAAATTCCATATAAATGTTCATTTCTAAAAAAATTCTGAACTTCCCTTGGGCAGTAGGAATGGGATTGGACAGACATCTGGAATCACCCATTATCTTGGCTATGAGTTGGCATCTCTCAGGATGGTCCATATTAACATATCCCTGGATGGCAGAAGTTGTCATATGCCTTCATAGCATAACTTGCGTTTTTGGAAGGCATTTCTGAGAACAGATTTTTTCAACAATGAACATGCCAAAGGCTTGACATGAAAAGTACTTATGCCTAATGTCTGTCATTCTCTCTCTGCCAGTTCATCTTTCCTGGGCTGGCCTTCTGCCACACTGGCACCTGAAATGCAGCAAACAATGTCATTGGATGCTGAAGGTGCGACCGTAAGTTGTGGTTATCTTCCAAGCAATTACCATATGGTGTGCAATTCAGCTCTTCATCTCCTTGCTCGAGGAGAGAATAATAACAATGACAATAATGCCACTTAATAATGTATTTTATCTTTATGGCCTATTCCATTCCCATATTTCCGTGTCTTTAAATATATTGATACAGGGGCCACTTAGTTAGCCATTAAAGTTTAGTCGCCTCTCCAGAGTGGGAGGCTATTGTATATAAAACAATTTGAAAGCAGGCTTGATCAAGAAGCAAGGGAGATTAGCATATTAGAACAAGATTAAGGAGAAATTTAAGAAAAATAAATTACCAAGGAAAACATGCCTTTTTACAAAGCACTCTATGCCCAAGCTTCTTTCTTTTTTATTTTTTCACTATTATTTCTGAGAAATATTTTGTGAAGTGTCTATAGAACAAAATAGAGAAAGAAATACCTTCTACAGGTAAGATACCCTTATAAATAAATATGTATTAGGCTCTCTACTGGATCTCAGATTCAAGACCTACCACTGTCAATTTCATGAAACCATATCACAACATTAACAATATTAAATACTAGACCACTGTACCCATCTCATAGGAGACGGGATCAATTCTGAGATGTCATTCAAAGTTTATTCAGCCAATAAACATTTACCAAACACCAGTGTGTTAAAGATTTAATGTTTATCTAAGTTTTAGTCTCTGCAGTCAGGGGTTTTGCATCATCATGAGGGAGACTAAATATTATATCAAGGATTGTGACTCAGCACAAGAAGAGCTGTGGTAGAGCATATAGCAAGTGTGGGCCTCTAGGAAGTCTTCCTGAAAAGATGATCATTGTGTTGCATTTTATAAAGAAAATTAGAATTAATTACATACAAGAGGAGTGTTTTATACACAGAAAATATCATGCAAATAGTTACAAAGGATTGATCTCCATTACATATTCAGGAACTAAAGAAAAATAGATGGAATAAAATCTGTGATTTTTTTTTTGAATATTCATCTCTTGATTTTTAAAAGAACCCAGTCAAATGGAAAGCAAAGGCATCCCTTTTCCTATTTTATAGAAGAGGACGTGGTAGTTTAAGAAGTTAAGTTACATCCCCAATTTAAACTATAATGGAGAGAGGAAGAGCTGATTCTAGAGGACTGGCCTTCAGATTTCTTATTTAGTACTCTGTATGTGCACCACCCTGCACAAATTCATATTTCATGAGGAAGATGCACCATGATAGAAAAATGCAGGATGATTAGTTCATAAAATGGGAACAGAGTTTTGAGAAATTTCCAGAGGAGAATGTGTACCCACTCTCCCTACTGCAATTTGCTAAAAATTTCTTTCTTGCTCCTGTAGTCACTGTTTATTTATATTTTCCTATTTACTGCATAAAAATTAATTTACGTGAAGCCCTTTTTACATGTAAGCACTGATAAGTAACATTGTAGCTTTCTCTATTGAATAATACAAATTATGTATTCAATAGTTTCACAGAGTATTATTGAACAACATCTATCTAGAAAATAATTTGGAGTTACTAAAGAAAGTGTATGGGAAGTAGCAAATCTGAGCATATTTCTATAGTAGCTATAATCTAGTAAGGAATGATGACTCACAAGGAACTCTAAGAAAAGATGGCACAGGTGTAAAGAGTGAAAATATACCCTGGAAATTTGAGTAAAGATGATTCTAAATTTATTGTGAATATAACCTGGAAGATTTCTTGGAGGAGACAGAGATTATGCTGGCATCTAAAGGGATAGCTATGACTTTACTAGATGTTATGAGATCAGAATGGTTGCAGAGAGTGGGCACCAAGTGAGGAAGAACAAGGGATCAAGAAAACCTAGGACACATGAATAGAGTAAGCAGAACTATGTGGTGAAAGATGTAGCTAACAAGATGAGACACTGCAGAGATGTTTATATTCAAAATAATTATTAAGAATTGAAATCTAGTTTTATTAGCATTTATTTTTTTCTTTCAGCATTTGTGTGTGTGTGCGTGCGTGCGCACGTGTGTATGTGTGTAGGTACATAATATATATGTTATTTATAAATACACATGAAGCATAGAGCTTTAATCTAAATTCCATCATTTATAGATGAATAAACTGATGTCAGAATAATTAAACAGTGCAGACAGGTAGCTAGAAACAGAAATAACCTATAAACCAACAGTAAATTAATCCAGCTTCTAAGAAGGCATTGTGCACAGGAAAAAGTCCTTACAGTAGGACAGAAGCTCTTTTCAAACTCCTCTGATTTACATTTCTGGCCTCATCTCCACACACTTGACCCTCTCCTTCCATTGAGCTCTGTGTTACTAAGCCCTCCAGTCCTCTTTTCAGACCCTTCAAGCATATGCCTATCCTTCCCCCTCATATCTGCCCAGTTTTGTGATGGAAAAGAGCTATGATGTAAAGAAAGCTCTGACCCTAATTGCACAGGATGAGATGGGGATAGGGATGGGGTGGGCAAACCTTGAACTGTGTGCTATCTGGATACTACCGTGAGATTTATTTATTTATGTAGTTCTAATTTATAACCTGCTTACTTCCAGAAAGGATTTGAGTCAGCTAGCTAAAAGTTAAAATACTTGCAAAAATCCTATTTTGAAGTGCTTTGATGTGAAAATTATACCGCACAAGTTGGCACACCGAGAGTTTCTCGTCTGATTTCTGCCTCCATGTCTGATCCATTTCAGCAGTGCAATTGCTTGATGATTTTTTTTTTAAAGCAAATTTAACTGAACAACTCACACTCTTAGAAATGCTTTGATTTTACTTTGGTTTATGCTCAGGGCAAAGATTTTGGCTCTGGTTTTCCCATCCACAATTGTGAATTCACTTTAAATAAAATGCAAGAGGAAATCAATGTCCAGTGTCTTGGCTGAAAATTAAATGAAAACAAACATTCAGGATGCACTAAGCATCCAGGTTTCTGTAACTAAACTCGATCAAAGGACCAAATGTGAGGAACCTCAGGGAGTCCATTTTTCTCCGTTTGTAAAGGCCCAACGGCTAGTAATTAGGAAGCTGAGCTACTCTTCTTCTCCACTTCTGGCCCAGACATTTTGTGCATGAGGTGAGAGAACTTGTTTTCCTAAAAGCGTTTCTCTGCTATTGGTTGTTTGGTGATGTCTTAAACTTCTCTCCTTACAAAATCTCTCTCTTCTTCCTCTTGAGTTTGAGTTAAGGTTATTAAAGGGCCCTCCAGATATAAAGTACTGTTCCAGGGAGGGGACTTATAATGGCTTCTAATGAGAAAAATTAAAACCTCAATTAATTTCTGTACTAAACTCTGTAACACTTTAGTCATTCAACATAAAATGTACTTTTTGTGGAGCCTTAGGAGAGAAGCATGGTTTCAGGTACATCTAAAAGCTGCAATAATAAGTAATCTGTGGCTCTTGTCTTTAAAAAGGAAAGCATTCATGAGAAGGAGAGTTTTAGATTGATTCCCTTATAGTAACACACCCAAAGGGAAAAGGAAAATAATCACGGTTGAAAAATTAAAGAGCAATTTTGGATTTTTGAGTTGGTTGGAGAGTTGCAGACTCAGGAAAATATTGGAGAAAAAGAGATGAATGACCTGGAGAACAGAGGCCAGGAAACTGAAAGGAGTGCTATGGAAAAATAACTTGAATCTGAAGCAGAGTTAACATAAGAAATCCTGCTAATAAGGCTTTAGTTCTTTATTTCATATTTTTGCACTATAAAATAATTTCCTGAGTTCTTGATTAGTCTACTTGGTGCATTCTGTTCTTATCTGAGACTGGCATTGGGTTTTAATTCATTTGTAAACATCCAGGCCAAATGACCAAAATATGTCTTTGCTGAGTGGAATTTATGCCTCTAAACCTTCATTCATTCTATACTTTTTTCCATACAGGCTTGTGTTTTCACAGCTTTTCCTCTTTTATCTTCTAAGGAGAATTCTGCAAGGGAAAATGTAAAATGCTGAGGAAAGCTATGTTGGTTCAGATTAGAAAGAGTAGGAAGGAGGAAGAGTCAACTTGTCCTGAAGTTGAAAAAAGAGAAATCAGAGATCAGGAGGGAGTAGATTGTGAGAAAATATAAGAAGAAAGAGTCTTCAGGGCACGCATCTCATGTCAAGGAATTTAACTGCCTCCTTGTATGCCTTTAAGACACTTCCACAAAGATTTCCATTGTGTTCCAGTGTCTTTTGGAAGTCATATTTGGTGTTTTATTACGGCATCATCATTCAGGTCTGGTAGCATTGAGCAGAAGAGATACAGTCCCTGACTTTATGGAATTTGAAGCACAGATGATGATGAGCACCGTATCATTAAAGTGTTATTAAAGTTCTTAGTGCATTGTAGACATTATTTCATTTAATATGTTAATTCCCATTAATGTCTAGATCTGTATTGTCTTTAAGGCTCTGTCAGTTTGATGGAAATGTTTACTGAAGGGAGTTAGGGAGAGTGAGTCCTCTGCCACCAGCATTACCTTGCTCTGTATCTTATCTGCCATCTCTGGAGAGTCAATGATTTTAAAATTTGAAGACCTACACCATTTGATTTCAGTCCTTGAATTCTTATTGTTACTCCCAGGCTTAAAACACCCAGTCTAGTGCATTATATTAATTATCACATAGGTTTGACCATAGTTACTAAGTAAATTATCCATTGCTTTGAAAACAAGTAGTGTAGACTATACAAACCCTAAATTTGACTGTCCCATTAGCTGCAGCCTGATTCTCAACAATCATGGTCTCAACCAAATGGCATATGCACTGTAACATGTGCCTTGGTAATAACAACAGTGACCAGAGCACTTACAATATGTCAGGCTCTAGTATCAGCACTTTAAATACATTAACTCGTTAAGTTTCACCAGTAAGTGTATGAGTAGACCATAGGTTTATTACCACCACTTTATAGATGGATCAAATGAGACAAAAAAGTGCCTAAATAATTTACATGCGTTTGAATAGCTAATAAGAGAGCAGAATTCAAACCCAGGTTTTGTGGCTTTGGAAAAATTGTATAATTAATTTCTTTATTAACCCATTAGTTGACCATGGAATTATTCTCATTCCTGTTCCAAGAGCACAGGAAGTCTATTGGATTGACAGTGTGCTAATGTATTTGATGGAGAATCTTTAGATGGCCAGTCTCCTTCTCCCAAGCAATCATTTCTCCCCTCTTCGTATTAAAAAAAAAATCTTTTTTTAAATTTTTTTTTATTTTTGAGAGAGAGAGAGAGAGAGTCAGAGAGAGGGAGACAGAGGATCTGAAGGAGGCTCCGTGCTGTGAGTGCAGAGCCTGTTGTGGGGCTTGAACCCATGAGATCATGACCTGAGCCAAAATCAAGAGTCAGATGCTTAACTTACAGCTACCCTAGTGTCCCCCTCTTCCTATTTTAATAATGACCTCTGGAGACATTTATTTTAGATTCAGAGTTGGTAATAGCACCTTAATGCAATTCTTCATTTGAATCCTCTTCACCAACAAGCTAATGATAGGTATACTTTTTGTCACAGAAGGGGCCTAAATATTAGAAAGTTTACATGACTCCCTTCATCATAGCATAGATTCTGGGCTGTAGTTCAGAACTGACCACAATTTTTTTTTTTTTTTTTTTTTATTCTTGAGCTCTGCTATTGTCTGTATATTTATCCCTGTTCCCATTCATATGTTGAAATTCTAACACCCAAGGTCATAGAGTTTGGAGATGGGGACTTTGAGAGATGATTAGGTAATGGTAGAGTGTCATGAATGGAATTAGTGACTTTATAAAGGAAAGAGCTCTCTTCACCCTTCCATCATGTGGTGTTATTGTGGGGGTGGGAGGAAGCTATCTAGGAAGTGCGCTCTTACCAGACACCAAATCTTTTGACACCCTGATTTTGGACTGTCTAGCCTCCATCCAGTTCTTTACCTAGTCTATGGTATTTTGTTAAACAAGCCCGAACAAACTAAAGCATGTTCTTTCTTCCATAGCATACTATATCAAGAATTTAAAATCTGGGAAATATTCTAATTAAAAACCCAGTAGAAGACAAAAATAATAATTAAATGGGAGGCAAATGTTTTAGGGAAAATTTACCTCTTTTACTTAGCTCAGCCCCAAATATTTAGCCATAAAATGATCCTAGGTCTCAAACATGACCATGAGTTTGTTTGTTTGTTTGTTTGTTTGTTTTTCTGCAAAGAAAGTCTGATAGAATAATAAATCACTATATGAATTATTTAAATTGATTTGACTCAATTTATAATGATGTGGTAGAAGTTAGTTGATAGGACAGAGCAAAGAAACTTTTACTAAGAATGTCACCAACAAAATCTTTAGTGCTGGCTATCAAAATATAACCATAAGGCAACTTCCATGAATGTTTGATAAGCAAACAACAACATTTTTGTGTATACCTTTTCAGCTGACAAGACAAATTAGCATTTATTGTACAATACATCTTTATCTATAACAGTACCTCTTACAAAACCCAGAAGAGTTTCAATTAAAAATATCTTGATCCTTGGGGCACCTGGGTGGCTTAGTCAGTTAAACATCAGACCTCAGCTCAGGTCATGATATCACTGTTCATGAGTTCGAGACCCACATTGAACTCTGTGCTGACAGCTCAGAGCCTGGAGCCCGCTTCTGATTCTGTGTCTCCCTCTCTCTCTGCACCCCACCCCATGCTGTCTCTCTCTCAAAAATAAACATGAAAAAAATAAAAATAAAAAATACATCTTGATCCTAAAGAAAGTAATATGAGACTTTTCTAATCCTTCATTATTTATTTTGTCAAATTTCTTTATCTGTCTAGTAATTTTGAGAAACTGAGATCATGATAAATTCTACCTCATCTGCCAACTCCTTCCCCCCACCTCTATACTCTTTACTTCTAGAAACAAAGAAATAGAACTGGTCCATTTGCTGTCAAAACAGGAATTTAGCAGAACTTGAGATATGAAAAATATGTTACATTTTATGCTCAGATTTAACCAAACCAAACATAAGATTGAATTAATTCTCCATTTTGTTTTGAGGGTGTTTGTGTATATATGCATGACTACAGAAATAATGATGTAATTAGATTTGTGGTTTAGCATTTTCAAAGGTTTCTACTTGATCGATACACATAAATATATACAAAAGATATTTTGCATAAATAAGGGTAAAAAAATCACAGTAATGGAGTCAAGAAAATCTAAGCAATTATGAGAAGATTAAATGATTTACTTGTAAGGAGTTGGTCGAATACAATCAGGGATCATAACTCTCATATGAATTATTAATGATTGATTTAGTTTAAAGTCAGAATGATGTTTTTACCTATTTATGAGTAAGAGAAGAATAAACACAGATTGAAAATTATTATTTTAAAATGTTTAATAGTTTGAAAAAGAAGAGATTTCAGTTATGGACCACAGAGTTTGACTTTTGCAAGAGAAGGACAGAATGGTTTGGAGATAGGGTGAAATTAACAAAATTTTATTTAAAAAAAAGACAGAAAAGTTAGTAAGTTAGATTTGCATAGTAGAAGCCACTGAATAATTTTACTTAAAGAAAGATAAAACATCTTATCAATGATACTCAAAGACACTAAGTAACTCATGTATCTCCACTTCATCTCACATTGAATAGGCCTGGCTTCAAAGGCAATATTACATTGGTTAAATGAAGCTTGTTCTAGAAAAATAATAGTGGTCAAAACTGCTGTTTGAGGTTTCAACAATAAAGTAGCAGGAAGATTATTCCATAGGCTGATTTTCTCTATCTCATGCTGAATAGAAGCTGTGCCCACAAGCTGTCCTTTATGGCTGTGTGGAAATTGCATTTGAATTTCAGTGTGTGTACTTGCTCTTCAAATACTCACATACATAATTCTGGTTACACTGGAGAATTTAGTGCAGGGCTGGTTGTGTGTGGTGTGTGTGTGTGTGTGTGTGTGTGTGTGTGTGTGTGTGTGTCTTGTGTATACCCATGCCCTGAAAGGAGTGGTGTGCATAGCACTAATATGAGGGTTAGGTGGAAGGGTGTTACATAATGGGAAAAGGAGGGAAACAAAGGGAGAAATGATGCTGTATATCCTGGAGTATAGACAGAAGAAAATCTACCTATCAGGTCACCTTTGAAATTACAAGCAGCTCTGAGGGAAGAGAGAAGGAGGAATTCAAACTGGTGGCAGCAAGGGCAATGGTGGGAAATGGTGTCACCACCAAGGGCACCTTCACCAGGTCCCCTTCTTCCTGCTAAGCTGCTGCAGCAGCCGATGACATCACCAACTCTGGCATAACAAAGGATTTCTAGATTAGCCATTTGATTGCATTGATCAGCAAATTCAATACAACACTGGCTTATCTGACTTTTAACACCTAATCAACCAATGTTTTAGCTTGAGTGACTGGTCATGCCCATTAAAACTGCTGAACCAGCAGTGATGGTGCATTTTTTCCCAATGATTTGAAAGAGGTTGTGGATAACTCAGTATGTTATCACACCTGAGTCTAGTTAAAGAGATAAGAGAATTTTTACATGATGTACTTCATAAGAATATATCAAAGTTTGCTTTTATAGTGAGTGAGATGAAGAAATGCCCAGGTTTCTGGTCAATCACATTAGATCAGTCTTGTGTTGCTAGGGACACAGTCTCCCTGGCTGGAGAAACAAAGTTATAGGATAAACTATCTTAATTGAAAGGAAAAAAATAATCTGAGCTGTCATTTACAAATAATGATCAAAATTAGAAACTTTTTTGTTCAAACATGGGAGTGGGACTGGTTTTGAGGGCATTGTGAAACCCTGTGCTCAGAAGAGCCTCACACAGGGTTTAATGTTCTACTCTTGCTATTTTGAAATTCTTAATAATTTTCCAACAAGGGACTCCACATTTAATTTTGCAGTGGGTTCCACAACTTTCATAGCCAGTTTTGCCTGGAAGCTGTTGGAAGTTTAAGAAAAGAGGATCTTGATATTGAAGCCATGTTCAGTTTCAAATTAAAGTCTCTAAAATGATGGAATTGGCTTCAAAATCTATATGAAAATCTATACCACTCTCTCCTGGCCTCTACCTATCTGTACTTACAAGGGTAAAGATATGGTCTTCTATACTTAAAAGGTACATTTTATGGTCTTCTGATCCATATTTGAGGAAAAACAAAACAGAAATTATTAATGTAAATTTGTATTAAAATAGTTCCCTTTATAGTAATAGTCTTTTGTTTGGCAGAATACCAGAGATAAAAATTATACAGCCTGGACAGTTGACATTCAGTTTCCTTGTACCAAGCAGGCTAACTGGTTATTGCATTATCTAGGAGATTGAATTGTTACAATTACAGTGCATGTTATAATAATATTTAAATAGCGCCTAATGTTCGGCATGCATGTATCTGTTGTTTTGTTTTTGTTTTTGTTTTTCTCAAGAGCTTGTGAGTGTTCTGCCTTAGAACACTTTAAGTTGCAAAATATGGAGTATTGAGCAGTCTTTAGGAAGGGTGTTTCTTTGATCTACTATACGCACCAGAAATCATTCCTTTAAATTAACAAATGCAATGACAGTCTTTATTTTCATGTTAAGAAAACAACATGTATTTTCAACCTAGACTGTGTTTTTATCAAATTTAAAGAGACTGATGATTAACATTTTTCTCTGTGATTGAGGGCAAGAACTAGAAACTGAGGTGGTGGTGGTGTTAAGTAGGGAGATAAAATTTACTTTTTCTTTATCTGAAGATCTACAGGACATTTTTCTCATACCCACATTCAAAATTTGGATACAAATTCAAAACTATATTCTGTTGATTTCATTTCTGAAACATCTTTTGAATTTACCATTTCTCTTTATTCCAACTGCCATCATCCTAGTCCAAGCCAGTCATACCTCACCTAGACTACTGGATAAAATTGGTGTCTTTTTCCTTAAGTCTCTCTTCTCTCTAAGTTACTCTTATATTTCAGCCAATATGATAGTCCTAAGCCTTATATCTGACCGGCAGCTTTCCTGCTAAAGCCAAACTTCTGATGGCTTAATCCAAACTCCCAGTTCTGTTAAGAGACCCCTGTCTACTTCTTGGTCCTGATACTTTTACATTTGATTTTCCTACCTCATGGAAACTGATACAGTTTCCAAATTGTGCTATACGTTGTTTCCTAGTTCACAAAAGATTCAAATTTTTTTTCAGTGCTGTTTTCTTTTTCCACTATATAACTGCCTTCCAAATGTGACGTACAGATGCTTTCTCTTCAAGTCTAACATAAATGCATTCATTCACCTAACATTAATTAAGCCCCTCATTTCCTAGAACTGTTAAACACACTGATTTTATAGTGAGGAAACAGCAAAATCATTGTTTCATGGAGCTTATATTCTAATGATTAAGAGATTAATATAATAAAAGAATTAATATAACAATGTCTGGCAGTGATTAGTGGTATGACAGACTCTAAATCAATCAAAAGAGAAGGTGATATTTTAGACTGATGACTGAGATGGATTTTCTGAGATGGCAAAACAAGTCGTAATGTGGGAAATGTGTCAATCAAAATAACAGAGAAAGGAGCATTCCTGGATTAGGAAACAAGAGATCTAGAGATAAAAACTACATGAACTTCTATGTGGTCAGAGGGAAGTGAACACAGGCAAGAAGGGCTAGGGAAGGTAGCTAGGGATCAGGCCATGGAGGAATTGGTAGGCCACAAAAGAACTTTAAATTTTAGTCTTTTTTGATATTGATTGATTGATTGATTGATTGATTTTGAGAGAGAGAGAAAGTGTGAGCAGAGAGGGGTAAAGAGAAAGGAAGAAAGAGAATCCCAAGTAAGCTCCATGCTGATCATGGAGCCCAACTCAGAGCTGGATCCCACAACAGCGAGATCACAACCTGAGCTGATAGCAAGAGTCAGACACTTAGCCCTCTGAACCACCCAGGCCCTCCTAAATTTTAGTCTTAGGTGGAGATGGGAAAACACTGATGGGATGAGAGTGGAGTTGTTACATGATTTTTTTAGGTTTCACATGGTGCCTTTGGCCTCCCGGAGGAGAATATACTGTAGAGAAAAGAGTAGCAGCAGAGAGGCCAGGTAGAAATTAGTTCGTTGTAATAGTCTAGGGCAGAGATTCACACAGCTTGGAGAAGATGAGAGTAGTTAGTTTTTTAACAGAATTCACTGATGTGAAGTGTAAGAGAGCCAAGCATTATGGATGACCACAAGCTTTTTGCTTGATAAACGGGTGAATGATTGTAACATTTACTGAGGACGAGATGAAAGATAGGGAAGATTTGTGGATGGTGGAGAGAGGTATTATACAGTTCAGTTGAGAACATAAGAAGCTTTATAATTTCTTCTTACAGAGACTTGCTAGTTGCTTACCAAGACCATCCCTTCTTTCTCGGAATACAGGAATACTATATTATTCAGCCTCCTTGGTTTTTAGATTGAGACTATAAAATATGAGAAAAAGTCATGTAAATCACTTCTATCTTTGTCTCTCTGTTTCTCTTCTGAAACCCTGGAAATGAAAGAGTCAATATGAAAGAGAAAAAGTATGGAAGGGGGTCCTTTGTTGGAGGAAAATTACTGAGGAGGGCCACTTGATTTGATGCAATATTGTATTAGAATTGTTAACAAGACAGAAACCACACAGTAATATGAACAAGAAACATTTATTAAGAAGACTTATTAACCTAGAAATAAAGAATTATTAACTTACAGGATCAGAGAAACAAGTTTGGCAAAAAGAATTAAGACAATGATAAAGAATATAGGAATAGCAAGAATAACTTCTATCCCTTGGGCTAAGACAGAACACCCAAGAAGAGCCTTCTTCCTAGCACTAAGATACAGAATTATTGGAAATGTTATGACTTTAGCTCACTGAATGTGAAAGAAGTAGCTGTGGTGCTGCCATGGCAGAATGTGATGGAAACCCACAACCTGGACTTTCCCAGAAATAAGGCCTCTAAGGTGCCAGGAAGGCTGTTCATCGCAATGTATCTCACTGAAGGCACTTTGCTCATAAAACAATCCACGAGAGTTGCCAGGGAAGCTTCTAGTTTCTAGGTGTTGCTTAGCACTATTCACATCAGTAGCTGTAGGCTGGAGAAGCTCCCTACACTTCAGGACTTGAGCACAGGAAATGCCATGGGCACTGCAAAAACCTGCTAAGAAGAACTCATTGGAGTTCCAGAATTACTTCCTCCTATAACATCTCTCTAGTGCCTTTTACTGACAAAACTTAGCATCATACCCACTAGCAAAGGAAAAATAAAGGGTCCTGTTCTGTTTTCATATATCAACAAATTAATGGTCAACTTGAAACTGAGGGAATAAAGTGGATAGAATATTATTTCATTGTCTTCTGACTTGCTAGGTACAAAAACCTAGGTTCAGAAGTTGACTCTAAATTTTGCTTTGTCTCTCTGAATATAATGCCCCCCCCCCCCACTGCCTCTGGTTGTTTTTTCAAGATATTCCCTTTGTCTTTTGTTTTCAGCAGTAAAGTATGCCTAGTATATCTTCTGACTTGTTTTCCCTCTTTTTCTTCTGAAAATAGTCACCTGTATATTAGAGTAATTGATATTGTCCCACAATTTGAATATTCTTCTTCTCTTTTTTAAAACCATTTTCCCCTCTTTACATTTCAATGTGGATAATTTCTATTGCTCTATATTCAAGTTCTTTGATTCTTTCCTATTGTATGGAGTCAGTAGATGATTCCACAGAAGATGTTCTTTATCTGTAGTACTTGCGTTTCTCAGTTCTAGCACTTTTTTCTCTTTCTCATAATACCTATTTCTACTGAAATCACCCATCTAATTTGCATGCTGTCCATTTCCATTAGAACTTTGAACACATTAATCTTATTTACTTTAAATTTCTTATCTTACAGCTTTATTATATATGAGTTTAGTTCTGATCATTGTTTTGTCTTTTCTGAGAGTGTTTTACTTGCCTTTTCAATGCCTTATGATTTTTTGCTGGAAGTTAGATATAAAACAATAGAGATATAGGTTAATGGCTTTTATGCCTGGAAATGTGCACAAGTTCTGCTAGTCATTTATTTAATTATATATTTATTTATTTATTTATACTTTTGTTTATTTTTGATACAGAGAGAGACAGAATGTGAACTGGGAAGGCTCAGAGAGAGGGAGGGAGACACAGAAGCTGAAATAGGTTCCAGGCTCTGAGCTGTCAGTGGGGGGACTTGAACTCACAAATTGTGAGATCATGACAGCTAAAATCAGATGCTTAGGGGTGCCTGGGTGGCTCAGTCTGTTGAGCGTCCGACTTCAGCTCAGGTCATGATCTCACAGCTTGTGAGCTCAAGCACCATGTTGGGCTTTGTGCTGACAGCTCAGAGCCTGGAGCCTGCTTCAGATTGTGTGTGTCTCCCTCTCTCTGTGCCCTCCCCTGTTTGTGCACATTCTGTCTCTCACAATAAATAAACACTATTTTTTTTTTTAAATACTAGACGCTTAATCGACTGAGCCACCCAGGTGCTCCAGTTCTGCTAGTCTTTTCATGCAGGTTTTAAGTTAATTAAGATATGATTTGGGCTGGGTTTGAGAGTTTTGTTGCTATAGTTCACCATTTTGTACCACTACTGGCTTCAATTTGAGTAGGCATTGATTTATCAAAATAGTGTCTATTTAGTTTTGAAATTAGTTTTTCCTATTGTGCTGTGCTTCCAAGTGGCTCATTTGTTCTTTCTTTTTCCTCTCCTGTCTCTCTTCCAGCAGTATTCTGTTATCTTTGAAGATTGGTAGTTTGGTGGCAGTAGGTCTGAAAGTGTGTTTCCTATTATTCTGTTTAGCTTCTGACAAGGAAGCATTGTATCTCTGGATCTTGGGGATATGTCCTTCTCAGTTCTGCCTTTCCCTCAACTATAGCCATGTGTCCATCTCACAACTTTGCCCCTCTCTTTTTTCCCTCCTGTTCTTTTTTCCAGCAGCAGTGATTGTCCGGCAGTTTTTACTACAGCAGCACTTATCTTTTCCCTCCCAATTTGAGGGTTTGTTCCATACTGGAGATGGGGAAGGATCTAGGCAGAATTTTTTATCCCTCCAGAATGACTGCTTTTCCACTTGTTTAGCTCCACCACAATTATTTTTAATACTAAAAAGTAATTTTTTAAATATTTTCAAACTTACTCTCTGGTGGTATCTGTGGGGAAAGAGCTTATAAGAGGGTGTGAACCTCCCAATTTCTGCTGTTTTCAGAGTTACATGCTGTCCCATCAACTCATAGTTGGCTTTCACCAAATTAAAAATTCTTCTTGCTTAACTCTTTATATGTCTATTGCTTCTGTCTGGCATGTACCGCTTGTAACACTTCTGTCTCCACAAGCATCAACTCTTTTTTAGATTTTAGAATGGTTGTTTCCTTTCCAACTTGAGCTCTCTAAAAGATTCAGAAAAATGCATGAATTTGAAGTTAGTTTGGCTCTTTTTTGTTGCAAGGGTTAAAGTGACTCTTCTTTTATTTTTATGCCCTAGGCTGGAAGCCCAAAATTCCATATGGCAAGTTTTTAAATAAGCAATATATACCTAACATGGATAGCATAGATCTCTAAATATAGGTGAAAATTCAATTTGCTAAATAATACATATAGTATGATAGAGATTATATAATTTTAAAAACACACATCAATATAAGATAAAGTGTATGTATACATGCATATATTAAAAGTGTAAAACAGACTGGAAGAATCCATAACAAAGTTATGATAGTGATTACTCCTGAGGAGAATGTAGTAAAAGGAATTTCAACTTTATCTGCAATATTTTATTTCTTTTATTTAAGAAAAATCACTTTAAAATGTCCAACTACCACATGAAATGAAGTATCCCCAAGGCCAAAAGCATCATCTATTCCTTATGATGTGGCACTATGAGCTTAATTAGCAGCTCAGCTATGGCCGCCATTCTGCAGGCAGACGATAGACAGTTGTCTTTAATACTCCATAGTGTTGAACCTATTCCAACTTTCTACAGCATAGACCATATGAAAATTTCATATTTTTTTTATTTTATATATCACTTTGAGCTCAGCTATACCCAAATGAAACTCATACTTTTTCGGATTCTAGAAAGGGCAGTAAGAGAACATTTTTTTTTTCCTTAAGTGCATACCATAATTATACATAGCATTATGTTAAATTACTAAAAGAGTAACCTTATTTAATTTTCACACCAATCTTATGAAACAGATATAATTATTCTCATTTTTTGGCAAGGTGAGTGAGACCCAGAGAAGTTAAATAACTTGTCACAGCTAAAGAAAAGATAGAACATGGAGTTTATAAGATCCGCAAGAGTCTGAAAAGCTAATTAATCCTGAGGAAAGGGAGGCATCTTTAAATGATCAGAAAGAAAAGGTAGCATTTTCAAGGAGTTAGAGTGGTTACAAAGAGCATAACTAATGCTCAAAGTTATGTCAGTCTGAATCTAATGTACTGAGGCAGAATATAAACATAAGAATATCAGTAATGTGATTGACAGTAGGATACACTACCCAAAAGAATCTTCAGTAAGGTCTTTTTTTGATCCTGCTGCTGGGCTTGCCTCAGGGATTGACTCTGCTGCAGAGACCTCTTAAAACATAATTATAAATATTGAAAATTTACAGATGTCAAGAAATTTTACTGAATTCTTAATTCCTTTTTCTCAAGAGGCCAGTAAGCCCAGTCATTCTTCTCTTCTTTTTGGAATGCTAAGAATATATGTTTAATAAGGTGAAAATGACTATGATGATGATGATGCTGGTGGTGGTGGTGGTGGTGGTAGTTATGGCGGTGATGTCGATAACCGTCAGAATCAGTTGGAAGGCTTGTTAAAGTATAGATTGTTGGGGCGCCTGGGTGGCTCAGTTGGTTAAACGTCCAACTACGGGCTCAGGTCATGATCTCACGGTTTGTGGGTTCGAGCCCCACCTCGGGTTCTGTGCTGACAGGCAGAATCTGTTTCAGATTCTGTGTCTTCTTCTCTCTCTGCCCCTCCCCTGCTCATGCTCTTTCTCTCTCTGTCTCAAAAATAAATAAACATTAAAAATAAAATTAAAAAAATACAGATTATTGGGCCCTACCCACAGAGCTGGTCTGAACACCAGACTTTGAGAACTCCTTTTTTTAGGATATCTTAATTCTCTTACTTTTCTCATATACAATATGTGATATATTACTTCCTTATATAGTGTGATATTGTGACTTACGATAAGAAATGTATATTCAGTCTTTGTCTCTGTTTCTGGTACTTAGCTCCTAAAATCCTTGGATTTTCTAAGTGGTAAGAGTAACAGAGGTAATGCTTGTTATGTTAATGAAGTGACTTTTAGTTCACTTAAGGTTGGGGCTGGTTGCCAGGAGAACAAATCGTGTGATTGGAGAACTTTTAGTTCTACTCCCTGACCTCTAGGGAGGGGAGAAAGTCTAGGGATTGAACTGGTTGCCAATGGGCAAAGAATTAATCAATCATGCCTCCAAAAAAATCTAAAAGGATGGAATTTGGAGAGTTCCCAGGTTGGTGAGCATGTAGATTTGGGGAGGATGACACACTTGGAAACAGCAAAGAAGCTCCACGCTCTTTTCCTATATTTTGCCCTCTGCATCTCTTCCATCTGGTTATTTCTGAGTTATATCCTTTTAAAAATAAACCAGTAAGCTAGTAAATTAAATGTTGCTCTGAGTTCTGTGAGTTGTTTCTAGCAAATTAATTAAACCTAAGACAGAGATTGCTGGAATCCCCAGTCCGTAGCCAAATAGTTAAAAGCACAGGTGATAACCTGAACTTTCAACTGCCTTCTGGGAGGAGGAACTCTTGTTGGACTGAAGCCTTAACTTGTGGGATCTGGAGCTCTCTCCAAATAATAGTATCCCAATTCAGTTTAATTGTAGGGCACACTGCTAGTATAGAATTGTTGATGTGGGGGGGAACCCTCCTACCCTACACAGTTGAATTTGATTCAGAATCATCTTTTCAAAACAGAGCACCAATGTCAATCAATGTATTAACACATTCCTGATGTTTTATCTGAGAAGTGATTAGAAGTTTCTTCTCATGACTACTTAAATATCTTGTGCATTCTCTGAAATGTATATCCCCACTTTAAAGACCACATAATACAGATCTGCTGACCCTAGGCCTCCAGAGAGTGCTCCACAGGAAAGCTTCCACCTTTTCTACCTCCACTTTTTCCCTCTTGGCATCCTGTATTTTCTTCGTAACCACTTTCCCTAAAAATGCTTTCTTCTTCTTCTGATCATTTGAGGATGCTTCCCTTTCCTCAGGATCTTAGCTTTCCATGCTCTTGTGGGTAGGTTAAGTTTTTGCTCTGGCTGAGTTAGCACAAATGCCAGAGAGGCCCTCCATGCTAGGTCACTGTTAAATGTCAGATACATTTCAAAGACATCAGATAAATTCCCTGCTTAAACTCATATATTAACTTCATAAAAAAATTGTTGTTCCTACTTTTAAGTTTGACTTCACCTAATACAAAAATTAAATTTATCCACCTCCCTATGGGTTTCACTGCAGAACCCACTTCCATTGATGTGATAAGAAAAAACACCATATCCAATAGGTATTCACTGCTAAAAGTCTACAAAAGTGTTGTGGAGAAAAAGGTTCTGCATATTAAACCCTTACATAGCCATAGGTGACAAAATCAGTAGTATGTTGTAAGGAAAGTATTAATCAGTAAGTAGTAAACATATCACCATTTTAGTTCACAACAAGTTCCAGAAATCAGAAGAGGGATGCATATGGGCAGTCAAAGCCCTATGAGGATCTTCAAAATATGAAATTGTAGGACTAGCAGTATTCTCAGGATCTCATCAAAGGAAAGATACAAAACCTTTTTCCATAAATATTTTGAGTTACTCTTTTTCAGCAGTATATAGTTAAAGATATTAGGGAATGGTGGATGATTAAGAAAAAAAAACAGTTTTTATTGGAACCTTAAAAATAATCATTTTCTTTAATCATTGCAATTTTATGTAGGAATATTGAAATGATAGAACTGTATTATAGAAGAAACCAAACTTAAAATTCAATAAAATTATCACTACTTTTATCTAAATAAGTTAGATAAGTTTTGTTGTTGATTTATACTGAAGATTTACCCTTTGAAGTAGTAGAAAGGACAGTGCATAGTTGAAGCTATAATAAATTTATGTATTTTAGAATATCTTTAACTTTTTTTTGCCTTTAACATTTTTAAAACAACGCATAAATTGTGAAAACAACTCTAATTTTTTTATGTGGTATAAGCCAGATACCAGATGCTTTTGGAATTGGGAGAATGGACCAATCCAGCCAAGGAAAGCCAAAAAAACCTGAGTTCCTTAAATTTTTATTATACAACCAAAAAAGTGAAGGGGATCATTTATTAATGACAGCTTTACCTCCATTTCTCCTGTTATTTTTGCTTATCCACGAGTCTGTGTATCATAACAGAATTTTATATACTTGTTGTGAACTAAAATGGTAATGTTTGCTACTTACTGATTAATACTTTCCTTACAACATATTTCTTATTTTGTCACCTATGGCTGTGTAAATGCAAAAGAATTTTTTATGCTATTTTAACTATCTTGTTTCAGAACTTAATTTTTATTATTAATGCCCTCAAAAATAATAATAATGAATAAAAGGGAAAAACAAGAAAAAAAAATGAAAAGCCCTGCTCAAATCCATTTTCTGCTTTGTTGAGCTCCTGGTGAGACATCTGTATTCAGGTCACCCATGGTCCCTCTCAACTATCTCCTTTCAAGGAGTACCTGCTATGCCCTTGTGCAGAAAGGGCAGCACATTAAATTCTCAAATGGGAGATGATGCTTCACATCTCAAATGAGTATCATGTCATCATTACTAGGAAACATAGGCAATAAAAATCAAATATGGATAATCTCACCTCTTTCCCATGAGCCCACCTTACTCTCTGACTGAATTGATTCACTTCTGTGTCCTGTCTACAGTTCTTGCCTCACATAGACCATTGCTGAGAGTAAAAAGTCTCTTTGCTTGGCCCTGCTGTTAGACGTGAGCTCCTATTTATAGTCAAGACTGTTAGCACGTCTTAATGGTTTTACTTTGCTGTAGACCAAAGAATAAAATGTAATTAGAGAATCATTTTACTGTGATCCTAAAACTCACATTGTACTCTATGGAGGGAATACGCAATTAACTGAAAGATGAAGAAAAAAAGAGCCACAGGGAAAATTTCTTGTTTCTTAACTGTGGGAAACTGACAACAAAACCCACAATGTGTTTAGCCATTTCTTTAAAAAACAAAACAGCTTTGGAACTTTTTTTTAGTTCATTTATTTATTTTTGAGAGAGAGAGAGAGAGAGGAGAGAGAGAGAGAAAGAAACAGCATGAATGAGGGAGGGGGAGGATAGAAGGAGAGACAGAGAATCCCAAGCATGCTCTGCACTGTCAGGCAGAGCCTGACCTGGGACTTGAACTCACAAACCATTGGATCATGACCTGAAGCCAAATCAAAAATTGAATGCTTAACCAACTAAGTCACCCAGGCACCCCTTAGCCACTTAAATTAATTGTCTAGATGAACTAGGAACAGCTTAGGACCAGAAAGGAAGAAAGTATTAAAAATAAGTCAAGGATAGGGTATGTCAAAGGGACCCAGGAGCCACCCTGAAAGAGCTCCCAGTGGCCAAGTTCAGTTTGAAGCAACAGCAACCACAAAGAACAACTTTGTGTATAAACCGAAATATAAAATAAATAAGCATAAGGCCATGTTGATATAATTAAGTGATTGAATAAAAGTGGAGGAAGAGACAAATTTCCTTACAAATAATTCCAAGTGATAGATGTAAATGCTGCCTACCAGCCTGTAGAGCTTCATCCCTCTGCCCCCACCCCCACTACTCTTGAGTATAGCATGGACTTAGTGTTTTCCTTCCATAGAATAGAGTATGAAAAGGATGAAGGAGAACAGAAGGAGTAACTTTACAGTGGAGAAGCCTGGCAACAGAACCTTAACTAAGTAATCAAGGTTAATATCACCAATGACAGCATGCAGCTATTTATTATATATCCTTGATATGATGTGATGAGAAAGACAGTTCAACTCTACAGTATTCTTTCCCCAAAACCATAACCCAAGCCTACTCATGAGAAAATAAATCAGACAAACCCAAATTAAGGAAAATTCTACAAAATACCTGATTGGTATCCCTCAAAACCTTCAAGATCATGAAAAACAAGCAATAACTGAAAAGGTGTCACCAACCAGGGGAAACCATGGAGACATGACAACTAGATGAAATGTAGCATCCAGGGTTAGATCCTGGGAGAGGATAGCAAATACTAGTTATGCAATATTGTCCTTGATTTTGACAAGTGTGCCATGATAATTAAGATCTTAAAATTAGAGGAGTATTTAGGAACTCTCTGTACTCTCTTTACAACTTTTCTGAAAACTTAAGATTTTTCCAAGTAAAAATTTTATTTGAAAGGAAAACAAAACAAATAAAACTCTAAAGCCATGGTCTTATGATTTTGTCCATTTTTTTAAAATGTATATTATATATTTAAATTAAAACTTAAATTAAAATTTAAAATATATAAAATTAAAATTTAAATATATAATATATAAAATATATTTTATATATCTGAATATCTATTTTATGTATTTATATATCTGAGTATTTATATATTTATGCATATCAGATCTGAAGATCTGAAGCAGGCTCTGCACTGACATCTCAGAGCCATGTGCAGGGCTCGAACTCACAAACCTTGAGTTCATGACATGAGCCGAAGTTGGAGGCTTGATTGACTGAGCCACTCAAGTGCCTCTAAATGTGTTATATTTTAATTAATATTTACTTAGAAAATTCAGTATCTGTTTATGATTTAAAAAGCAACCTTTGCAAAGAAGAATAGAAATGAATCCTTTAATTTGGCAAGAGTTCTACATCATGAACTTACAGCAAAATATAGAAAGACAAAATATTCCATATATATATGTATATATATATATACACAAAATATTCCTCATAAAGTCAGTACAAACTGTCTGTTACTTACATTTTATCATTAAAAATATACAATTCCAATGGAGAAAAATTTAATATCCCAATAAGAGGCATGAAAGATAATAAAAATTAGTTCCATGCTTTTGGATGAAATAATTTAACTTTTTAAGATGCTGGTTCTAATAAATTATCTATATATTAAAAGCAATCTCAATCACACTTTCAATTGGAATTTTTTAGGAGCTTAATAAACTCATTCTGAAATCCATATAAAAGAATAAAGTCAACTTTGAAAAAGTATAAATTGGGATAGAGAGATTGCCTCTCAGAAATTATGACATACTACAATGACATAGCAATACAAATTAATGTTGTGTTAGTATAAAACTAGAGAAATAGTCTAAGAGTAAAGAATGGAGATATAGAGACAGAACACTTATGTATGGGAACTTTAGGAACTTAATGCATAATAAAATTGCTATTTAAATCAATAGGGAAAATAAATGATATTTTTATGCCTCACTCTTTGGAGATAAATTTAGATCTCTAATGAAGACCATTTACAAATGGACTCCAGATGGATTAAAGACTTATACACAAAAGATAAAACTTTTAAATTACTACAAGCAAATATACAAAAACATCTTTGTGATCCTATAGTGGAGAAAAACATTAAAAATTCTCAAACCATGAACTATAATTTTTTTAAAAGAGAATGTGTGCAATCAGAGGAGGAGAAGAGAGAGAGAGGGAGAGAGAGAATCTTAATCAGACTCCATGCACAGCATGGAGCCCAATGCAGGGCTCCATCTCAGATCCTGACATCATGACCTGAGCTGAAATCAAGAGTCAGATGTTTAACTGACTGAGCCACCCAGGTGCCCCAATATGATTTTTTTTTTTTAAACTGGGGTTTATTCAATGGAAAACATTGTGGAAAAGTTTACAGATTAATAAAAATTGGGAAAAACACAGTTTCTATTCCTAAAACTAGTAGGGAACTAATATCTAAAATATAAAGTATGTCCTGCAAATAAACAAGAAAAATACAATATTTACAAAAGGAAAATGGACAGAGGAGACAATGCTTAGTATGGGAAGAGAAAATCTTAAAAGATACTAGCATATGAAGAAATGACCAAACTCATTAATAACCAGAGAAGCACGATGAAAAGGGCCAAAGGATATTACTTTGCACCTATCAGTATAGCAGTTGTGCACTGTCTCTGTATAGATGCTGTTTTATTTTTAGATTTTTATTTATATTTTAGTGGTTCCAGGGTTAAGTAAGGTATGGCACAACCATTACGAGAAAGTCCCATGGCATGCAGCCTGGGCCCCAAGCAGAGCATTTACTTTTTGCAATAAAATAGAGAGACATAGTAAACTGGAAACAACCTATGACTCTCCTGTCTCAGTCTTGCACCAGAAAGAAATCCAGATGGTGGCTCATCTGAGTAGGACTTGTTTTAGGGATAGACCCACTCCCTGGATCTGGGACCCCTGGGAGCCTTTCCACCCTCTTGCTCTTCTGAAGTCAATTACTAAAAGGAAAGAGGAGTCTAGCAGAGAGAGTCCCAACCAGTGACAGACAAGATGCTGGAACCTCAGAGTCCCCAGTTGTAAACACACACACACACACACACAAAGCCACTCACAGCCATTTCAGGTGAAATGAAGCCAAGATGAGTTGGTATTAGCAGAAATTCGTCAATTAATTAGCTACACACTCTATTAGGTAGCAATTTACCTCCTAGACATATATTCTAAAGGAATTTTCATACATTTCAAATGGAGATGGTGCAAGTGGATGCTCACTACAATATTAGTGTACTTGATAGTAGAATTGGAGGGCATCCCTGGCCTGGGGAGTGACCAGGTAAAAAACGGTGGAAGTTCATGAAGTTAGATACATTAGGCTAGATAGTCACAGAGGAATAGGAATGCCTAGTGATATAAATATCAGATTGAAAGTGTATTATATAGCAGGATGTGTAATATTTACTTATGCTCATATATCAAAAATAAATATTTTGCAAGAAAACTTACCAACAAAAATGTATACTTTAGCTATTAGAGTGATTGTCCATGGGGGAAGGCATAGGAGGAGGAAATGGTAATAACAGGGAAAAGTAAATTTAAAAATATATGTGTGAGGGAGGAAAAGTTCAGAAAAAAAGAACAGCTTCCTCTGAGAGAACAGTGATGATAGTAGTCAGTGGTTCTACATTTTATTGCAAAAAATAACAATGTGTTACTTTCACTCCTATAAAACTGTGTGATGGTGAACTTCATTCTTAAATCCTTGAAAACCCCTGACTCATCCAGGAGTCATGATGCAACACTCATTAAGCAGTTTAACAAGGAAGGAACTTTTAATTAGGTAGTTGGATAAAAATTCTGACTCATAATGGATTATGTAAGCTTTCTGCTGTGCAATAATTTCTACTACTAAGTGAATCTGTTGAGATTACCTCTCTCTGATAGCTTAATAAATAAATGCACGTATCAGAGAAACATTCTTCCTTTTCTCCATTCCTCTAATTCATTTACCCAAAAGTGACAACTCTGCAATTTTGCAAAAGCTTGACAAGTCCTTATTTATCTCCCTTTGATAATATTTTATGAACATAACAAGTATTTCTTCACCTATTTGTAAAAGTCTAAAATTCCTAATTAGATTTGCTTTTTTGATTAGAAACCCTAGAATTATCCTTTATGTAACATCTATTACATTTTTTATGAAAGAGATATATGTCCGTTATAGAGAATTTGGTATACACATGTAAGAGGCATAAATTCGAATGTCATAAATGAAAGTGGGCAAAATTTTTTCTCTGTCTTTCTGTAATTAATCTTCTCTTTGAGTAGACAACATATTCTGTTCCACTTCAGGGTATTCATTCCATCCCAGAAATACTTTTATTTTTCTTTTCTGCAGACCTCAAATATCCCAATCATTGGTAAGTTTAGTTTTTTCATTTATTTTTTTATTTATTTCTGAGACAGAGAGAAAGAGACAGCATGAGCAGGGGAGGGTCAGAGAGAGAGGGAGACACAGAACATGAAGCAGGCTCCAGGCTCTGAGCTAGCTGTCAGCACAGAGCCCAGTGCGGGGCTCGAACCCACAAACTGTGAGATCATGACCTGAGCTGAAGTTGGATGCTTAACCAACTGAGCCACCCAAGCGCCTCTTTCATTGGCAAGTTTAAAGCTTAGTCACTTTGCTTTATTTACAGAGTATTTACTCTGCCTTTTGTAGTGTATCTACACACATACCCCAAACCCCACTCCCCATCTTAAATGTTTTCTCTTTGCTCTACTTTCTGTCGTGGTGTTAAGCTGATATCCCCTTCATGTTCTCCAAATGCAAGTATCCTATTCCATGTCTTTGTTGTCCCAACTACCCAGACACCAGGACTTGCAGGTTTTTTCCCCCCACATCACACATAAATGTGTGAAACCTTGTAATTTTACAATATCCCTTAATATGTAATAGGCAAAATTTCTTCTTTCCACACTATCCTTACCCATTTATCCTCTCATGAATTTTATTATCAACTTCCAAAATAATCCTTCTTAATATTTATTGAAATTGTATTGTACTTATGAATTCATTTGGGAGAGGTGACATCCTTGCCAATTCAACATTGCAGTTTGAATTTACTTAGGATATATTTATATCCCTTAGTCAAGTTCAGTAGTTTTTGTTTTTCAGATAAGAAGATAACCTCTGATTGATTTCTTTTCAACTTTTTTCTTATTTATGTTTTTATGTGTATTTTCAAATGTGATTATATTTTTGTATTGATTATTTCTAATTCATATAAATGCAATTATTTTCTTATGTATTTTCATATTTATCCACTTTAATATGCTTTTTCCATTGATTATTTTAGCTTTTTTGAGATAATTATATCATCTAAAATATAAGTTTTTTCTTCTCTGGTTATTATATGATTTTTTTGGTTATATATATTACAGTTCCCAAATTCTTTAAAAATAATGCTAGTGTTTTGATCATTACTATAATGTAGTTGTCTTCAGAGATTTATAATAGTATGTAATAATGAAGGTTAAGTCTAAGTAGTGATTCTTAATCACATAACTGAATTACTAGGAGTGTCTGATTTTAATTTTGCCAAAACCTTGGGAGTCTTTGGGGATGTGGTGTGGAGTGTTTATAGGAAGTAAATGTAGGAAATGGGAATATATGCATAAGCCTCTTTGCTTGTTTTACTTTTAAGAGTGGAGCCTTGATCAGAACTGTGTTTCTTTCACTTCAGACCTTTTAGCAACCAGCCAAAGTAGGTATTTGGATTGGTGACTCTACAGGTTGCTAGGTAAACAGTAGTACTTACTAAATCTACACAAACTAATCATAGAGCATAGAGAGATAAAATACAGATATATATTAAAAACTAACTATGGGCCAGACATTACAGTAGACAACTTAACTGTCACCAGATATTTGGAAGGTAAGTGTTGACATTTATTTTCTTTATTAATTCCTTCCCTTATATGCACATATACTCCTGAGAAATAGATACTATTCTTTTAACCAAAAAAAAAACCTAACCAACAAGACAGAGTTTTGTGGAGTTTGCGGGGTATGTAAGTTTTATAAAGTTACTTAGCTATTAATGCTAGTATTTGGATTCAAAATTTTCATTTTTATTTACAGTCATTTTCACTGTAAGATAAGGATCCTGGCACAGCACCACAGTTGACTTATGATAACTAGAATATATACAGTGCTATCTAAGAGAAAGGAAAGAATTTCAGCTAAGGAAATTCAAGAAGGCTTTCTTTTTTTTTACAAATAGTTTATTGTCAAATTAGTTTCCACATAACACTCAGTGCTCATCCCCAAAGTGCCCTCCTCCATGCCCATCCCCCCTCCCCCCCCCATCCATCAGTCCTCAGTTTTTGTCAGCATTCAAGAGTCTCTCATGGTTTGCCTCTCTCCCTTTCCCCCACCATTTCCCCTCTTCTTCTCCCCCTTGTTCCTCCGTCAAGTTCCTCCTAATCCTCCTATACGTGCAAACATATGATATTTGTCCTTCTCTGCCTGACTTATTTCGCTCAGCATAACACCCTCAAGGTCCATCCATGTTGCTACACATGGCCAGATTTCATTCTTTCTCATTGCCATGTAGTATTCCATGGTATAGATAAACCACATCTTCTTGATCCATTCATCTGTTGATGGACACTTAGGCTCTTTCCATGTTTTAACTATTGTGGAGAGTGCCGCTATGAACATTGGGGTCCATGTGCTCCTATGCCTCAGCATTTCTATATCCCTTGGGTAAATTCCTAGCAGTGCTATTGCTGGGTCATAGGGGAGTTCTATTGTTAGTTTCCTGAGGAAACTCCACACTGTTTTCCAGAGGGGCTGCACCAGTTTACATTCCCACCAACAGTGCAGGAGGGTGCCCGTTTCTCCCCATCCTCGCCAGCATCTCGAGTTCTCTGATTTGCTCATTTTAGCCACTCTGACTGGCGTGAGGTCGTACCTCAGTGTGGTTTTGATTTGTATTTCCCTGATGAGGAGGGATGCTGAGCATCGTTTCATGTGTCTGTTGGCCATCTGGATGTCCTCTTTGGAGAAGTGTCTGTTCATGTCTTCTGCCCATTTCTTCACTGGGTTGTTTGTTTTTCAGGTGTGGAGTTTGGTGAGTTCCTTATAGATTCTGGATATTAACCCTTTATCTGATATGTCATTTGCAACTATCTTTTCCCATTCCATTGGTTGCCTATTAATTTTCTGGGTTGTTTCCTTGGCTGTGCAGAAGCTTTTAATCTTGATGAGGAACCAACAGTTTATTTTTGCTCTTGATTCCCTTGCTTTTGGGGATGTGTCAAGTAAGAAGTTGCTGCGGTGGAGGTCATCAAGAAGGCTTTCTGTATGTGATTTAGGACAATAAAAATGATTTCAGCAGTGGATATTTGTGGATCAAAACTAAAGACATACCTCTTTTTTAATCATGATAATTTTAGAATTTCATTAGCATACATTTAGATCAAGACAATAGGTTGTGTTTGAGAAGTCCTTGTAGCATTTGTAAAATCTGATAAATAAACTCAGCCTGGTATATTTCTGTAAACTTCTCTTATAAATTTCTAAAACACTTAAGCTGATTTGTTTCAAATGCTGTTATACTAAGTAGTGAACCTGCTATAATTGTATAGTAAATTCAAGGCATTAACTGCTGTGTATCTGAGTCCAAAGACTCAGAAAAATGTGTGTATGTGAGTGTGTGCATGTGCCTGTGTGTGTTCTCATTCACCATTAGTTTCTAACTGAAAATCCAATATCCATTTTAGGTCTAAATAGAATCCTGTAAGCAGTCCCTATTGTCATATGTTACGCATATTATTCTTGTTCCTTTCCTGATGTATGTAATGTGTGTGTGTGTGTGTGTGTGTGTGTGTGTGTGTGTGTGAAAGAACTAGAGAGAGAGAGAATAGACATAGTCAAAGAATTTAGGCTGGATAACTAGAAAGAAATATGGTGTCTAGGACAAAGCATGCATTCTTCCAGCTCTTTTAGCTTGTGGCACATTTAGATTATCCTACTTAATTCTGGATGATAAAATTCAAGAGTAATACTGACAGACATTGGTGCATGGAGAGGATTCCCTTAGTTATTGGATGAAAATAAAACCTTGCCTTAATAAAGTAAGCATTTTATACTTCAAGAACATGAGAATCAGGGAGACAACATAGCAGTCTTCAAACGTCTGAAAGACCGACAATGTAGCGGAAGGAAACCATGGATTGTGTGTGGCCCAGCAAGACATATGGAAACCGAAGGCTGGAAATTGCAGTGGATAAAGAGGAATGCTGGGGACACCCTCAGAGGAAGGAATTCGGGGAATGCTAGTCAGAGGCATTCTGGGAACACATAATCAGAGGGAAACAAGACAGGAGCATGCTGCTGAGAGAGGAATCCTGGGAATATGATTTAAGATCGAGGGATGCCTGGAACTTACATCAGAAGGAGACGGGGATGCCTCCACACTGCATCAGAGAGGGAAACCAAAGACATTCTTTTAGAGAGAGACGTGAGGGTGGAGGTGGGGTGGATTCTGGAACACTCCCTCGGAGAGGGATGCCGGGAACCTCCCTCAGATAGAGGGAGGGAACAGCCTCAGAGGGAGGAAGAGATGCCACCCACACCCATCAGGGGAATCTGGGAACACCCCTCCAGGAGAGGTATGCTGGGATCACGCCGTCAGAGGGAATGCCGGAAACGTGAGGTAAGAGAACCTGACCCCAAGAACACCTCTCAGAGAGGGATGTTGGGAACACACATTAGAGAGAAGGCTGGGGGAAAAACAAAAGTGTGAGAAAAAGTTTAAAGCTATAACCACCTGATTTTTTTTTTTTTTTTTTTTTTTTGCGGGGGGGAGAAGATCTGTTGACCTTATCAGGTATTGACTTTCTTGTTATTAGACGTATTCAAACAGAACCATGACAATAGCATGTTGGGAGGAATTCAGTCCTTCGGTGGAAGATGAAATTAGATAATCCATGATGTTTTCTCACACTGCATATATGATTGTAAAAAAAAAAAATCCATTCATGATTAGTTTTTTCCTTTCCAAGATGATGATTTCACTCATGCTCAGCCCTGATTCAAACCTTGAAGCTATTGCAACCAGAATCAACACCCTTTTCAAAATTCAGAGATTTTCTTCCCACTTTTATCCCCTTAGCTAACATAACTTCCTGTTTAGAAGAAGGCAGTTTTTTTTCGGGGGGGGGGGAGGGCAGGCGGCTCAAAGGTATGGTACACATCAAAGAGCTCTTGAAATATAACATTTTGATGAGTTAAGAAGTAAGGCAGTAAAAAATAAGTATAGATTAAATGTCTTTTAAAAAAATGGGTGTTAAAAATTGATGGAACAGCACCTGGCAAACCACACTGAAGATTTTGCCAAGCCCCCAATATTTGAAATATTCTTTGTTACACTTGACAAAGTCAACCCCGCTGTGTGTCTCAGAAGTTATTGCCACTACAGGTTGGCAAAGCAATCCATAAATACACAGTCCAAGTTTTCAAACAGTTTCTTTAGTTCAGAAACAAAATACAGTCCAAATCCTAAGTGAATGAGGATTTCATGGACCTCTTCCAATTGGGGAAAATAAATTTGGAAAAACACAGCTATTGAAAATAGCATCAGTGATATAATTATTGTCCTGCTAATCAATGAAAACCAGTTTTCATGGTACATTGTTGTGTACTTGTTGGTTTTGTTGTTTTACTGCAAGGGATTATTATTGCTTTGTATGTATGGTTCTTTCTAAAATCACAGCATTACTATTATGGACACTATCTTGCTCCTTCCCTCCTTGACAGTCTTGTATCCTCTCTCCTTTCTTATACTTTCTCTGCTTTCCTTGCCCTATCAACTGACTCCTCTCCTATATTCCAGAGTATCTCATCCAGCAGGTGCACCTATTTTTCCCTTTTATTCTTTTCCTTTTTTGTTGCCGGAATCACAGAGGGATGACAGTAGGACCTTCAGCAGCCATACTGTATTGAGAAGTAAAATTAAGGATGGAAGCCAAACACTGAGAATGGTGATTGGTGACTATGGAGCCACTATACCAGTCCTAGACTAACCCTTTCCAACTCCTTTTATTTGGGAAAGATACATAAACAATTCTTCATTTAATCTACTGTTGAGTTTTCAGTTATATGTAGCCATATTTTATCCTGTGCGTCTAATTGGTCTATCAGTGGGATCAGAGAATTAACTAGAAATAATCCCTGCTTGTTTCTCAACCTTAGCCTGCTGACTTCTACTCTAGGAATCATTCATTGATTCTAGGAAACAAGTAATATTCTCAATTATCTGTTCTCTCATATCACCTCTGTGACATTTATAGACGTATTGTGACTATTAGATTATTTGTCTCACTGTTTCACTTATTGTATAGGACTGGTATGCCCAAAGAACAAGCAAAGTGAAAAAGGGCCTGGAATGCGGGAGATAATTTATTAATAGAAAAGTCTAAGAAAGTAGGCAACCTAGTAGCCTGTAATCGGAAAAAATGGTAGCCAATGATGTGGCTTACTCAGAGTGCTGACAAGACAGTGTCCATGATGAGATCAAAAGCCTAGGAGGGAAAACCAACATATCAAGGGGCCTACCAAGGCATCTCTTAGACAAGTGGAAAAAAACCCAAGCATAGTGGCTCACATGTGCATAGACACCTGCTTACAGAACCAAGGCAGCATGCTCATGGCAGTCATTGTAGAATAGTATACAGAATTGATGCAGCCTTAGTTGGTGATTCTTTAATTACTCCAAGGGTTAGAACGTTAGGATGTGATTGGCATAATAGGGGGGCATTGAAAATAGAAACACGGAAACATTTTCTTGGCATTTTGGTGCTTTTCTGCTCTAATCTCACTCTGCTTCCAGCAATGATAAATTGGCAACAAAACACTCCTTTCTAGTCCATTGCCTAAATTATTAGAACCAGAATTCTTCTGTATGTTTCTAAAAATATTAGGGTACTTCAGAATTTCACCCTAATTCCTTTTCACCCTTCTTCTATATACATGCTGTATATAATCCCATATATCCCACAACATCAGTTACCATCCAAATCAAGGTAAATACATGATACAAATATGCCTCCATTCCCACTTCTCTCTATATGCATGTCAAACCTCACTAATCAATAAACAATTTTTTTTTCCCATTATGAAGGAATCTTACCTCAAAGTCTTTTTTCAGCCCAGGACTCTAGAAAAAAGCTATGTCGTATTTCAGAATAGACACAGAAGATAAAAACTTTTGCCATTCCTGTGCCTTATATAGAATGCCACCAACAGACATCTTCACTAGATCCCTTTTCCTGAGCTTCACACACATAGATACAACTGCTTGTGTGCCCCAAATTAATGTCTGAAACAGAGTTCAATCTTTCCCTTTTCACCCAGCCTTCTCACATGTTTCCTCTCTTGCCGCTACAAAAGCTACCACCATCCTTCCAGTTGTATCCAAGCAAATGCTCAGAATTAACTTTGGCTTATCTGTTCCCCTCATCCCCACCTATTATCAGTTACAGAATCTTGTCGGTTCTACCTTTTACATACATAGTCTTTCCACTACTCTTGTGTTACTACCCTGATTCAGGATTCCATGATTGCTTATCTAAATCAATAAAGTGGACTTGAGTTTTTTATTATTTCCAATGCATTCTCCATATTGAATCCAGAGTAATATTTCTAAAATACATTTCTCTGCTTTTTATTCTGTAAAAATTTCTCACTGACCTTAGGATAAAGTCCAACTCCATAGTAATGTTTATGAGTATCTTCATGATCTTCTCTCTCTCTTTCCACTTTTTCTGACCTTCCCATCCTCATCCAACTCTCTGCTCCAGAGGTTTCTGATATTTTGTGTGTACTAGTCCTTCTCCTGGCTAACTCTTCTTTGATGCATAGTTTATATGTCATAGAACATTTTGGTATCTGCATGTTCTTTATTAATTTACTTAACAGACACATTTTGACATGTATCATATGCCCAGGCATTGTGCTGGTAAGCAAGAATAAGAAAAGTACTGTTCTTGTAATACACACAACTGTTAATCTACTTAAAAGGCATATAGAAAAAAGGCATATAGTAACCAATAATTGCACAAATACCTATTTATAAATAACTACTGGATGAAATATAATTTTTTAATCATTATACAAATGCCCTTTATATCTACTGACCTAAGACTAGGTAATTCTTACTAGAAGGAAAAATAACACACTCTTGTGTGACATCCCATTAATGTATAAATCCAATGCTGGCAGGCACTCACTCCCTTATGTAGAGAAAGGGAATAAGTGGATCTTGACTATGTGTGCACGTGTGTGTGTCCCCCTAAAAAGACCCCTGATTTTTGTGTACAGAGCTCAGGAGAAGAGCTGGAATTGTTTTGTTTTGTTTTGTTTTGTTTTGTTTTGTTTTGTTTTGTTTTGTTTTGTTTTGTTTTCCTAAGGAACTGAGGACTTTGGTGGAGAGGAAAACTCTTTGAGAATTAAAATTCAAGAAACTTGACAGAGTTCACTGAGTGAAACTGCCTAATGTTCACTGGAAGGGAAAGATCTTAAAGGGGAATTCACAGGGAGGAAACAGTCTAGGCTGTTAACCTGACCTTGGAATTCATGAGGCTGAACTGATTCTGAAATAACATATACATAAAGTTTGAAGCCTCTGTGTGCCCTGCCCTTTCATCATAAAGCCTGAGCTTTGGGCAACATGAGTGTAATCTTGTAGTTCATTTATGGGCTAAAAGAAACCTGAGTTATAGGAACTTAACAAAAGCCCTCTGTACGTCACCCATGTTTAAAAAGGATACGACACATGAAACGATGCTCAGCATCCCTCATCATCAGGGAAATACAAATCAAAACCACACTGAGATACCACCTCACGCCAGTCAGAGTGGCTAAAATGAGCAAATCAGAGAACTCGAGATGCTGGCGAGGATGTGGAGAAACGGGCACCCTCCTACACCGTTGGTGGGAATGTAAACTGGTGCAGCCCCTCTGGAAAACAGTGTGGAGGTTCCTCAAAAAATGAACACTAGAACTCCCCTATGACCCAGCAATAGCACTGCTAGGAATTTGCCCAAGNCTCTGGAAAACAGTGTGGAGGTTCCTCAGAAAATTAACAATAGAACTCCCCTATGACCCAGCAATAGCACTGCTAGGAATTTGCCCAAGGGATACAGGAGTGCTGATGCATAGGAGCACATGTACCCCAATGTTCATAGCAGCACTCTCAACAATAGCCAAAACATGGAAAGAGCCTAAGGGTCCATCAACGGACGAATGGATCAAAAAGATGTGGTTTATCTATACCATGGAATACTACATGGCAATGAGAAAGAATGAAATCTGACCAGTTGTAGCAACCTGGATGGAACTAGAGGGTGTTATGCTGAGCGAAATAAGTCAGGCAGAGAAGGACAGATACCATATGTTTACACATATAGGTGAATTAGGAGGAAGCTAACAGGAGCATGAGGGAGAAGAAGGGAAAAAATAGTTGGGGGGAGGGAGGCAAACCATGAGAGACTCTTGAATGCTGAGAACAAACTGAGGGCTGATGGGGGTGGGAGAGAGAGGAAGGGGGGTGATGGACATGGGGGAGGGCACTTGTTGGGAAGAGCATTGGGTGTTAGATGTAAACCAACTTGACAATAAACTATTTAAAAATAAATAAATAAAAAGGATATGAGCTGGTACAACCAAATTCATGCTGTAAGTGTACCACTTGGACATGCCAGTTGTCTCTCTTTTCAGCCTGACCTTTGGAATTCCTCCTTTAGACTGAGAAACCCTTGGGGTACTTGGGCAATTCAGAAATAAGAGGTCTCAAGAAAATGACAGGTTCGGTTCCACAAAGAAAAGCATGTGAAAAAATAATTGTGATATTATGTTTTTTGTATTTCAAATTAGTGAAGTATATTATACCAATTGCTATATGAATTGTGAAATTTTCTGTAAAAAGAAAGTTACAAAGAACCACAGGTGAGTATATATATATTTTTTCCTTTAGGAACTGGGAGGCCAGCGATGTGCTTGAGCAGGGCATTGTTGTGATTAGACATGCATATAAGATGTGGAATTCTGGGTGTAGGATGGATTTGCAAGGGGTGAGACATTTGGGAATACATTGAAATAAATAGGGGACAGTTATTTCTGTAGTCAGTAGGTAGGATGGTTTGCAATAGTCTACTACCCTATTAAAAAATCACCTGCTCTCTCTGAAGAACATCTAATGTATAATGTAGTCATATACAAAGAAGAATAAAGCAACCAAATGAACAAACAAAAGCAGAACAGAACCAAAGTAAACTTTGTATGACTCACACAAATGAGAGAATCCCTCTACTTCCCTCTGCTCTCACTCAGTCTCAAAAAGAAGAGCTATGAGGAAACTTGTCCACACTTAACCAGCAGTAATCATGGAATGTAAATTTAAGGACTGATCGAATTCAACAAAACCTCCAAGATCATGTATTTCAAGTCAAGAGATTCACATTCTGGGAGGAAAAGTGGCAGATCTCAAACCAGAACCCAAATCTTCTGATTCTGATTAATTGAGAATCCTTTGATTTTGAAGGAGCAGAGTGTCTGAGAGTGAACCTTTGCAGACCATGAAAGGAGAAAATGCTGATCTTTTGTTTCACAGGGGCCAGGCTCCATAGATTGTAATTGGGCAGATCTGGAACTGCTCTCAATATCTCTGCTGCTACTGAAGATGTAGCAGGGCTCCTCTGTTGACACTGATGATCAGGATCCTAGCAGAGGGCAGCAAGAGGCACTTCTCTACTCCTCTCCTGAGACAAAGCATAACATAACTTCCTGGGCACAAGGAAAAAAATCCAGCTCATTTAAAAAAAGAAATTTTCTCTGACATTTTGCTCCCCGCCTTGCACGTTTCCCCTCTTGTCTTCATTTCTCAGCCTGACCCTCTCATCTCACCTTTGCCCAGAGGGTCAACATAACTTCATGGTTGACACTGATTTTTCTAACAGCAGCAATTTTAACCCAGTAAAAGTGTCCCCAAAGCACAAAAGGTATCAAATTAAAGTGCCTCTCCAACAACTTGATACTGTGACTAATTCGCAAAGGCAAAAAGCCAGGAAAGAACTGTTGTTTTGTTCTTGGCTTTTGTAACCAAATGTATGTTCTTCTGCCCTTGTCTCACCTTTTAGTTTTTATGAATAATCCCTTTTAAAATGTGGTGTTATTGAACCAAATATTCACACCAATATATCGTTCCATAGTCTAATACCTATTTTCATATTTTGCTGCTATAATTATTTTTCTAGATTATGGCATACACATTGAAATGCATTCAAGGATCTACGTGTTTTCTTTAACTTATTTGTTATTCCTTAAATTTATCATGGAAAGTTTCAAACACAAATAAAAAGTACAAAGAATATTATAATTAATAACCATGAGCACTTCACCTGAGTTCAATTTTCTTTTTTTTTTTTTTTTCAAAAAAAATTTTTTTTTTAATTTATTATTTCTAGGAGAGAGAGAGACAGCGTGAGCAGGGGAGGGTCAGAGAGAGAGGGAGTCACAGACTGAAACAGGCTCCAGGCTCCGAGCTGGCAGTCAGCACAGAGCCCGATGCGGGGCTCGAACCCACGAACGTGAGATCATGACCTAAGCGAAAGTCGGACGCTTAACCGACTAAGCCACCCAGGCGCCCCAGTTTTCATCAACTCTTATCTAATACGGTTTTATCTATACTACTTTCCCTCACCCCGTATTCTGTTAAAGCAAGTCCCAGATATTAGTTATGTTTTTATCTGTAAATATTTCAGTAGGCATATCTAAAAGATATGGAATCTTAAAAAAAATCAGACATCTCTGCTACCTAAAATAATTAGTAAGTCCTTCCTGTCATGTATGTCAGTTATCTTAATAAATATTTAAAATTTTATTTATTTAATGTGGCTTCAAGACAGGACTATTTACTGTGATAGTTGATGTATCTTTAGTTCTCTTCCAACCTGTAGATTGCTCCTATTTTTTTTTCATTGAAAATTATTTAAGAAACTGAATCTTTGGGCTGTAGATTGTCCCTTAATCTGAATTTTAATGATTATGTTTCCCATAGCATGGTTTCACGTTTTTTCTGTCTCCTTCATTTTCTAAAAATTAAGCTTTGATCAAGAGATTTAATTAGATTTAGGTTTGATCTTTTTGAAAATAGAATTTGTTTAGGTAGTATAACATACTTATACCAGGAAGTATGTAATACCTGGTTGTCTTTATTTTTAATACTGTATTTTCTACCTCAATAATGACTTTTCCACAACTTAGATTATTTAAATTGTATCAATTAACATTAAAAACTCTTACAAACCTTAACTGCTTATTTTACACAACAAATTATATTGTTAAAGCTGTCCTTTTATGCAACAACCAAAGGAATGTAAATGATGGAGAACAGAGAAGGAGAAATGATAAGGGAGGCAAATGGATTAAGTATCTTGAAGAAATTAATTGATATTTCAAATCCTAACTCTTAAGAAATATGTAACTGTAAAGGGTTGGCCTTAGAGGTGTCTGTATAGACCATACCCATTGATCTAATCAAAGTTCCAGCTCATGGGTCAATTACATCCCAAAGAGAAAATGGCTCTGTTTTGATGTCAAAGATGGAAATACCCAATAATGTATACTTTTGAATACCTGGGTGGCTTAGTTGTTTAAGCATCCGACTTCAGTTCAAGTCATGATCTTGTGGTTCATGAGTTTGAGTCCCCAGTCAGTCTCTGTGCTGACAGCTCCGAGCCTGGCACCTGTTTCAGATTCTGTGAGTCTCTCTCTCTTTGCCCCTTCCTCACTGGTGCTGTCTTATCTCTCTCTTAAAGATAAAATTAAATATTAAAAAATGTAAAAACTGGGGTGCCTGGGTGGCTTAGTCGGTTAAGCGTCCGACTTTCGCTTAGGTCATGATCTCGCGGTTCGTGGGTTCGAGCCCCGCGTCGGGCTCTGTGCTGACTGCCAGCTCAGAGCCTGGAGCCTGTTTCAGTCTGTGACTCCCTCTCTCTATGACCCTCCCCTGCTCACGCTGTCTCTCTCTCTCCTAGAAATAAATAAAACATAAAAAAAAATGTAAAAACTAATTTGCATCTCCACCTTGAATCTAAACACTAGAGACACTGCCTAGCTCTGATGAAAAAAATAGTTGAGCAGCATATGGATGGCTCAGTCTGTTAAGCATCTGACTTAATTTCATCTCAAGTTGTGATCTTATGGTTCGTGAGATCAAGCCCCACTTAAGGCTCAGTGCTGACATCACAGAGCCTGCTTGATATTCTTGCTCTACCTCTCTCTCAAAATAATTAAATTAATATTTAAAAAATAGCTGATTACTAAATCATAAATATGAATTACATACAAATCACTGCTGTTAAGTTTTTTATTTTTTCCTGCTGCTCACTTAAGTAAATTTACAGAACTTTTTTTTTTTCTGATAAATAAAAGTAAATCAGACAAAAACCAGAGGTAGAAAAAGAAATTACGACTACTGCAAACACTAGATAGCTGTGTTCCTGAACCATTCATTTCACTTCCCTGGCCCACTGCCTTTGTATAAAAAATTTTAATGATTCTCTTCCTACATAGTTTGAGTATGAGACAATATAGCATATGGAAACATTTTTTAATAAAAATTGCATTAAACTTGTAGGTGGCATCTTTAATCTGACAAATAATTCATAGGCTTACTGAATGCTGTAACTAGAATACATTTTAATAGCAGATTATTTTAACAGTAAAGAAATTAAAGTTTAAATTAAATTAGATGTCCAAGGTCTTATTGCTACTTTCTGAAATGTTAACTTTGCCCTCTTCCATTTATAACTTATAAATATTGAGTTGCAACTATGTCCCCACAATCTAGAACATCTAATGAAACCTATCTGCAAACATTATAAAATTCTAGAGAACTCTAATAGAATATATATGGACACAGCCATCTCTTAAAATGACCCTCATGACTATTACCAAAACTGAACAAAGACAAAAGGAATAGCGACAGCTAGAATGAGAATGTCTCTCTTCATCCATTTTAATCCCTTAGTGAGGAGAAAAGATGGGAACTGATCCAGTGATACATATTTTCCCATCAACTGCATATGTAACTATTTTGTCATCCTTGATATGCGGGTTTAACTTAGCTTTTTAACAACTGGCACATTGCTAGGTTTTTTTTTGCTGATTTGTTTTTGGCTTTTCTTTTTTGTCCAGCTCCTTGGGTTTCACATTTATGGCTTAAAATATCCCATTTGAATATTAATAAAGGTATCATTTATTGGCTACCTATGTGTCTACCAAAACATAAATTAAGTGAAACTTGGCTCTACACAAAATATTCAAATGGTCAGTTGTTTTCAATATTGCAAGGTAGTTACCCAGCCACCCCCACTTCCTTCACAAAATACAGCTCTCAATGGGTAAGTGACGTCTTTCATTAGTATATTACAATCATTTCTTAATGGGATATAAATCTTTTGGTTTTGAAATACCATTTTAAAGTTGTCATTAAAACATGATAGATTACCAGTTCTTAAGACATTTAATGACTCAGTGTGAAATTGACCCAGTTGCCAGGTTGATAAGGGAGCAACCTATTTATATCTCCTTAATGAACATTAAATGTCTTTCTGGAGTGATGAAGTAGAGGATAGTAATACAAAAGGTCTGAAGATGGCAAAGGAAACTGGGCATTCTTGTAAGGGTCAGCCCCTCCTCTGGGCCCCCATGGCTTTGTGTGCCACAAGTCGGACCTAGTACCTTTATCGTCTATTCAGGGAAAGATAATTTATACCAGAGAATAGATAAAATATCTTTAATTTTAAGTAGGCTACACCAGCCTCCCATTACCAGAATTTGCAACCTAGGTTATATTTTTTAAATATTTCCCCCTTATTCCTATGTAGAATGAGACCTTAAATTCTGTCCATACTATTGCCATGATATTACTTCTATGTTTTTCAATTCTCACTGCCCACCTCCCACAAAGCAGTTATTTAGCTCTGCTCTATGCCATTACTGCAATTTTCTTTTTAACTAGTCTAATTCATGTTTTCCCCATCCCATCCATTTTAAATAAAACAGCCTGATGTATGTAATGGCTGATACTGGCACTGATCACATCAATCCTTGCATAAAAACTTTATATTAATTCCTCACTGTTTAAAGAGGAAAATCCAAATTCTTGACCATGCATTTGAAGTGATGATACTTTTGAGCCTCATTTCTCTCCATCCTTTACATATTCTAAGATCTAGATCAGTGTATTAAAACGTTTGCCATTGTTGTTCATACATGCTTGAGGAATATGCAACTTCCATCTGTAGTCGTGGCTGCCTAGATAGTGATTCACTAACATAGAGGGATGGGCAAAGAGGATCAGATCAGTTTCCCAAGAGGTGTATCCCTTCTTCGTATCTTACAGGTTCTGCTTTCTTCTTCCTTCTACACTTCTCCGTTTCTTCAAACTTTCTCTATCCCTGCAATCTACAATGATCTTTCCTTCATTTCTTTCATCCAAATGTGGGACTCACCTTTAATGTTCCATTGAAAAGTAAAATCAATATAAAATAAAAATTACTTAAAATATAATTTTTAAAATGTGTTATAAATCATATCCCTGAAAATTTTAGTAGAGCACACTGGCTGTTCACCAGAATCTGCTCTCTATTTTGGGGCTTCATCTAGGAGGCATTTTCCTGCTTTTCCAGCATTTAGGCCTAGTCTCATGACTAAGTATCTTTAAGGAAAGTAAACAGATAATGCTCTATGACACTTACAAATCTATAAAAGCTTTTAGATGTGTTCCTCTTTGCATATTCTTTCTGTGTTCTTTCTTCTCTGCTAGGAAGTTGACTATGGCAGAGCCACCAGATGGAAGGAGTTAGGAGATCAGTAGTAGTATCAGGCAGGTTCTCCAGAGAAACAGAATAAGTAGCTCATGAATATATATAATCATATATATGTGTATATACCATATATATGTAGACATATGTATGGAAATGAAAAAATATATAAAGATCTGTATTTCAAGGGATTGACTCATGATTGTGGGGCCTGACAAGTCTGAAATTAGTAAGGTAGGTCTACAGGCTGGAAACTTAGGCAGGATCTAATGCTATGGCCTTGAGGCAGAATTTCTTCTCCCATTGGGGAAACCTAATTTGTCCTAAAGTCCTTTTCACTTTTAAATGAACTCTACTCACATCATAGAATGTATCTCCTTTATTTAAAGTCAACTGATTGTGGATGTTAATCGCATCTACAAAGTACCTGAATAACTGGGTTTGATTGAATAACTGTGTACTGTAGCCTAAGCTGACATAAAACTATCACCAAGTTCCTACCACTGTGTAGAAATGGGCTTCTTGGACAATCTGAACACATGCATAGAAATGTTATATGAGCAAGAACTAAGTTTATTGTTAATGGCACTGAAATTTTGAGATTTGTTACCTTGACTAAGCCTACCCTAAATAATATACAGAACATAACTAAATAAAGAACTTTCCAGGACTACTTACAAGAATAGAAAAAACAAACTTGTAGTTGAACATTAAATGTTGATATGCTAGTATATTCTATTCTGAGGTTGAAGTTGGTTTATTATCTTTAGCAAGTTAAACACTTGTTAAAATGTGGATGATGCTTTAATTTGCCCAAGGTGGACACATTTTTCATGGGACTGTTTAAAGGTGCTTGTCTACCAACCTTCATTCTGGGTTATCACATCTTTAAAATTAATGGTGTGAATTTTACTGAGGTTTAAAAAATGTTGTGATTTTGAATTAAATGTTTCCAGAAGGAAGATTGCTATTAGCTATGGCTCTAAGCTCTTGCTATAGTTCTCAAACAGGTAAAGGTGCAAAGATATAGTAACAAGTGGTTTTAGGATGTAAACCTCAAAATTGTGGAGGCAATTGTTGGCCTGATTTGGTTGATAGTCAGCCAAAATCTATGAGCTCATATTCACTGGTATTAACTATATTTACTATTACCAGAATGAAATTCAAATCATTCAGTGTGTAGCCCTAATAATAATCCTATATGACTAGGGGCTGCTTCTTCAACATTATTTCCACCTAATTTATAATCAAGATGTTCAATTAATAATTTCAGCACTTTATGCAGTGTTAAGTCAGCTGAAAAATATGTGATTTTTCCACTTTTCATTTTTCACAATGCTGAGGAATGCATAATAACCTGACAAAGTGGGGATGCCAGGAAAGCAACAATTATTAACAGACTAATGGGAAAAGGAAAGGATTTTAAAAGAAAAACTGAAACGTTGATTGAGTTCTATAAAATGTAAAGGCACAAAACTATTGCAAAAATAAAGTAGCTATATCTACTATACTTTTTCTTTAGTTATTAAAGATTCCTTCAAAAAAGAAAAATGATCCAGAAATAGGAAAGACAGTCACTCCTTTGACTGCTTTCTCTACAGCTTCTGTAGATATCTATTGAAATCCATACAGTTGTTTTGACTTTGCCCATGTTGATTTGGACTATTGTTGTCTCCTTCTCCATCCCCCCTTTTGAGTGTTATTTTCTATATTAAGCTAACCAATTAACAAATGTTAATCTTTGAATTAGTCATTATAAATTTGAATAATATGTAAAATATTTCTTAGTGATAAAAAGAGAATATATAACAAATAATTTAATAATGATCATCATTTCACAATGCTAAGTGCTTTATATGTACTCACTTCACTGAATTCTCACAATCCTATGAGGTAGACACAAAGAAAATTGTATGGAAGTTAAGATTTAGGACAGTTGCATTTAGGGGTGCCTGGTGACTCAGTTGGTTAAGCATCGAACTTGATTTCAGCTCAGGTCATTATCTCACTGTTTGTGAGATGGAGCCCCAATGTTGGGTTCTTTGCTGACAGTACAGAGCTTGCTTGAATTTCTCTCTCTCCCTCCCCTGCTTGTGTGCACACTCCCTCTTCCCTCTCTGTCCCTCAAAACAAATAAACATTAAAACAAAAAAGAAAAGTTAGACTTCAGCTGCGTTTTAAACCTGAGTGTATGGAAGAACAAACTTTTAAATGGATAATAATTATTCTTGAAAGCAGTGATTAGTTTAGTTTGACTGAAGGGTGTGGGCAGTGTACAGTTTTAAGAGATAAACATGCAAGAGAACTTGAGGGCTTTGTACCACATATACTACTACAGTAAACCTATACAAATAAATACTTGGCTAAAAGAAATACGCAAGCCTCACAGATATTTCAACAACTGAATGATTTAAGTCAAAGTGATACACGGCTGCCATTTTGACATTTAAAAAAGAGTAAATAAGACTTATTGTAACATTTTCCATTTATATTATATTGGGAATACATTTCCATTTACCTAGTATAATTAATGAGGGTCCTTGCAAGAATGAAACACAAAGGCAGTCCCCTTAAGGGAATGATTCTTATCCAGGCAGGCCTAGATGGGGCACCATCTGTGAGTGAGCACATGGAGTTGGGAGTAAGGGTGGGAAGGGCATGTAGAGAGGAAACTTGAGGGGATTAGGCAATTGTGAGAAGGGAGGTTATAATGAGATAAAGGTCACTGGTAAAAGCAGGCATCACATAAGAAATTTACCCAGTCACAGTATATCCAGGGTCTGTTCTGTTTTCTTGTAGACATCAAGGTCTGTGTCAGAAGAAAGGAGACCACTTTAAAAAGAGGACTAAATTATGAACAGTATTCTTTTTATTATTATTATTTTTTAATGTTTTATTTATTTCTAGGAGAGAGAGAGAGACAGCATGAGCAGGGAAGGGTCAGAGAGAGAGGGAGTCACAGACTCTGAAACAGGCTCCAGGCTCTGAGCTGGCAGTCAGCACAGAGCCTGACGCGGGGCTCGAACCCACGAACCGCGAGATCATGGCCTAAGCAAAAGTCGGACGCTTAACCGACTAAGCCACCCAGGTGCCCCACGAACAGTATTCTAACTTTACAGCTCTATAGCCTTGTCTGGGAGATTCAGAAATTATTTCACTATTCCTGATCTAGGTTTAGAGCAGTGTTAGATAAATTGCTTCTGAAACATAGCCGCTACTTGAACAAAACATGAACAAGCAAATGAGAGAAGGGCAGGACACAGTATCACCAGAGGTTAAAGCTTGCTTGCTTTCATTTTTTTTTCTTTTGAGAGGGAGAATTTTTAGAAATGTGTGAGTTCAGAGAAGTGACATGTGCAGGTGGGCAGAAGAAAATTTTGGAGAACGTTTATCCCAACTCCATTTATTTTTATATTGAAAATATTTTTTTAAATTATAAATGTGGAAACTGAGGTCCACACAAGCTTAGTGACTTGCAAGAAGTGATAGCAAATTAGTAACCATGTTTTCAAACAAATATCCCACTATGCCACACTGCCTCTAAAATAAATCCTAAGAAAGAATTTTGTTTTTTCCTAAAGATACTAGGACAACATGAAGATTTTATGTTAAAGCTTTGAAAGTTTCAGTTGATGCTGCATCAGCTTTGTACATGATTGGCTCTTACTGATGTAGCAGTAAATTCATGATGGAAATTAATTCCCTTGATATCTAAGAAGCCAGAAATTCCTTGAAAAGTAAAACAAGAGATACCATTGACTCTGTTGAATATTTTCCAATGCCAAATATAGTAAGAAGTCTAAATCTTTGAGGAGGTAGTGCTATAGATTTTTCTTTTATTAGATAGAAAAATTAATTTTTTAATAGACAACTCCAGAAGTGAAAATTACTTTTTATGGAAACTCAGCCGAGCTCTTTGGAACTGGTTATTGAAAGATGGCCTCAATCGTTTTCAAAGTCAGTTGAGAGTGTGAAATATTGTTCCCCTACTAATAATTTCTAGTCTGTTAACTGTGTTCAGGAAGACTTGGGACACCTCTAACATGATTCGAAGAGTGCCACTTTTTTTTTTTTTTTTTTACTCTTCCCAAATCCCTTTCTCCTCCATTGTCACCAATGCTTGAGATTAAATCTTTGTACATTTACACTTTGGATCTCAAAGTGTTTAGTCTTTCTGAGTTCTTTTTGGAAATGCAAATACCCTCAATCCCTCAATGAGCTAATACTTTGAGCCCTTATCAGCTAAAAACCCCCTGGAATGACTTAAGGGCGAGCAGGAAGCACACAGCCTCCTAAAGATTAAAAAAAAAAAAAGGAAGGGCACCAAAGGTAGGAAAGGAATGTATTGAAAACTGGGAGCTGGGGCTCTCAAAAATGAACCTTCTGGGAAGCATAGTTTTGCCTGAGGCTCATTCTGACCTCAGGAAGGACAATATGAGTTGATAGGTACATTAGTGTTAGAATTTTTTTCACAAGTGTCCTAAGTGGCATTAAATATCAAAAGTGCTTTAAATTAACTCCTTCCTCTACAAAAAATAAATAAATAAATAAATAACAACAATAATAATAATAATTGCTTCCATGATATGCACCTTGATGTATGGAAGGATTATTCAAAATCTTTTTGTATTAGGATAATGACTTCCAAACCAGTTACCATCCTATTTACTCAAATGCACACACACTGTTTATCACTATGGGGGGCATTAAGTATTAAATATGTAAAATCTTAGGAAGATGGTGATACAAGCAAAGAAAAGCATAATATTTGGAATTTAAGAACCCCAATCTCATTCTCTTTAAAAAAAAAAAAGTTAAATGTTTTTTTATTTATTTCTGAGAGAGAGAGAGAGAGAGAGCAGGGGAGGGTCAGAGAGAGAGGGAAACACAGAATCTGATACAGCCTCCAGGCTCTTAGCTAGCTGTCAGCACAGAGCCCATCATGGGGCTCAAACCCACAAACTATGAGATCATGACCTGAGCCGAAGTTGGAATCTTAACCGGAGCCACCCAGGCGCGCCTCCAGTCTCATTCTCTAATGATTCCTAGGGCAAGTGGGTAGGTGCCATGAATTTATTTTAAAGTTTATTTCTTTATTTTGAGAGAGAGATGGAGAGGGAGAGCACAAGCAAGAGAGGGGTAGACAGAGGGAGAGAGAGAGAACCCAAGCAGGCTCCACATTGTCAGTGTGGAGTCTCACATAGGGCTTGAACCCACCAATCATGAGATCATGACCTGAGTCAAAAACAAAAGTCAGATGCTGAACCAACTGAGCCACACAGGTGCCCTATCCCTGAATTAAAAGAAAGATCTCTTTTCTTTTTGAGAGAGATCACTCATGTAGTGGAGGGGAGGAGGGGCAGAGAGAATCCAAAGCAAGGTGTGTGCTGTCAGCATGGAGCCTGATGCCATCTCAGATCATGACCTGAGCTGAAATTAAGAGTTGGATGCTTAATTGACTGAGCCACCCAGGGTTCCCTAGATGCCCCGATTGAAATGCTGTATCTTTCTTAGTCTTTACTAAGCAAACATATGTGGCTTTTAAAGAGGCCAGAGAGGTGGGTAATGGATATATGCCAAAGCAAGCAGAATGATGGAGGCCTCTCATACCCTGGTATATGCTCTGTAGCATCCTGATGCCTGGCTTTAGCCCCACTCCTCAACTAATGGTGGTTTTTCAGAGATCTTTGGTGACTTCTTAGTAGGCATGACAGGCAGGCTTAGGGCCTGATTTTGTTCCTCCTCCTTTGTCTTTGGCATATATGCTTCCAACCATCTTCCACTTCTATAAATTTTCTTCTTAGTTCTAATGGCAGAGAAGTATTCTGATACATTTACATTTCTATCTTTATCTCCTTTTCCCTATTGTGTTATCTATATATAGATTTGTTCATAATATTTGGATTCTGGGTCTTCCGTTCTTTTGAGAAATTGTAAAGCCTTCATACGAAAATTTAAATTAGGAAGGTATTATTTTGTCAATGCAACTGAAGTCAAAGAAGAAAAAATAAGACTTTTTGCAATTATTAGAGTAATTTTCAATTGGCCACCTGCCATTCAACCTCACAATTTCAAACATATTTATAGTGACAAGTAATCCCCAAACTTTCTCTTTTTCTAGGATTTTCTTTCTAAACACATCTATTAAGCTTCCACCTTGGATGTCCTAGCATCATCTCAGAATTAGGATACCATAATTTACTTTTCCCCAATCTCTCTTCAATGGTCAAAATTACAGTTAATAAAATCATAATTCTTTTTGGGCCACCTGGGTGGCTCAGTCAGTTAAGTGTCTGACTTCAGCTTAGGTCACAATCTTGCAGTTCATGAGTTAGAGCCCTGCATCGTGTTCTGTGCTGACAGCTCAGAGCCTGGAGCCTGCTTCGGATTCTGTGTCTCCCTGTCTGTCCCTCCCCCACTCATACTCTGTCTGTCTCTCAAAAATAAACATTAAAAATATTTTTAAAAATTCTTTACTTAATTCTTTTTATAAATTTCTTTTCATAATTCTCCATCAGACTCAAGCCATTGGAATGTCCTTTTCTTTCTTTGTCTCCCACATTCATTCACTGAATGAATTTGTAAGATTTCTTATATTCATGTTTTCTTCATTGCCAGAATACTAGTTCTAGCCCTTAAATATTTGTGTCTAGGGCAATTTTGTTCAGCCATTTACTGGACACCTAAAACCTGGATGTGGGAAATTCATTGCTGTGTAGACACAGATCCTACCCTCTAAGGAGTCGATACCCTAATAAACTCTGCTGGAAATTTGATTTCTCTTTCTGCTTACCTTGTCTCTAATATATCTTGCTTACTACTTCCTTTTTATTTAATCGGCACACCATTTGAAACATGTTTCCTTCATGCTTTGACCACCTTTACTATTAACCTATTTTAGATAGGTCAACAGTTATTTGTGTTTTGAAGACTTCTACAGTTTTATCCCAGTGTTTCTCTCTAATATTATTACTTGTTTTATTTTTCACAAAATCTGCAGTCATTAGACTTTTCCATTACGCTGTCTCTTAAACATGCCACATGCAATTATTCCCCACAATTCTTGATTACTAGCTTGTCATCATTGAAGTAAGTCAAAAATTCTTGCCTCTTCCATGAAGTCCTCTCTCTCTACCCTGTGGAACCTTCATAATCTTCCCAGTAATTTTTTTTGTCCCTATCTGCCATGCCCTATCCAACATCAAGCCTTCTGTTCAATTTTTTTTCTTAACAAGTCATCATTTCAAAATCATTTTATATACATTCTATACATTTTAATTATTTGTTTTGTTTAGGGGGAATCTCTCTATTAGGATATGAGCTTGAATCGGGCAGGGACTTTTGTGCATTTTGCTCACTATTAATCATCAGTGTCTGAAATAGATTGTATCATATATTAGGCACTCAATAAATCCTTTTAGAATGAATGAATAGATTAATTATAATTAATTCAGTCTTTCAGATGTTTGATTTCCTAATCTGGAAAATTATTACTTATTATATATGTTTTATATATATGCATGTGTGTGTGGATGTGTGCATGCATGTATACATATATACATGATTTTTTTTTAATTTTAATTTTTTTTATTTATTTCTGAGAGAGAGAGAGAGAGAGGGAGACAGTATGAGCAGGGGAGGGTCAGAAAGAGAGAGAGATACAGAATCTGAAACAGGCTCCAGGCTCTGAGCTGGTAGTCAGTACAGAGCCCAATATGGGGCTCGAACCCACAAGCCATGAGATCATGACCTGAGCTGAAGTCAGATGCTTAACTGACTGAACCACCCAAGTGCCCCTGATTTTTTTATATACATAATGTAAGTAAATCTTTTCTTTGAGATTAATTATTTATCATTAAATTAAATTAATTCTTGGCAGAAATCCAAAATCTAGTATCTTGTCTGTGGAATCTAGGGGAGAAGGAGTTAGGGACAAAATTTGTTTTAAATTAGAGAGTTTCCTCAGATTAGAGATTCTTAATCATTTTTGTTGTTACTGTTCCAGTATTGACCTACTAAGGTGACTTTTTAGATTTTCTTTTCGTATTTGTTTTCCTCTCTCATAAAATTTTAAAACCACAGATACACTATTTATGTATTGTTGCTTTTAAGGGCAATAATTATTGTAAACATCTAAAGTTTTTTTTCTCATCTTCTCAAAACAATTTTCACTTCTTGGGAGCATTATTGTTTCAGTTTAGAATGTATGCCTCAGATAATATAAGAAATATATTTTAAAATGAAAGCAAGCATAAATCAATTCCTGTGGTTAATAATGCCCTTATACTGGGGCACCTGGGTGGCTCTTTCAGTTAAGCATCCGACTTCATTAAGGTCGCCATCTCACCGTTTGTGTGTTCAAGCCTCATGTCTGTCTCTGTACTGACAGCTCAGAGCTTGGAGCCTGCTTCAGATTCTGTTTTTCCCTCTCTCTCTGCCCCTCCTTGGCTTGCACTCTGTCTCTCCCTCTCTCTCTCTCAAAAAAAAAATTATAAAAATGGTCTTTATGCTATAGGCTAATGGTTCTCATACTTGGAAACATTATTTTCAGGGCCCCGACTCCCAGAGTTCCAGATTCGCTCGGTCTGCACTCGACCTGAGAACTTGTATTTCTCACAGAGTTCCAAGTAGTGCTTAGCAGATCACATTTTGAGAAACACTGTTGCCAGGAAAAAAAAAATAAGTTACTAAATATTATGTTTGAAATATTCCACTGTTATAATAACGAAAGTTTCAAGGTTTAAATAGATTATTAAAAGTCATGGCTTAATCTCTTCCTTCAAGACATTGAAACATTATGCTAGTGAATATACAGTGAATATGGCAGATATGAGGATAGGGAGGAGTTTATTGTCTCTCAGCCCAGTGACTTCATATGTAAAAGATCCTTGTAAAATTTCAGGCAAAGAGGGCCTTCCTAGAGACTTTCCACTTTAATTCAAGGGTATCAACTTCTTTTGTACATGTAATAGTTGCTCTATTTCCTCTTACCTCCCTAAAGAAACTAGTTATTATTTCTCAAAGAAGATTTAGAGGAGTTTGTGTGAATAATGTCAAATTTCTTGGGTTCTTCTAAGTGGTGTAAACCCTACGAATGCCAAAAGATAAGTATAGATAAAAAATTATTTGATCTGACTTGGTGGAACCACAAAGGGTCTAGAGAAGGATATGAATTCTAAGGTAAGAGTTATAGAGAAACACATAAAATGAATCAATATTTTATCCAGTTGAATTCTTACAGTGGTAAATGACATAAAGTCTAAATTAAATCTGCTTAGTCTAGTTGAATTTAATCCATCAGTTTAGGGTGAGTACATGATATAAATATAGTTCTTTTTTAAGGATAGTACCCAAAAGAGAGGTGGATTATAGAACTTAAAATGGAAATATTTTCAAAGTCCAAACACATCTCCAAAGAATACCAAAAAAAAAAAAAAAAAAAAAGTCAGTTCCTATTTGATACTTAACAAGTGCTGTACAACTCAGTCTATCTCACACTGTGCTTTTGTGTCTAAAAAAGCCAGGCTACAAATTAACACTGACTTGCCTTTATTATGCCCAGGGGTATTTAGCCCAGACTAAAATGCATGGTCTTTTACTTGCATGAACACCTTTAAGAAGCAAGACAAAGTGAAATTTTAAAAATAGAGCTTCAAAGCCTAAATAACAAAGAAAACAGAAAGCCCATTTGATTTGGCCACTTCTCTATCTTAAGGATCATGCTATTGATCCATTGCACATAGATTAACTCCAACGTACTACCACTCATTGTCTGAGATAATCTTGTATTTGCCTGCACAGCATTCCACCTGGTTTCTTGGATAACAATACCCAGGAAATGAGGGAGGCTGTGGCAAAGCCCTGGATAAAGAGAGACACTGCTCTTTGTTTCTCAGACCTCACTGTCTTCTCAGCTTTTCCTCCCTCTGCCTTTCATTTCTGTGTTTGCCAAAGAAAAGAATTAATAGAGTGGAAGTTTTAGATCTGAGGCAGGTTTCATTGGCATGGATGCTTTTTCCCCAACCTATTCTCAGCTAAGTGGCAGGTCACTGGGAGACTGTCTATATGCTAAGTTGCTCTTTTGCTGAAGGCTTTTCTGAGAGAGGAATTATTATTTGCCCACTGCTGAAAAGCAGACATTTTATGTGTCCTTACTTTAGAAACCCTTCAAAGCTGCTTATCCCCATGTTGGGATTGAACAACAATTTAAAATGACCAGAAAAACAAGTCACACTCCGAATGTATACAGCAGGTATTCTTCATTGTCTGCTCCTGTCTTCAGCTTATTTCAGCCTTCCTCTTCTCTGTGCCTGTAGAATGGGCATCACTTCACAGTGTGCTTAGGAGGAGAATGTATTACTATTTTAATCCGTTTTATTAATCTTTGACATATTATTATAGCCATACAGTTCTACCTGAAATGTAGTTAAGAATTCTCATCAGTTACCCCCAAGTCTCTTCCTTACTACTCCACAGACTATAATTTTTGCAAGTATTAAGTGAATAGTTAGGTGAGCAAATAAACACAATTATGTCCATACTCTAAATGCAATTTAAACACCTACAGAAGCTGGAAATGAGATTTCTCATGCTCAATTACACAAGGCACAATTTCACATTTTTCAATAATCTAAGGCAAAGTTTCAGTGCTTGTCATTGTACAACAATAAATGGTGCAGATTCCTCTGTCCCTCATACCTTCCAAGTCTTATATGTCATCCTCCTATCAGATTAGTTCCCTTAAGATTTAAACTATGTCTTCTTCCACATCTAATTGAAAGAAAATTTTATTTCATTTTATTCAAATTCAAGCTTTTAAAAATTCTTAGATGGAAAGGAATATTTTCATTCACGTTTTTGTTTGACCTATTTATATGTATTTTTCTGCAGTATAAATCTACTATATTCATGGATAAATATTCTTTATACATAGATTAATACATTAATGTCAATTGATATTTATACTTAAATGTGATGTGTATCCTTAAATATTATTTATACACACACAGGTGTATATAGAAACACACTATACTCCTGTGTGTGCACACTTATTCTTGTGAAATAATTAGAACATGGTGCTAAATCACTTTTATTTCTTAGTGGGACATTTTAAATGTTTTATTTATTTTTGAGATAGAGATAGAGACAGTGTGAGCAGGGGAGGGTCAGAGAGAGAAGGAGACACAGAATCTGAAAGAGACTCCAGGCTCTGAGCTATTCCTCAGCACAGAGCCCGACACGGGGCTTGAACCCACGAACCGTCAGATCATGACCTGAGCTGAAGTTGGACACTTAACCGACTGAGCCACCCAGGTGCCCTCAGTGGGACATTTTAAACTAAGGTATAGTCAGGTAAATAGCAGGGTTAAGTTTAGTTTCAGTTTGAGCTTTAAGATATCTTCAAATTTGTGAACTAATCATCAGCCAGAGATGTCCATTAGGATCAGAAATTAAGATCATTGCCATCTAGAGAGAATAATGAATTAAACTCACATGGGAACATTTTGAAACTCAAATGAGGCCTTGAAGTGTGGGCTGATCCTCTATCCTCTTCATCTCCACCTCCTTCTTCCACCTCCTTCTAAACTACTGCCAGTGCCTACTAAGTAGTCTCCATCTTGGCCAAATCTTGAAATTTCAGGTTTTGTCATGAAGAATACAGTAAAGAGGCATCTGTGTGGTTCATGCGGTTGAGCATCTGACTTTGGCTCAGCTTATGATCTCGTGGTTCGTAAGTTCGAGCCCCATGTCAGGCTCTGTACTGACCACTCAGAGCCTTGAGCCTGTTTCAGATTCTGTGTCTCCTTCTCTCTCTGTCCCTCCATGCTTGTGCTCTCTCTGTCTCTCAAGAATGAATAAATATTAAAAAAAAAAAAGTACAATAAAACTTTGGATTGTGAGAAATTTGTTCTGTGAGTATTCTGCAAGATAAGCAAATTTTAATTTTCCTGATAAATTTTAACTTGATGAATGAGCTATATGAGTAGTATATATGATTAGTACATGATGCTGAGTGTCACATGATCACAACTGAGCCACTGGTACTTGAAATTCATTTTGGTATACAAATACTTTGTATTATAAGGATGTTTCCCAAATAAATTGTGTTTTCATACCAAGGTTTTACTGTATGCTAGTTATTTTCAATATGCTTCAATTTAATCATGTCACAACTCTGTAAAAAGCTATTCTTACATCCCAGTGTCTGTGGGTAAAATGAAAACACCTTAATATGTCACATGAAGAATTTTCAAATTAACTCCACATTTCCCTGGACAATGTACTATATTGTGTACATTCCCTCTTCAGACTGTACTGAAAATTTTATTTTTCACAGGGAATGCCAGACTTTCATATCTCCCTGACTGGTCACCTCTGTTTAATAGTAGAGTTCTGCCACATTGTATCCTTTACCAACTTAGATGACTTTGTGAATTTCCTGATTTCTTCATTTTAGACATTTTTTATAGCAAGCTTTAGATTCATTCATCCAGCCCAATATGCATAGAATTTTAGCCTAGAGTTAAGAGTAATAGAAAAGATAATGTCTATGCCTTCAAGACGTTTACATTCTAGTGAGAAAAGAGATCATGGTCAAGCAGAAATACAGGAGATACATTCAAATAGCGATAAGTAATAAGGAGGGTATAGAGCAACTCAGGTGGGGTTATCTACCTTTGATCTACTAGACAGAAAGGGACTTTTAGGGGATAATGCATTTAAAGCAATATCAGGGGTGCCTGGGATGCTCAGTTGGTTAAGCATCTGACTTTGACTCAGGTCATAATCTCATGGTTCTTTGGTTCGAGCCCCGCGTCAGGCTCTGTGCTGATAACTAGCTCAGAGCCTGGAGCCTGCTTCCAATTCTGTATCTCCCTCTCCCGCTGACCCTGCTCTGCTCATGCTGTCTCTCTCTCTGTCTCTCTCAGAAAGAAATAAAAAACATTAAAGAAATGTAAAGCAATATCAGAGTAAGAAGGAGGCAAACCTGCAAAATGTCAGGGGAAGAACATTTTGGGTAGGGATGAAGAGGAAACAAATAAAATGGCCCCAAAATGATCAAGTCAGATAACAGGATATTTTCCAGGTAATGTAGGACTTTATAACCTATGTAGGGTCTATGAATGAAATTTTTCAAAATTTTATTCTAATTGAAATAGTAAGCCACTGGGTGGTTAAACTGTGTATTTTGAGTAGGGGCTTCATATATTCAGTTACATGCTTTCAAAAGATTAGTCTGGCTCTTGTGTAATACCAGTGGAAAATTGACTGTGGAGAGGAGTAGAGAAACTAGGTAGAAAGCCCTTTCAGTAAGTCTAGATGGCAGATGGTAGTAGTTTGGCTGAGAGTTACAGTAATGTACATGGTAAGAACTGAACAGACTTTAGATATATTCTAAAAATAGGTTGATAAAACTTGGTGATGGTGGAGGAGTGGTGAGAGAAAACATCTAATAATGAGTCCTGGCAGCAGGGTGGATGGCAGTAGTACCTACTGAGTTAATAAAGCCTGACAGGAAATTGAAAAAACAGCTTTGGCAGTAAAATTCAAGAGTTCTCAATTAGATATATCAACTTTGGAGGTGCTCATATATATCCAAAATGAGATGCCATGTATTCATGGACATATAAGTTTAATTCTCAAAAAACCAATTGGGTTGAAAAGTATTTTTGAGGACTCAACATTATGGAAACTGCATTTAAATTTATGGAGTTAGGTGACCTCATTTTAGCATAGACTATGAATCGAGAAAAAGGCCAAAGCCCAAGCAGAGAACATTCTAAGATTAAACTGTTAAGCAAAAGAAGATGCAAAATTATAGATTGAGAAGAAAAGAGAGAAAGAATAAAGGTATGAAAAAAATGTATAAAATAGTTATGGAGAAAAAAATATATTCCAGGGAGGAGGGAGTGGTCAGCTGTGTTAAATGTTGGAACAAGTTCATTTTGATGAGAACAGAAGACTACAAGTTAGATGTGCACCAAGGTGATTTGTGACCTCGTGAAGAGCTACTTATGAAGTAGTGGAAACTTAAGTCAGATAATAGTGAATAGAGAAAGAATGAGATGAGAAAATGGAGATTGTTGAGTAGAGAAAACATTTTGTTTCACTCTTAAAGGAGGCGGAGACTGAGGTATAGGATCAGAGGAAAATGAGCTCAAAGGAGGATTTTTTTAAATGTTACATTTAGGCATGTTTTAATAATTATGAAAAAAAAAACCTGTCTGAAGAAAGAACTGATAATATAAGAGAAATGGGTGAGGGAAGAATTGTAGAGCCAATGTCCATCCTTGAGTACTAGGAAGGTGATGAAGATTCAGGTCCCACTTAGAGGGGTTGACTTTAGATAGAGGTAGCAACATCTGTTTCATTAAAATGAAGGAGAAGACAAAGTAAGATGGGTGGAGACGTATGTAAAGTGATGGACCACTTTACATAGATAGATAGATAGATAGATAGATAGATAGATAGATAGATAAGGTCATTTTTTGGTCTATTTTCTTAAGGAAAAATTAGATGCTGTTAAGACGTGAGAGATGGGCTGGATGGAGGGAGTTGGATATTTGAGAGGAAAGTAGAACACATAATAGGGTAGTTTTCTACAATAATAAATTACTAGGAAGGAATAGTATGATTATCTTGACATGTTGATAAATTCAAGTAAAATTACTCAGTAGAGTTGCGTGATCTTCTATAATCATATTAAGGTTTTAGGTATATACATAGAATAAGCAGTTTGTTAGACTTAACAAGACTTTTTGAGTAGGGTTTATAGGGCAGAGGACAGAAGTGTGAAAGGTATTTACAAATGTGTGTTTATATTGCTTGACCATGAAATCTACATAAAGAATGGAGATAAAACTATCATTGGAATGGCAGGGAGTAGAAAAGTTGCAGTCAACTGGCTGAATGTGAAGCTCTAGTGTAAATGATCTGGATTGAGAGAGGTGATGGTCAGAAAGTAAGATACTAAGATTTGATATTTCACAACTATTGGGGATGGTAAGATCAAGATAGTAATAATGGGAGTGAATGACTCACACAATGTGGATGGAAAGCTCATTGGAAATGAAGAAGCCAAGGAACTGAGAAGCTGGGATCTTGGATACCTGAGTAGATTTGATGCATTTTGAGGTAAAAGGTGAACCATGTGAGTAGGCAGCTTGAAATCAAGTTTTTGGAGGGACATACTTATTGATTCAGGCATGTTTATTTTACATTTATATTCTACTCTCCTTTCTTTTCTTTTCTTTCTTTTCTTTTCTTTTTTCTTTTCCTTTTTCTTTTCTTCTCTTTCTTTCTTTCTTTCTCTCTTTCTTTCTCTCTTTCTTTCTTTCTACATTACTAAGCCATACCTTCTTAATGATATGAGCACCTCCCTTATCAAAGTTGTCTTAAAAAATCAAGGACAATAATTAGTTTATATAAAATAAAACAAATAAAGACCAAACAAAACTCTTGATATTTGGTAATAACTAAGAATGAATGAATGAAGAATGATACTTAACATTTTAGAGATGAAAGAAGAAGGGACATGCATTTCAATGCATTTATTTTGTAGATAAAATAATTGAAACCTGTAAAATAAATTACGTAGGATCACATGGCTTATTAGTGCATTAAATTAAACTAGATCTAGATACTAAGACCACTGTGTTTTCCATAAGAAAACTGTTAAATACAGAGTTCTTAAATTTCAACATTATCACAGGTGGGTAAAGTGGCAAAAATAGAGTTTGACTCAAAGTTTCAGTATCATTAATGAGATAGAGCTCATATGGAAACTAAGAGCCAAACGTAACTTTGTCCCAGCCTTTTGGGCATCACCATTCTGTCGTATTCCTCTTTGTCCCTTTGTTTATTTGCAAAGTAAAATTTTAAAAAATATCATAAAGCTCTGTGATTGCTCTAAGTAAACTTCAGCCTCGGGAATCTAAGTATTGAATCAAAGTGTTAGTTTCACAATGGGATATGAAAATCTCTAGCCAGATGTAATTGCTGATAGAAGAGAAAAAGAAATCGGACTCATCAATACAACATGAGAACAATTTTGAGGACCATGATAAAATAACATACAATGTCAGGATCTACGCAATTTCACCATGAAAAGATCACATCAGCAGAGAGAGATATGGATGAATTCTTATTTTTCCCTACCCCATGATTTTGGTTGCCTTTATGATTACAGTGGTGAGTACCCATGCACATATCGGCATCATAGCAAGTTTCAAACTCCAGGTTCACAATTCTAATGGTTCCAGCAAGGTCTTAATTATTTCATCAATTAGAAATATTTCTTAATTTACATTTCTTCTTTCTCTGCATTTTTTAGCTTAAGAGTTCTCCAGTGTCATCTACTCTAGAATTTATTTATTTATTTATTTATTTATTTATTTATTATTTATTTAGAGTATGAATGGGGAAAGGGCAAAGAGAGAGGGAGATACAAAATCTGAAACAGGCTTCAGGCTCTGAGCTGTCAGCACAGAGCCTCCTGACACGGGGCTTGAACTCACAAACTATGAGATCATGACCTGAGCCAAGTTGGACACTTAACTGACTGAGCCACTCAGGCACCCCTAGAATTTATTTTTTTAATGTTTATTTTGAGAGGGAGAAAGTAAGCAAGGGAGGGGCTGAGAGAGAGGGAAAGAGAGAATCCCAAGCAGGTTCAGCACTATCAGCACAGAGCCTGACATAGGGCTCTGTCTCAGGAACTGTGAGAACATGACCTGAGCTGAAATCAAGAGTCAGACACTTAACCAACTGAGCCACTAAGGTGCCCCTACACTGTAGTAGAATTTAAAGAGCTGGCCAGTTAATCATTAATAAGCATTGTTTAGGTTTTTTTTGTTTGTTTGTTTTTACTATGAGTTTTCTTATTTAGTAATGATTCAAGTGATTTCTGTTATCAGAAAAATAAAAAGATAAAGAAAATGAAGAGAGATTAAGAGGCAGAATAGGTGAAATGACCTTTGTTTTTTTATTTTCCTTTCTCTAAGGAGTGAATTCTAAATGTTTCTAATGAGTGTATGAATGTGCAGTGTTTACACTTGTGTATTTATGCATGCATGTATGTTATGGAAGAGAAAGACAATAGCATATTAATTAGGTAACCATGGCACTAGACTCAGGATGGCAAAACAAAGCAATTTAAGTGAAATTGTAAGGTCAAGAAATGTTATCTGTGAAAAAAATAATGATCTGTTAAATAGAAAATATGTATGACTGTTGGCATCAGACATTTAGGAGATAAATTCTGGATATACCAGTTATTACTCTTTTATTTTCCTTCTCTATAGAAAACAAACATGTTACCTTACAGATGTGTCTGGCATAGTAAGTGCTAAATAAATGTTGGTTCTTTTCTTTCATTTCCTGGACTCGAGAGATACCCTATTATGAAATCAAATGGTTAAATAAAAATGCTATTTATATATCTATCTATGAATCATGACACTGAAAATACATAAAGTATACATTATATTAAATCTATCTCTAAAATACTTAAAATTTAACTGAAAGGTAAGATATTCATAAAAATAATAATTATAGGGGCGCCTGGGTGGCTCAGTCAGTTAAGCACCCAACTTCAGCTCAGGTCATGATCTCATGGTTCATGGATTTGAGCCCTGTGTGAGGCTCTGTGCTGAGAGCTAGCTCTGAGCCTGGAGCCTGCTTCAGATTCTGTGTCTCCCTCTCTCTCTGACCCTCACCTGTTCATGCTGTCTCTCTCTCTCTCAGAAATAAATAAAACATTTAAAAAAAGAAATAATAATTATAATTGAACAAATAATAAATGCTTGGAAACCAAATTAGCATATCAAACAGTGTATTAGAAATGGTAAGATTACTCTGCATATTAATTCATATAAGATTGATGAAAATAGAGGTTAAAATTGTACTTACAAATTATTAAATAGTGTTGGGAGTTGGGGTCATAGTGACTATTTACTTTAGCCCTCCTATTTTAAAATGAGAAAATAGAGATTCAGACATATGATGGTGATTTGTCCGAGTCATGGCTTTAGTAAGTATCAGAGCAGTTAAGTAAAACAAGAGCAGAAGCAAGATCTCTATGGAGATATATATATATTACTTTAGTATATAAATATGACCCTTTGATCTACATAAAATTACTTTCAAACTTAGTCCATTTGATTGTGACATGAACATTGAAATCATTTAAACAAACAGAGGGTAATGTGCTTTTTGTGTTGTATGAGGGAGAATGATTCTTTTTTTTTTTTTTAATGTTTTATTTATTTCTAGGAGAGAGAGAGAGAGAGAGACAGTGTGAGCGGGGGAGGGTCAGAGAGAGAGGGAGTCACAGACTGACACAGGCTCCAGGCTCTGAGCTGGCAGTCGGCACAGAGCCCGACGCGGGGCTCGAACCCACGAACCGTGAGATCATGACCTAAGCAAAAGTCGGAAGCTTAACCGACTAAGCCACCCAGGCGCCCCAGAATGATTCATTTTTAAAGCTCCCTAATGAGATAAATTAACTGTTGTTACCCTTTTTGGCTGGGACATTCCATAAATACAAAAGTTCAAAGACAATATTAGGAGTTTCAAGAGGAACTTCAAAATTGATGGCTACTTTAGACTAAGGAGGACAGTGTTTGACATCGAAGTCTGGTGTTATGTGGCTTCGGTTAATCAAATCTTTTTGGAAAAGGAATGAAAAATAGAAATATTAGATCTATGGAATAGAAGCCCTACTAAAATGTATTAGAAGCTAACTTCTATTGTTTTATGGTTAGCAAAAGCTAATCCTGTGTGTTGCTAATGAAGTAACAAGATAATAGGCTTTCTCCAATAAGCAGTTTTAGTCCCTAGGAGGTAGCTATCATGTGAATACAGAGAGATCTGAGAAGAAATGCTTCACTTTAACTCATTTTTGCCCAGTGACTCTTGCATTTACAAGTTCTTCCTCTTTCTGGCCTCTAGGCCGGACCCCTGTATTCTGATAAAATGTAGTCCAAAAAGACACATACAGGGAAAAGAAAAAGCCTTCCTACTCAAAATGGCACAGGATGAACATATGTAACTCCCACCATATAAAATTGTCAGAAAATGTTAATAGTTTCCAAAAGGACCAGGACAATTCAAATGATTTTCAATGAAATCTGGGAAAGCTACATTACTAGTCTTTAAAAGCACGCCAGGCAGCTCCCTATCACACAGACATATTTTTAATTCCATCTTTATTGATGATCAAATATGATGCAACATGATATTCAGATGTTATCTAAGCATATATTTTAGGGCATTTTTCAAGCATAGTAGCCTAGTATGTTAGCATGGAATAAGCTTTGCTTCTCACCTAATATAGCACCTCTTTCTTTCTGAAGCCCTCCTATGATACTTAAGTACATTTTTTTTTTTTACTTAAATACATTGTGTTTTATTATTATTTGTTATTGAATTCCTTGGGTTAATCCTATTACTTTAACTGGATTTCAGCTTTTTAATGACAGATTATGCTTTCTTTTCCTTCATATGTTGTGTTCTACATAGTAACTAAGTCAGACCTTAGAGATATGATAGTGGCCTGGGGAGATCCTGTTTTTCTGAATTGAGTAACATAATCTTGCCTGTATCTTTTTAATCCAAAAAACAGAGTTAACTGATGTTTTAGAGAATGGAAGGCCATTAATAACACAATACACATTAAGACTTAAATGTATTAAAAAGCAAAAAGAATAATATACTTTTTATTTTATGGATGGCTTGACATATGCAAAAGAATTGAACAGAATTTGGAAGAGCTCTCCTTCTATAAGCTGATGTCTTCTTATTTCTATGATTCTTAATACTCTGAATAAATTATATCTCAGTGGTAATTACTGTTGTAATTTATAATCTATCCAAATAGTTATAAAAACTATTGTCAGTTATTATCTCCAGTATCTCAAATTTGCTTCTCAAATAACTCCAAGTAATACCAGAAAAGGGAGGGTTCAACAATACAAGTTATATATATTCCAGGTAGTGGAATTCACAACACAATTGTCACTACATCTTCCAATTGCATCCAGAAAATGTGCAGAGCACTTTCATGGAATAGAGCCCTTAAATTCATCCAGTTTTAAAACTAGAAAATACTTTGGAGTAATTAATTTTACAGACGGGTAGTCCAGAAATGGAAAATGACTTGACCAAGGATACAGAGTCAATTCTTCAAAATCTCTGTGATTGTATTCTAATGTGTGGATTCAGTTGGGTGGCCCTACATTAGCAGGTTTTCAACCAGGGGTGATTTTGTCTGTCATTTGGCAATGGAGACAGTTTTGGTTTTCATAACTTTGGGGAAGGACACTACTGGTAAGTAGTTTGATAGAAGCCAAGGATATTCATAAACATTCTATAGTGCACAGAACAGGCCTCTACAATTAAGAGATATAAGGCCCAAAATATCAACAGTGTTGAAGATAAAAGCCCTATAATTGATAAAAATGAAAAAGCAAAACAAAATCTTGTGTGATTTATGTGATATGTCTCTCTCTTAAACTAACTTCTGTGCTTCCCTATTCCGTACCCATGGCCATATATATGTCTATCAACTCCCATTATCCTACAATTCGTTCTCACACACATTAAAATGGGAGTAATGGTAAGAATTGATGGGATTTACTGCTAGGGAAAAAAAGGTTAAGCCTCCTGGCTGTATCCAGATTCTATTATTTAAAGGAGGCTTAAAGAACCCCCAAATTGTGTTTATAATTCTGTTTGTTTGTTTGTTTGTTTGTTTGTTTTCTAAAAATTGCGCACTTATAAGACAACTCAGTTGTGGAAACATTTTGGAAATATTAAGGAATTTTTCTATTAACATAAAGCACCAATAAACAATAAAATGTAGGACTTAAATGGGAACATCAAAATGCTTGCCTCAGTCTTCATTCTGACCTATTCCATTTTTTTAAGCCTTTATATATTCAGTCTTATAGCATCTCAGTGTAGTTGATTGTTGAGGATACCATTTGTTACTAAGTAAAAATTCTAAACTCGTAATAAAACTGATGTCTGATGGTTCATAAAACCAAATTACAGATCCCTTAAGACAGTCAGATATTGGGGTCCAAATTAAATATACACAAGTTTTTTTTTTTTCTATAAGATATTGGCATTACTGGGTTTTTTAGGTATATTTTCATTTGATATAGGAAGTGAAGATTCAAGATAAGGATTAAGATTCTCTGGTTTAATCAGCAATGTGAAGTGGATTCTTATCACTTCCAAATTTCATTCTTTATCTTTTCATCTTTTCTCCCTATGCCTTTTAGATGCACTAATGTTGTCATTTCTCTCCTTATAACCCATCCTGCTCTTAGGAAAGGATCTCTCTCAATATTAATGTAGTCTGATTTTTTATTTTTCCTGAGGATGTATGTGTTTTGGTTGATGAATATGAAGCAGATAAGGAAAGTTTTTTGAAGGACAGTTGGCAGTCTATCATACCTGCTGTAGACTTAGTCAAGCCAACCTGAGGTAGAAGTTAGTTTTGAGAGAATAACGGATGAGAAGATTTCATAGATATTGTAAAACTAGATTGTGGATTCTAGAGGAAATTAAACTTTGAAGGTAATTGGGAAGACCATGACTAAGTCAGCATGTTATGAAGTTGGATAAAGTATGACATTACAAGTATAATTGGGTAAGGAAGAAATCATAAACAGAACAATCATGTATTAAGATACTGTCTGCCTCTGTTTCCTTACTATATTCTGATTCTCTCCAAAAGCCGCTTCTCTCCCTTTATTACATTTCCAACATTTTTTCCTTAAATCTCCTCTATTTCTAGACCTGTAATATGAAGTAGATACTGATGCTTGTTTGATTGACTGGTTATGTCTTCTTGTTTCACCTCCATTTCAACATTAGGCTACCTAGCAACAGAAGAACAGCTGCATTTACATAAGGTGATCCTGGACTATTCTGAGACACTGTAATCGGATTGCCTCTCCAAATTATTGCTGTCATCAGTAAACACGAAACAGGTAGACCAGAATCCAAATTCACATGTCTGTCCTGGAAGTCAACAGTCAGGGCTAATACAAGGAGGAAGCAGAGGAAATGGAAATGAGAAGAGATCTGACATTGAACTTCAGTTTTACTCATATCATCCATCAGATATAGTTCCACATAGCCTGATTTCCTTAATACTTTGAATTTTTTTTTGCTCAATATCCAACCACCCTGAATAAAATTTACTTTTTTTAATATGACATTCAACCTTTAATCCTTCCCTCTCTAACTTAACATGTAGTAGGAGACTTCATATTTTAGAGATTTTTATTAGATTTAAAAAATAATAAAAAGAGGTATTTTAACAAGAAAAGTAAGTAAATAATTAGAAGAAAGAGGGGATAAGGTGGATATAGTAAACGGAAAGCTATTTCTTCTAAGGGTATACATTTCCATTAATTGAATGGTAAAATTAAGTGATAAAGTATTGCAAACATGTGGAAGGGAAATTCAGATGGTTTTTATTTCATGCTTTCAGTTCTTTATAGTACATTACATCAATTAATGGCAATTTGTATAATTTGTATAATGACATAAATTGCCACAAATCCTTACTCAGTGAAGTGCTATCAGAGTCATAAATCAGGAGTTAGAGAATGAGCTTTGGGAAGCACAGTCTGTCAGCCTTCGGGTGAAAGAGGAACAGGTCACGGTGGCAATCATTCAGTGAGTAACTGTACAAGGTTGAGAAGGAAAATGAATGGAATGGCATGAGGAAAGTGTGACTAAGCCACACATTGATGAGCTAATCCCCCACATCAAATAGAATAATGCTTTATGGCTACATGTTGTTTTGCTCAACTTCTAAAATTACTTTCTCTGGCTTATGATTACTTCTCTACAGGGGTCTAAGTACAATGTTGAGAATAAATCTCAAATCCTTTCAGAGACTTACCAACACAGTATATTTATTATAAACGAATATGTATTCAATATGTATATACAATCATATTATTTATACTGTTATATATTTATATATAACATATTATGTTATATATTAATATAATTACTTATGTATTATGTATATTCAGGAACTTTCAAGGGTTTAATATTTCATCCAGCTTGACACAATCCCTTGGATACTAGCAGAGGACATGAGATTCCTAGGTCAGAGACAGAAAACTTTGTTACTTAGAGCAATAGCAGTAGCCAGATTATCAGCATTTTCTTAACACCAGTTCCCTAAGCCTTAGTTCTCACAGAATGCCACAGAAAGCTGGATCACACAAAGAGACCCAGATGAGTTACACAACAGGAGGAGAACCTTAAGTATAGAGAATCCAGATCTTTTAGAATGGGGAATAAACATGACTACCCTTTGTTTCAGAGAGTGACTATTTTTTATCATCCAAGACTGCAAACAAACCTGCCCTCGGCTCTGGAAGGAGACAAAATCTCTTTCTTCCAAGGCTCTTGACTATAAACCTCCTTGGAAAGATAATTAAACATAAAAGCAATTCAAATGTCTCTGCTTGCAAGACATGGAGAAGCATGAAAGACTCATGGAAAATTGTCTTCTGATACTTTTCTAAGTGAAGAAATACTCTGAAAAATCCCATGACTTTGACTCCCCTTGGGATGTGCTTCTATGTTCTCTTTTTCCAGGAGAGACACTTCTTGCCTCCCACTGCCCCATTCTTGAAACTAATGAACTTGAGCTACCTAGACAGTGGAAAATGAAACAAAACATTAACTTTGGTCTTTTAGCATTGGCAGAGGGTCTAAAGCAATAATCGTTGGCATTTATCCCTTTACCTTTTATTATCTAAGCACATTGTGAAATTATCTAGTTAGTTAATCTTCCTAACACCTTTGTGAGTGAGGTTAAATGATGCAGTTTCTAAAATAGGTATATACAAATTATGACTTGATAGGTCTAGTGATATAAGTTTGGAGTATAATTGTTCTTGGTGTTTGATGGGATTACAGCCATTTTATGGGCCAGTGGTTGTAGTTTCTTCTACACGTCATCTGTTTTTATGATCCAGCATCTGAAAGAACAATCCGAAGTGGCTCAGTGAAACCACTGTCCCTTCTAAGGAAGCCTATCTTGTACACATAATCTTTTAAATATTTTTGTTTTGTTTTCTCCTACTGTCACTGGCCTCCATTATAACTCTAATTCTAAAGGTAATTATCTGAACAAAAATTATAAGGCCTTATTGTTAGATAAGAACTTAAAATGTCATGGATAAGTTTCCTTTCTTCGTTGAGTAAATTATTCAGAACTCATGATTATGTTTTGAAATACAGTATAGATTAAATCATTTTTTGGTCAATGGGATAATAATATAACACATATTTTTTAACATTTTGTTAATGTGACCTAATATTTACCAGATGTTATAAGATTGTTGGTGCAAAAAAAAAAAAAAAAAAGGTAACAGTATCTCAAATTTTATAGTATAATGGGATTTTTGTCTGTTTTATTTTTCACTATGAATCCCTAATACTTAGATGAAGAGTACACATTGCATGAATTATAAAAAATATTTGTTAAGTGAATGAAAGCATAAGTTTTTAACCCTCTACAAAGTCACTCTGCCATGCCAGTTATATATATATAAAGTCTATCATTATGAATGGGATTTCTTGCTGAGGCACTGATGTTCTTTCCTCTACTCTCCACATTACTCATCAATTGTTCCCAGGAATTCACATAGACCTTCCAAATCTTTTATGTTACCAGGTATATACTGGGTTCTAGACAGGACAAGGAAGAAGAATTTTTTTCCCCCTCCAGTGATATATCCTGCCATTCATGGGCCCCAGCAAAAATGTTTGGATCCATGACACATAAATTTTTGCAATTTCAGCTTCTTTCGTTCCAGACTAAAACTTTGCTCCCCAAAGCCTCCCACCCCATTCATGCAGCCAAAATAATGATAAGATTTCTAGCTGTCCTTCTCTACCATCCCTTCATCCTTTCTCTCGTCTCTCTACCTTACTGTTTCCCTACAAAATTATCTCTGTGCAGGCTGTCTTATCCATGTGCAGAGTTACTCATGATCCAGGGACCCTTGTTCCTCATATTCAGTCATATCTGAATTTTAATTTACCTTAGCTGCAATACCAACTTAAATTAACAGATGTATAATAATTTGCATTTCAAAGGAACAGTTTCTCTTTTGAAATAGTTACCGGTGCAAAGCAAAACATTTACTTCAGCTCTACATTGGTCAAAAATCCTACAGGTAACACACTTTAGTTTTCTGAGGGTGAACCCAAATTTTCATAAGACCTACCTATGATAGGCCTGGTAGAAAAGTTGTTGATCAAGACGTATAACACACTCTTTTATCCCTTTTAACAAGACATCTTATAACTTCTTTCACAAAAAAAAATCATGTCATTATGAATCCATGTTTTCTAGTTGTTTCTGAATTATTAATCTATACAAAGCTCATTTTTTCCTTCATGTCAATGATCACATTATCTGCTTTAGGTAGGTTTTAAAACTGTATATACATTTCTTCATATTTGGAGTCTCTTTCAGTCTTCAAAGTCCACGTAACTTATAATAATATGATCAGCCTCATCACCTAAACATAGGTGACTATGACAAAAAGGCATGTGGCCTAAGAAATAAAAGTTCAGACTGTTTTTGAGATAAGTGTCAAGATGATCCAAGAGTTGCCCTTGCGACAGATAATTAGGGAAAACTGTCAAGCCTGCAGCTTAATCCTGTGTACATCTGCTCAAAGTCGGCTCTGAAAACTGTGGGATCTAGGAAGACAATCTTTTGTAATTAGCCAAGGCCACTATAATCCATAAAAACATCTGATCAAATTGATTTCCAGTCCATCAAGTGGTGTCTGTCAACAGCAAACTTACTGATCATCCTAGATCTGTGACTACCTCATGTAAACCTCTAAGGTCATTTAAAGGTTCCTTTGCCTTGTAAATATAAAATCATTTTCACTTTTTGACAGACTGTCTTTTCATGTGGGGCAGTAGGGAAGAGGGGAAGTAGGAAAAAGATGGACTGTCAGAAACATTCACAAACCATTAACATCAGGGAGGCAGAAATCCACAAAATGTCTACTGTAAGATCAATGTTCTGCTAATGTGTAGCCAAAAATGTATAGTTTATGAAGAGAGAAAATTACATCATTTCTGTTTCTGCACTTGAGATCTTGACTTTGTTCTTGTGGTGTGCATTGCCAAATATTGTACACATGCCTGTCTTGCTACTTGGATGTGCTAATTCCATCTCTCTGCTGTTACTTTCTTCAAGTTCTAGTCTCCAGAGAGTCTCTAATACAATTACTAAAACAATCCTCTCTAAACTCAATTAACTCAATTTTAAGAATAGATCAAGTCATGTCAACTTTTACCTCTCTCTTGTCTGCCTTATCCATTCTGTTTTTTTATTTTTTTTTTAATAATAATTAAAAGACTTTAAGTTTCTTGTTGCTTTTTATGTTGAGAGAGACAAAGACAGAATGAGTGGGAGAGGGAGAGAGAGAGAGAATCCCAAGCAGGGATCAGCCAACCACTGCCTTGGCTGTCCCAAGCACTGTCAGCACAGAGCCTAATATGGGGCTTGAACTCACAAAACTGTGAGATCATGACCTGAGCTGAAACCAAGAGTCAGACGCTCAACCAGCTGAGCCACCTAGGCACCCCTTGAATTCCCCCTGAATTCTAATTCTTTCCCATGTTGGTGTTCTGTGTGCTCTGTTTATGTTCTAAGCTTCAGTGATTTTCCTCTAACGTTTCTTTCCCCATGGACATACATAGGGCCTCTCTTAGGTAAAATTATCTTCATTCATTTCAAAAATCCAATCTGAAATCAGTTTAAGATCTCCGTTGCCTCCTCTGGATCCTAATTTGAAATACTCTTACCTTTCATTAATTATATAACTTAATGCAATAGTCCTAACAGTTAGCTTTACTTTGTTTTCTTTCACTCAGACTCTCTGACCGCTCTTCGGTATTTGTCATTATTGTTTCTTGCAACTCTCCCCTCTTACCCACTGTGCTAACACACTTTTCTGCTATGTTTTTCACTTTCTTTTTTCTTTTCTGAGATCCCTTTGTGAGACCACCCCCTAAGTGAAGGATTCTCCTGCAAGAATTCCAGTCCTTAGTTTTCTCTTCTTCCTTCTGCATTATCCCCATGGCTCCTCCTTTCTCCTCTAAGCTGATGACACTCATTTTTGTGTCTCCAGCAGCTTGAACTTTTGTCCCAACATGTTCAGTTGCCTAAAGGCATCTTTCCTAAAAAACCTCATATTTGTGCAAATCTCAACATATTTGATACTGAATTAATCTTCTCCCTACAATTGGATTCTTTTTCAAATTACTTCATCCAGTAAGGCAATTGTCCTGGCTAGTTTCCTTCCCTTGTTCTGTTTTCAGTTTGTCACCAATTTGTTTCATTTCTTCCTGCAAATTTTGTCATCTGATTATTATTGACCCTCTTCCTTTACTTTTACCACCCTAGTGAAGACTTTTGTTACCCTCCTTCCCAAATTAAGAGCACTTGTTAATTTCTTTAAGCTATAACCCATATACCACAAAATTAATCATTTTAAAGTATAAATCTTAGGGCTTTCAATATATTCACAAAGTTGTGCAACCATCATCATTATCTGGTTCTAGAACATTTTTGTCACCCTCAAAAGAAATCCTGTAATAATTAGTAGTCACTCTTCATTCTGTTCCCCCTCCCCTTTCTCTCAGCCCCTCACTATTCTACTGTCTTTATGGATTTGTTTATTTTTGACATTTTATATAAATGGGGCAATGCAATAATAGGCCTTTGTGACCAGCTTATTACACTTAGCATGTTTTCAGTGTTTGTTCATGTAGCATGTACCAGTACTTCATTTCTTTTTATTGCTGACTAACGTTTCTTTTGTGTGTGTGTGTGTGTGTGTGTGTGTGGTTGTTGTTTATCCATTTTTCAGTTGATGGACATTTGGGTTGTTCTTGGCTCTTATCCTAAGAAAATATAGTATTTACTATAACAGATAAAAATACATGGAGATGTAGAAAGGTGTCAAAGTGGAAATGGAGGGAAGTAGGTAAACTTGGCATATATATCTGGAAGTCAAATCAACTAGATTTGATTATGGATTGGATGAGAGGAATGAGAGAAAAAGTAATCATAAATGAATTCATAAACTTATTTTTTCCTGAGGGAAGAAAAATATTTAATGATATAAAGAAAATCATGCCTACAGTATGTACCTGGAGTCTGAATTTCTGTAGTTTAGATAGAGGACACTTGTTCTTTAAGTTTTCTTTGGGAAAAAGAAAACTTATGGATTTAAATGCTTATGGATTTAAATCTAAAAGTTTCAGATATGTATATATCTTCTAAATACTTTTATGTAAATGTTCAAAAACAAAGCTAATGCAAAACTTATAAACACACTCTAAAAACACTCTTTGGGGAGGTAGTTTTGTTTTTTTGTTTTTTTTTTTTTTTAATCTTAGTTGTATATATCACTGTCCACCCCTATTACACATACTAACAATTTAAGACTCATGCTTGGCTGTGACTTCTATCCTAAATCTACTCAGGTCCCTAATAATGCTTTGCTCCTGGCACAATCAGTTATCAAGCCCTGACAGTTTTTCCTCTTAAGTACTTTTTATGATCCATCCTACTCATCCTCTCGCCCTCATTCCTATTATTTCTCACATGTATCCAGTCTATGTCATATTCTTCTCTGTTTCCAGATTTTCACCCTTCAACTTATCATTAGAATGACTGCCAGAAATATCCAGATAAAATGCAACTCTGACTTGTCCTGACATTTAGAAATTTTTAGGAATTTCCCATAACAAAAACTTAGCCTGGGTTAGTGCCCCCTATTTTATCAAATAAGCTATATAACACTACAGTCCTGTGGTACATTATAGGTGCCATATATATTGTAACTATTTGTTTATATATTAACTTATTTTATTTTATCCTAAGATAAAAATTAGAACTTAGGGCTATTGCCTAGAATTTTGACTTATAATTTAACAAACAGAGGGTTACTGGAGAGGTTGTGGGAGGGAAGATGAGCTAAATGGGTTAGGGGCATTGAGGAATCTATTCCTGAAATCATTGTTGCACTATATGCTAACTAACTTGGATGTAAATTTAAAACTATAAATTAAAAATAAAACACAGCTAGTTTTACCAAAAATAAAAAATACTGTTTGGAGAGCTGGAGAAAGGTACTTAAGGTAAAGACTGAGTATCTGAAACTTAGTACCTTAAATGTAAAATAATACCTATTGGATCCTTGTATAATAGGGTTAATTAAAATATAGGTAATTATAAAAATATTACATAATTTAATAAAGTGAGAATGTTTGCATGTTTTCTTACTTTCATATAGGTTTCAGACAAGCAAGAAAAAAGGTTTGATAGAGAATTATCTACTCTAATAAATATGAATATAGGTATATAGTCATATATAGTCACATGTATATACACACAAAAATGTGAATATTATTCACCTGTTCAGAGCTCCAAATCATATTTCAGTGAAACAAATAACCTTTCCAAAGACCAATTTGCCCTAAGGCATTCAGAAACATGGTTAAAACATATAGTTAATATATTCTTTAATTGCCTTTAGGCTGAAGTTAAACTCTTCTAGCCTCTAGGATGATGGTCTTAATAATGTCTGATGTTGAATTTGGGAAGTCTTTAGGTAACACCTGGGTTTCTCATGCAAAGTGTTGTAGAGTGCAACAAAACCCCAAAAAACTCAGTGCTTAAAGTGCTTAAAGTGTGTGTGTGTGTGTGTGTGTGATATTTTTTCAGTTCTGAGACTTTGTAATCTTATTCATTTATATTAATGAAAATTAAGATGTTGGTTCTGCTTCACAATCCACGATGGGACAATTATAAAAGTTGTAACATTCAACAAATTCCCTTTAATTTCCAAAATAGTGTGAAATATATTAGGTCAGTATATTGATATACTCATCATTTCACCTGAACTACTCAATCACAACTGTTAATTCTTGTCAACACAGTTAAGAGCTGGTCAGACCTCACCTCTTTCAGGAAACCCTCTTCAGTTTATTTGATCACCCTTTTAATTAACATATTCCTTTCTGTTCTTTATGGACTTGAATTATAATTTATCTTGTTTTTTGTTTGTATTATGACTATTTCTCTGTTATTTCTTCCAGACCACAAATGTGGAATTTACAGTGTGGTAGTCACTGCTGATGCCCACTCATCTTTGAGATCCATATGTAGCAAGGCCTGAAAAGTCCCAAAACACTTAGTTTGTCATCTTCTTCCCCCCCCCCCCCCCCCCCCCCCCCCCGCTTAAAGACATTGGTAACACAAGAGATTGCTTCACAAGTAGCAAGCATAATCTGGAAGTGCAGGGATTTCACTGGGTAAAAGGCATACACAGAAACATGGCCCAATTCCCTGTCCTCTGAGCCAATGATTCAAAGGCATGGTCCTCAGTTTTTCAGAGATTCCCTAAGAGTATTGAACCTCAGTTAATTTTGTAATTATGTATATATATTGTTTCTGTCTTTGCTGTTTTCCTCCACTCTCTTATTGTGGCTCCTAAAAATAACTTCCCAAATAAATTATCTTCTCCTACTTTCTTGTCATAAAGTCAACTTTGAGGAAAGCAAATTTAAGGAAGTTGGAAAACAGTAGGTGTTCAATATCCTTGTTGAGTAAATCAGCAGAGTACTATAAGTGACTCAATAATCATATAAATGTCAAAGATCTATGTGAAAACAATGGAAGTACTGCAGTTGCATTATGATATAGGTAAAACATTTGTCTCTGGACTTTTCCCACTTCCTTGGGCTGTATTCTGCTCTTTCCATTTAGAACCTTTTTTTTTTTTTTTTTTTTTTTCNTTTTTTTTTTTTTTTTTTTTTTTTTTCAGAGGTCTGGTGTTATGTTTTTACCATCTTCTTGGACTCTAAATGTTTTTTACGCAACTACTCATTGGAGGCAATTTCCAGGTTCCTGTTCTCTTCATTATAATTTCCCTCCCTCAAAGATTTCTTACAGTACAACTTATTTTCTCTAGGATTGGCTTTGTATAAGCACATCCATGTCCAGATCCAAGTCATAGCATATTATCTCTTCAGAGTAGTTTCCCTTTTAATAGGGATCTTTGAGAGATTCATCGTGATAGCCTAACTATTAATATACAAACATAAATTCTCATTGGAGAAATTCCAGGTACTGTGGTAGGTTAATAGAGGAAATATTTTTTAGGAAGTAGGAGATATTTTATATAACATCAGATATATAGGGGTTTATTCTACCTGTTTATCGGACTAGATTTGTCTTCAGAAAACATTGTCTATTTTAAAATGTCTTTAGATTGAAACAGAAATCTCCCCCATACTATGACTTAGTTCTTCGTTGTTTCCTTGGCTGCTCCAAAGTTTAAGTCTTGAATAAGACTGGTTGAAGTACAGAATGCTGGAAAGCAACAAATGAAAGTTACGACCTGTATGGTATTTGCTTTCACATTTAAAGATACAGGAATATATCTCCCTACCCAATAGCTGTTCAACCCAAGTACAATAACAGTTACATTTTTACTGTAGAGGATTTTTGGATACTACACTTTCACCGTTATTATTTTCTGCAAAATCAGTTTTTCTTTAAATTTTATAATGGTTTTAATGTAAGGATACTTTGATAAGCATTTGAACTTCATACTAAAAGTGACTTCATATCCATTTTGTCATTTAAATCATTAGATTTCCCCCATGATATCAGCAAGCAAGATATTCCTTCTTCCACATCATGTTTATAATATAAATACATGCAATTAATGTAATAGTTATCCCTGCATATAAATTCAGAGTATTTGGCTTCTGAAATACCTCATTGGTGAGATGGTTATGTGGGTCAGAATGGTACACAGTCTTTGGCCTAATTTCAATACTTGCCACATCTTATCACACCTAAAAATCTCAACGAAATCATTAATCAATACGCTGTACTTGTTAACATCTGGACTAGAGCTTTTCAACATGATTCATACCTTCCTACTATTTGGCATTGATCATAAATCACAATGTTAAGGTATAATCAATTAAGCCATTAGGAAAATAACTAGTTGGATACTTATTCAACTCAAAATACCCTATTTTATCTATAAAGGTATTTCTTTATGCCATAATTTTAATACCTTCTTTTAGAAGATTATCTGATTTAATGCTGTGCTTACCGCTTTATGATTGGGAGATTTTACCTTTACTGCTACTGTTTTTCCAAAGATTTGACACTTTTTCTGATTCTTTATTTTATTAAAGTTTTATTATTTTTAAACAAAATTTTAGTGCTTATTTATATTTGAGAGAAAGAGACAGAGTGTGAGTGGAGGAGGGACAGAGAGAGGGAGACATAGAATTCAAAGCAGCCTCCATGCTCTGAGCTGTCAGCCCAGAGCCAGACACGGGGCTCAAACTCACAAACCATGAGATCATGACCTGAGCCAAAATCAGATGCTTAACCAACTGAACAACTGAGGTGGTCCTGATTTTTCTTTTTTAAATGTTTGTTTATTTTGAGAGAGAGGGCTCACGCATGAGCTTGTGCACCTGAGCTGGGGACGGGCAGAATGAAAGAAGAGAGAGAATTGCAAGCAGGGTCCACACTGTCAGCACAGAGTCAGATGTAGGGCTGTGATGGCCGATGGCCTGAGCAGAAATCAAGAGTCAGACGCTCCACCAGCTGATCCACCCATGCACCTATTTATGATTTTTTTTAAAGCTCACAAGCTTTGAGAACTCTCTAGAAACTTCACAATAGGATCCTGGGATCTAATATTCTGTCTTGGGCAATTTGAGCACATTAAAAAAGCCAGGAAAGTGAAGGGGGTTAACATCTCTAAATAGAGGCTGTGTGTCAAACACCATGTTAAGATCTAACACCTTGTTGTTTAAGTTTTCTAATGTCTAGAACATTATTATGTTTCCCAGATGAAGAAAGTGCAGATATGAATGTTAGTGATCTGCATGAGGTAGCTGTGGTCATTAAGGATTTTTACCCATTGCTGTTGGAGTGACCCAGACCTATGCTTAAAAGATTGAAGCATTTAGCCTTTCAACTCTAGAATTCACTTTATTTTTCCCAATGTCTCTGACCCCCCCCCACCTCTTTTTATTCATCTGAGGTCACAAATTAGATAAGGAGCTTTACTTTTATTATTTGTTAACAAAAAATCTTTGGCCTCAAGGACTGAACCAATACTATTTTTCCAAAGTTGTACCATATTACCTACTCACTACACAGGTCCATAGTTCCTCTACATCCTAGCCAACACTTTTAATTTAAGCCATTGTGTATTGTAGTATCTCTTTGTGGATATAATTTGGATTAACTTAGTGACCTATGATGTTGACTGTCTTTTGTGATGTTGACTATCTTTCTTATGTGGTTATCTGCCATCCATGTATCTTTTTTTGGTAAAGGGAAAGTAATCGCTAAATATTTTCCACTTTAAAAAGATTGCATTGTTTTCTCATTAAGCTTTGAGAATTCTTTATTTACTTTGGATATAAGTCCATTGTCAGATATCTGATTTGTAAAACAATTTTCCATGTTTGTTGCCTAACTTTTTATTCTTATAACCATACCTTTTGGAGAGAACCTCCATATCCTGAAAAGTCTCTCACTGCAGTAGGCTGAGGCAGTCACAGTGTTCACTTCACTCATATGGTTCCCACTGCTTAATTGTCACCTTTGTTGCTTGATACCCAGTGTCTCATATATTTTGTTTGTTTCTTTGGTTGTTTCATTTGGGAGGATAAATCTGACTCTCTTTCTTCTTCTTGGATGGAAGCTAAAATCCCCGGATCCACATGAATGTTTTTAGAGAATGTTTTCTTTTCATCAAGAGGATTTGTGAATATTTTATCAGAATTTAATCTCTATAAGACACTTAATCCCTTATAATATATCATTCCTAATAGCCCTTTCCCCCACCATTAGAAACTCACCTCCAGTGGGGAAGACCACTGGGTGTTATTTGGAAACTAATTTGACAATAAACTAGTTGTAAAAATAAATAAATAAAATAAAATAAAATAAAAAAATAAAACGCTGATTCAGAAAAAAAAAAAAAAAAGAAACTCACCTCCAGCCTAAAGCAAAACTAGAAGCTGAATGTCACCTTATGATCCAAGTGAGATTTTTTCCTTTTCCTCAAATGCTACAGCCCACTAACTTTACAAGACATCTATACACCAGGAGGCTTATGCCTGATACCCAGATTCTCACAGCATCTTAAGCTTCTTTTTGCCCATCCTCTTTGAAGCATTTGATATCATTGGCCTCCTTAGGGGAAAAAATATATTTTCCTCTATCTACCCATGTCTAAGTTTCTGAATATTTCAGGCTTTATTTTCATCAGGCTTCTGCTTTTTCTATACAATGTCTTCCTTGGTTTATTTTATCTAGATATATCTGTATGAAGGTACTCTAAAATTATTTCTCTTTCTTTGGTCTTTGCCAGGAGACTCAGTCATCTATCCAGAGCTGACTTAACCTCTCCATTTGACTGTCTACATCTCAACTTAATCTTAATGCTTTATTCTTAACACTTATTTTTTCTTCTCAGCCCCTACCCAGTCAATTAGCAAACCTAATGGGCTCTCCTCTAAAATAGTTCAAAAATCAGACTACCTTTCTCCTTCTCGCAAAGCCACCACCAGCTTTCACCATGGGTTACTAGGACTAGCTCCTCACTGGTCTTCCTTTCATGATCTTGCCAATCCTGTACTTCTATAATAGTCTTTCCACTTCCACTTTGCCTCTCTATTAATTCAACCTCATAATAACCAAATGTTCTTTGAAAACATACATTGTATCATATTGTTGCCCTGATGGCAATGCTTTAATGGCTTCCTCTTACACTTGTAGTAAAAGCTAAAAGCCTTTACCTGGTTCACAAGGCGATGCCTATTTTCACCTTTCCCTTCTTTACTACCTCTCTTTAGTAAGCTATCACCTCACAAGACATTTTCTGTCTTGTGAACAGGCCAAGCTCTTCTTTTCTAAGTAACTTGGTGCTGACTGTTTTCTGTGTTAACTTCCATGTGCTCACCAGTCTTCTTCATCCCTGTTATGTAAGTCTGTTCGTGTGTCACTTCCTTAAAAAAACAAAAAAACAAAAAAAAACCATGCTCAGATTGTTCAGATTCCCTTTGCTAAGATAACCTCATTATACCACAAACCCACCATTCTGCTGTCCTCTTTGATTTTATTTCTAGCACTATCAAAAATTATCTCATTTATAATTATTTGTCATTATTGACTTTTTCCCCAAAGAAAAATGGAGGAAATACTTTATTACCCCACCCCCCCATTAACAGTGCTTGGATCAATAAACAGTTTTGAAAAAAATAGATGTGGTGTTTTCTTGCCGACTTGAATTTATTTACTAAATCCTAAGCCATGTGATGACTGTTATTTGGCTTCTATATTTTTTAAATTTTAAGGCCATGATCACTTGCTCCTGGTATTTCTATTTTATTTTCCTTCCTTATATGATAGATTCATTGCAATGATATAACCCCAGTTCTTCCATGTATCTGAACTTGATCTTTCGTATGTGCCTTCGTAGTTCTTTCTGTCATGATCTGGTCTTTATTTCTCCATGCTTTTGATTTGAGGTGAACTTGTATGGTTTTCATCACTACAAAGCAGCTGAAGTGATAATCTTCCAGTTTTGAGCAAGGGATTAAAAGGTCTTATGTGCTTTTGTCCTTTCTGCCTCATACCCATTTTTTTACCATTTGAACAAGACTGAGATAGCCTGTTGGAGGGAGAGAGAGACCTAAGAGGAGAGTCTGGTGTTATGCAGTGTGCTATTCTGGACCAGCATTGAGCTAACTGACTGCCAGGCATATAACAGCATTCAGTCAAAATTATGAGATATGCTTATCTTATGCACAGTTGATAATAAAGGAATGAACACATCATAACAGGAATAATCACTCATTCCACACATAGGTCGTTAACACGAATTGCCCATTGTTTTACATACATGAGTTTAGAGTCCATGTGTTACGTAGTAATAACTAACTGATATATTCTTATTTCTGCTTTCTCTTTAAGAATCAAATAGGAATTCTTATATAAACATTTTAATGGATTTCTGTAAAGATTATACTTTCTTGATATACAGTAAAAATTGTACTTGTCACATGTTAGGATCTCACACTCATTTTGTTTGTACTCATGTTTTGTATATTTTCCTCCTAAGTTCTATGGTGGCAGAAACTAGATCTCTTGTTTACCCCAACAACACATAGTTCAGTGCTTATGATATAATGATATTTAGATCTAGCTTTATAGAAGCAATAAAAATGAATAAATATGTGTTCTTAGTCTTCTCCCAAATTATTTTTCTAAATAATATTTCATATTTCAATGGCAATACAATGCTTTCCATTGTATCTAGTTTGGATTTTTTTTCTTCTTTTCATTTATTTATTTAAAAATGTTAATTAGCACTAGTTTTCATAATGAACAAAACAGGTTCCAACCCTCATGAAACTTAGAAGATTACTTGTAGAAGATTTTACATGTATGCAATGAGAATTATTGAAGTAATAGACATTTATTAGTTTTCTTCAATAATCTTTTCTCTCATGTGATAAGTTATTAAATGTATTAATTTAAACAGATCCTCTATTGGATTCTGAACATAATGGTTGATAGTGCTTCTTAGATTACCTGCTTCCTTCATCCATTTCAGTTTTATATTCCAATATATTTTTCTCTTCATTTCTTCACAAATCTATATTTAAAAGCATAGCATACTTCTAAATGTTGTCATGTTATACAGTTGGATGGACTTCCCTTTACCTTCAGTAGTACTCTCCCTTTTATTATATGCATTTATACTTTCTATCTCTATACTTGCTACCTTGTGTTGCAATTGAGAATTTTGGAAAGGAGAAACTGAAGTGACTCAAGTAATAGTGATCACAGAAATGTTATGGTGGGAGAGGGCTGGGAGTAACATGTGATGATGCCTGAAGCTTCCTCTAGCATCTGGGCTACAATAGTAGTTCCATGTCTTTCCACTAGAGAATGTCACTTAAGACCTCTAACGAACCCTGGGGCTCAGGGTCTATGAAGAAAGGGACATCATTGTTGCTGGTGCTTAGGAGAATCCTCCTATAAATAAAGAGTCTTGAAGGAGAAGGTGAATAAGCAAGTATAACTTGAAGAAGAAGGAAAGTAAGTGGTGACTGAAATCCTTTTTGACCTTGAAATTTAGAGCTACAAAATTTCCTTTAACTCAGTTTGACTCAATTATTGGGCATTTCAAGGTGACTTCTCATGTAGCAGTTTATCTGGTTTTAATCTCAATGAAGTAAAAAGAGCCCAAATCCTTTTCTTATTGTCTCAAAATCCTACTGATACATTGGCATTTATCAAAAATGGATCAGAACTTCCTTGATTTAAGAATTGGAAAGAAATATCATGATCTAAGACTTTCCTATACACTTAGAAATCTGTGTGTTTTATTAAAAATATCAAGGAGCTGATATTAAAATTGGCATTTTTCTTATACAGTGACTTCTGCTTGAGTCCATATACATGGACTGTACTATTATCTCAATAATATATTTAATCTTACATATATAGTTCCTGCTTTAATCTGCAACAAGAAGCTCTAGAAAATTAAGGATTTTTTAATGGATTTTGACATGTAATTAGAGTTTTGAGGAAGTTTTATTTTCCAGAACATTTATGGGATAAAAATACAATGTTTGTTATTTTTAGAACACATTTTACTTATTTCCATCTCAGTTTCCCATCTAATGTGATATATTTATCTTTTTCTTCTTCCCTCTCCTGCTTCTTTTCCCACTCCATTGTCTTTCCCTCCCTCCCTCCTTCTCTCCTTCTTTCCTCTCTTCCTTCTTTCCTTCCTTCTTTTTTTTTTTTTTTTTTTTTTAACTTTCCCTGTTTTCTTCTCTTTGTACTTTCTTGGTATGGATCAGGCTCTGTGCTAAATATCATCAGAATATATTGGTAAGACCAAGCTGTTGTCTGTATCGTTTTGTAGTTGGCAATTTAGCTAGAAATAAATTACTCAGGGCTAGTGATTCCTGTAAAATCACACTGCACAGAAATCTACCATTTATGATTATGACTAGTTATATTGAAGAGATCATACATAGGTGAGACAATGCCCAGCTCATCGTAACGAGGAAGAGTTGTAGAAATAATACTGTTGTGTGCTACTTTTGTGTTTTAAGGATTTAAAAATGATTTCATATGCATTTTGTTTCATTAATCTAGCACCACTCTGAGTTGACAGGATGTTTTAATGGATTTGCATTGTCATTTTAGGTAAGCTGAGTCTACATTTTCCAGACTCTCCTTCCCTGTGTAGTTATGGATCAATAGAGGACATAGGAGTCAGTTTGCATTAGAGTTGGAAGGTGGGAGTGAAGCACTGGCCATATTCTTTTAATAATCATAAGGTTGGTACAGGAATTCTAGTACTGTTGCAGCTCATAAATGTCTCTTATCTGCTGGCTGACCTTGCTGGCATGAGGTAGCAGCCAGGTTCATAGCTCCTTCAACTACTGTCAGATCCTGTGTCACCCCTTCTAACTCAGAGATCTTCATGATAAAAGGTACCAGGTTCACCTGCAGGTAACCTGTATCATCAAAGTTGAGGACTTGAGGGTGGTGGCAAAACATCCACATGGGTTCCATTGTATCCTGTGGGTCCCACTTTGTCCTTGCTTTCCCCCATTTTATATCTTTCCTTCCCAACTGCTGGCATCAGTCCCCAGAACCAAAGGCACAGATGATAGCCCTGCATATAATATGTAACCAGCTCCTAAATATTATAAATATAAATTCCTATAATAAATCCCTTATTCTATATCACTCATAGTAGTTCTGCTTCTCTTACGGAAACTTAGCTGACACATATACATTACTAGGCTACATTTGTAGATGAAGAAGTAGAATTTCAGAAAAAATTAAAGACTAAGTGAGAGACATGGACCCAATCCAGTTCAATATAAATCCAGGTACTATAATAACTTGATGAATTAAGAGATTATAGTGGAGTGGAATGACTGGGAAACTTTCTGAAGGTACTGGAATTACTATATTATCAAAAGTGGAATGAGGGGTCATATACATAAAGAATAATTAGATCAGGAATATAGTCCATACTTTAGAGCTTTCATGTTTAATATCTCTGGTGAATTCTCTTCTCTTAGATTGCTGCTGCCATTTTTACTTTTCTCTAATATTCTAGGCTCTGTCAGGATTTGAACTTGAATTTCTACTTTGAATAGCAATTCTTCCTTACAGTATCATCTCAGAAACACCTCTGTTCTCCTATATTTACTTATTGCTGAGATCTATGATATGCATATTACTTATTGCTTAAATTTCTGTATATATATGTGTGTATATATATACGCACATATTATTCTCATTTAATTTTAGATTATCAATTTGGACATAGCATTCAAGGTTAGAAAGTTTCGTTAGATAAGTATAAAAAGATTAACTATACAATTCCTATTGCATGCTGGTAGACAGTTTTCAATGGAATCTTTCATCCTTGTTTCTAGTAGGACACACAGAGACAAAAGCAATTTCTTTAAAAAGGAGAAAGAGATAGTGGATATACTTTATGGAAGTCAGTGCTTTAACTTTTCAATATATTTTCAGTTCAATTTCTTCCCAAATCATTGGTCTTAGATAATAAATGATTCTAAATACATTTTACAGTTTGACATAAAGCTTAGAAATACTGGTTAAATTTCTCATTTTATTCTGGTTATTTAATTAAATATAAATATTAAAAAGCACTCAGCAATGACCAATGTTTACCACATGGAGAAAAGCAAATGTATTAATCAGAGTTTGGTAACATAATTTTATAATGAGTAGTCTCTTAACTTAAATATGGTACAGAAATTAATGAAATAAAATTTAGGATTAAGATTAATAATTCTTCTAAATAGGCCTATATGCCTTTCTGAAAGCAAATTTTATAATGGGCAAATTATTAGCCTGAGAAAGACAACTAGATGCAAAGTCTACACTACTTAGCAAACATTTTTGAAACCATGTTCTATGTCAGGAATTGTCTTAGGTCCTGGGAATACAATGAAAACTCACACCTGGCCCCTGTTCTTTGCCTTTGGATAGCAAAGGGCTACCTAAACACTTGAGTTGTTCAGTGTGTACAGGCTATGATTGGTAGAGGTGTGCTCAGATAAAGTGAAGAGCTTGAGGAGTCTAGTCCATAACTCTCAAATGGACCAGAGAGGATAAATAGGGATAAGTCTGGGTCTTGAAACATAGAAGTTAGTCTATGCTTCAAGTCAAGTGGGATTACAAGATGAGAAAAGTCAATCTATGAAGAAAAAGGAAGGGAACTCAATTTCTCAGAATCTAATGCCATATGTACTATGGTAGAATATGAATTCTAATAGTGGAAGATGGTTTCTGAACTATAATCCTGGAGAGATGTTCTGGGTGATTATTAGCTCACATTCCTAGTTCTTCTCCCTCCCATCCCTTAGTATCAAAGTGCCACAAAACAGTGCTAATCAAGATCCAAGTTACATGAATCAGACCAGAGAACTGAAACCTGTATCCCAAAGGACTCTACCATTTTGATGGTATGGGTTATAGGGAGGCATATTGAATAGTAAGGCTCTCTGGTGCACATTGCTAATTGGAAAACAAAAAGGTTTTAAATTCCCTGTTAGTGGCAGTAAAGCTGATGCACAGTAAGTCATTTGGAATTCATTTTTAATCAGTGAGGATTTAGGCAGCAGATACAACACACATCTCTTTAAATTAGAATGCACATGCTCACCTTCCCTCACCCCCAACAAACACACTCACAATAATGAATCAGGCTAGAAACAGATTTCTTTTTTTAAAAAAAATGGGAGTACCTGGGTGTCTTAGTTGGATAGGCATCTGTCTGGCTCAGGTCATGATCTCACGGTTTGTGAGTTTGAGCCCTGAGTCAGGCTCTGTGCTGACCTCTCAGAGCCCGGAGCCTGCTTCAGATTCTGTGTCTCTGTCTCTCTCTGCCCCTCCCCGACTCGTGCCACCTCTCTCTCTCTTTCTGTCTCTCTCAAAAATATACATCACAAAAAAATGTTTAAAAATATATAAAGTACTTGAGTCTTTCTTCTAGGTTTGCCACACTATAAACCAGAAAGGAGGAAGAAAGGAAGGAGAAAGAGAGAGAGAGAGGTTTTTTTTTTCTTTTCCTTTTGCTGTTTGACCTTGTAGAGTTGAGGAAGTTAAATGGAGCACAGGTTGGGAACATCCATTGTTCTCATCCCAGCTGCTCTGAACTCATAGAGCACATTGTCAGTGAAATGGAAAAGAAATTAGCAGCTCATTTTGTGCAACGTGAACTTTCTCTCTCTGTCTCGCTCATGCTTGATGGGCACACTCTTTTTGATAAATCAGTCCTTACGCCTTATTGCCATGCAAGAACTGGAAGTAAGAAATGTCAACAGCACTCCCCTGCTTTCATTACAACTAACCAAATTTTTCATCTGCCAAGGTAGTAGTTAACTTTTATTGAGATGCCGCCTGTTTTGAGGGAATCAAGTTGAGAGGGCAATTAGGAAGATAAGGGAGGACAGATTGCTCACCTGCCCCAAACTATGAGGCACTGAAATAGTTACAGCCTCTCTTTGTTAGCAGTGGCTGTGGTAAAGGGCTGATTCTGCATGCTATTGTGAGGAGATTGTACCTTACTGCACACCTCTGGCCTCCTTTCCCAAAGAGTTCAATCAGCAGTTAAGGAAGAGTTCAAATAGATTTTCAAAATTAGTCATTTTTTGAGACCTTCATAGAAAAATTTAACTTGGTCATGTTTTTAGCTAGCCAAAAATGAAAAAGAAAAGGAAGAAAGTCAGCGGGAGCTAGCTGAATGTGCAGATGTGGCATCATTGGAGCATCTAGAGATGAGGGCAGACTCAGTATCTGCTGAATAGCCAGCAGTTCCAGGGCAGTAGAGGCTGTTTTAAGGTCATAGGAATCACTTTCAAAACGCAGTGCATTGGCAATAGCAAATATTCAGGAAAAAAATCGGTGCTCAACAAAGACTGAAGGTCAGCATATCTAGGAAATTTTTTTCAGTGAATATGTTTCCTTGTAAATTTGCATTCCATGAATAATGCCTTGGAAAAGGTGACCTCCTCTAGCTATCCTGTGTAGGCCACTATCCTTAGTCACTGTATTCTGGGTCTTCAAGTACTTAGCCTTTAAGTGTAAGAAAAGTTGATCTTTCTGCATCTATGCCAAAATCTATTTTGGGCCCGCTGGTAAGAGAGAATATTTCAGAGAGAAATGAATGGCCCATGGATTTGATTGGCTCCAGAACCCATAATATTTGGGATATCATATGTTTCACTTCTTTATTGTATGTCAGTGGGCAGATCTGAACAGGACCTTGTTCCTCATTAGCAACACCATTGCCATTATTTGTACCAGATTTTATACTTACGTGTGGGGCACCTGGGTGGTTCAGTAAACTGAGCATCTGTCTCTTGATTTTGACTCAGGTCATGATCCCAGAGTCATGGTATCAAGTTCCACATTGGGCTATGTGCTAGGTATGGTGCCTGCTTTAGATTTTCTCTCTTTCTCTCTCTCTCTCTCTCTCTCTCTCTGCCCCTCTCCCCCACTCATATTCTCCTTTTTTTGCTCTAAAATTAAAAACATAATAATATTAATAATAATAAAAAAGAAATTGTATTTGGGTGCATGTAATAGAGACCTGAATAGTAAATCTAGAGCTAGGTCTTAACACTAAGCTACAATGGATCCAAGCTCCATTTATCTTTACACCCCATATTCATTGACATCCATAGTTTTTCCATTTGTAGACTCTCAAGATAACTGATCACATTCATATTCCGGGCAGATAGCAAGAGATAGAGAAAACTCTTTTATGTACTCTTTTCAGACGTCAAAGTTAGAATTCAACCTCACAACTTCTGGTTATATTTAATTAGTCAGAATTTTGTCACATGGTCAAACTTATCTATTAAGGAGGCTAGAAAGTACATTTTTTTAACCATAGATTTTTTTTAACCAGAACTCATAACTACCTCAATAAAATTAGCATATTGGATATTCATTAATGAAGTCACAGTTTCTAGCATATCCTTATTTATTAAAAAAATATGAGTAAGCCTTAAACCAAACAGCAAAGTTCCTTACTGAGAATTTACAGTCTTGGGGCACCTGGGTGGCTCAGTCAGTTGGGCGTCCGACTTCGGCTCTGGTCATGATCTCATGGCTTGTGGGTTCGAGCCCCATGTCGGGCTCTGTGCTGACAGCCATCTCAGAGCCTGGAGCCTGTTTAAGATTCTGTGTCTCCCTCTCTTCTGACCCTCCCCTGCTCAAGCTGTCTCTCTCTGTCTCTCAGAATAAATAAAACATTAAAATTTAAAAAAAACTTTACAATCTTATAGAGTGTTAGTGGAGATACTCACCACAATAAACAAATAGATATATATTTAAAAAATCACCTATACATAAAGATACAAAACACCAGCAACAAGGCTTATATTGAATAATAATTAATATTCTAATGCCTAGAATAGTTCTTGGCATAAAATGATAAATAAATATTTTTAAAGTGTAAGTATTTTGTTTATTTATTTACTCTTTATAGAGTGTCTACTAAATGCCAAGAGAAATGCTAAGCCCTTAATGAGATAAAGATTCAAAGATTATTATGACAAACAGGGATATTCATAGTGATGAAAATATTAATTCAAGAAGCTATAACAATTATAACTGAACATAATTAACAATAGAGTCCCAAAATATATGAAAGAAAACTTACAGAAATTAGGATAAATAGTCCATTAAATAATAGTAGTTGGAAAATTAAATACATTATTTTTAATAATTGATAGAACAGAAATAGATAAAATTAACAAGGACATAAAAGACTTGAGGAATATTATTAATCATCTAGGCCTTTATGACAAATATAGAATATTTCACCCAACAAGAGCAAAATACACATTTTCAAGTTCACATGGAATATTCTCCAGGATGGACTGTGTCTCAGCAAATATATAAAGAATGAAATCATGCAAAGTATATCCTACTGCTGTAATGGAATCAAATTAGAAATCAGTAACAGAAATTGAGAACTACCTTAACATTTGAAAAAATAAAGTGTACGTCTACATAACTAATGGGTGAAATACATCACAGGATAAATTAGAGAATATTTTTAAATTAGTGTATATGAAATAAAATCATAATATATCAGATGCAGTCAAATCAGTTCTTAGAAGAAACTTAGAACTTTCCCCACAGAGAAAAGTTCAGACCCAAAGTCTTAATAAATTTTACCAGATATTATGGAAGAAATAATATCAATCCTGTGCACACTCTTCCCGAAAATGGAGAAGGATGGAAAATTCTCCACACATTTTAAAAGGTCAGTGCTATCCCCAACACAACTATATAAAGACTTCAAAAGTAAAGAACAGATAAATATCCTTAATGAATATAGACAGAAAAGGCTTTGACAAAATACTAGCAAATATATAAAATAGACTATATACCATGACCAAATGTGATTTATATACCAAGAATGTAAGGTTGGCTTAATATCTGAAAATTAATGTGATACATCATATTAATAAATAAAGCTCAGAAAGCACATCATCACCTCAATAAATACAGGAAATTCATTTGAAGAAAAATCCTCAAATCCATACATAATTAAAATTCTCAAAAATTAGAAATAGAAAGGAACATCCTCAATTGGTGAAGGACATCTGTGAAAAACCAATAGCTAAGTTTTTGCATAGTGGGGGGAAATGAATGCTTAACTCTAAAATCAAGAACAATGCAAGAAGGTCTACACCTATTTTTAATATTTTACTAGTTTTTGTCAGTAGTAGAAAGTAAGTAAATAAATAGAATCACAGGAAGTTGCAAAAATACTACAGGAGGTAACTGTTAGTGGAAACATCTTATACGTCTATAGTACAATATCAAACCAAGAAATTGACACTAGCATAACTTGCAGAACTTATTTAGATTTCCTGAGTGGTACATGAACTTGTGTTTGTGTATTTCTATGAAGTTTTATCAGATATAGATTTGTTTAACCATTACCATGATTAAGACAGAAAACTGCTCCCTTAACACAAAAATCTCTCTTGTGCTTTATAGTCAAGTACACCCTGCTGTCCCAACATCCTTAACCACTGGTCACCACTACTTTAGTCTCCATTTCTGTAATTTTGTCATTTCAATAATATATATAAGTAGAATCATACAGTGTGTAACATTTTGAAATGGACCTTTTTTTTTTTCATTCAGCACAATTCCCCATATTCAGTTTGTCATGTATAGCAGTAGTCTGTTCATTTCATTGCTGAATTGCATTCCATGATATGGATGTAGCATAGTTTGTTTAATCATTCCCCCATTGAATGACACTTGGGTACTTTCCAATGTTTGGCTATTATTGATGAAGTGACTATGACCAAGCATGTACAAGCTTTTGTGTGTATATAAGCATAAACAGGGGCGCCTGGGTGGCTTAGTCGGTTAGGCATCCGACTTTCGCTTAGGTCATGATCTCACGGTTCGTGGGTTCGAGCCCCGCGTCGGGCTCTGTGCTGGCTGCCGGCTCAGAGCCTGGAGCCTGTTTNCCGCGTCGGGCTCTGTGCTGGCTGCCGGCTCAGAGCCTGGAGCCTGTTTCAGAGTCTGTGACTCCCTCTCTCTCTGGCCCTCCCCTGCTCACGCTGTCTGTCTCTCTCTCCTAGAAATAAATTAAAAAAATTAAAAAAAAAAATAAGTATAAACATATGTTCTGGGTGAAGGTACAAAACTATTATCCAAAGGAATTTGATTCATTCCCATAGGCAATACATGATAAATCCTCTGTTTGACATTCTCACCAACAATTATTTTTTTCTTAATCTGATATTCTAATGCATATATATTATCTCTTCATGATTTTAAATTGCATTTCCTAATGGCTAATGATGCTGACCATATTTTAATGGGCTTGTTTGCCATATGTATATCTTCTTTGATAAAACAACTTTACATGTCTTTTATCTATTCTCCAATTGGATTTTTTTCTTGTTGTTTCTTTATTTTTCCTGTTGAGCTTGAAGCGTCCTTTATAGTCTAGATAGGAACCATTTGTCAGTTATAAAGTTTGCAAATATTAGCTCCAATCTTCAGAGTGACTCTTTATCCTCTTAACCAGAGCTTTTGCAGATCAAACATTTCTAATTTGATGAAATCCAATTGAGCATATTTTTATGGCTTTTTCTTTTTATGTAATATTTAAGACTTATACCTGTCCCTTGATTCCCAAAATGTTTTCCTATCTTTTTTTCTAAGAGTTTATAGTTTTATGTTTACATGTAAATCTGTTATCCATTGTTATGTTTGGTATAAGGTGTGTTATTTAGGTTTGGGTTCAGTTTTATTTTTCTACTTTTTTGCATGTGGATATCTGATTATTTCAGTTCCATGTTTTGAAAAGAGTATGTTTCCTTTATTGAATTGCTTTTGCATCTTTGTCAAACCTAAGTTGGTGTTTTTATGGGGATCTGCTTGTTTTATATCTCTTGTTTTATTGATCTTTGTGATATCTCACCATTAATAGCACCCTGTCTAGAACACTGTAGCTATATTGTAAGTCTTAAAAATCTCGCAGAGTGATTCCTTCACTTCATTCTTTATTTTCTCCAAAATTGTTCAACTATTCTAACTCCTTTGTATTTCCATACAAATTTTGGAATAAGCTTATTTACATGAAAACTCTTGGTGGAATTTTGACAGGAATTATAATTAATTAATAGACTAAATTACAGAGTTATCATATATCATGTTTGGTTTTCCAGTAACAGTACATCTCCATTTATTTGATTTCTTTCATCAGAGTTTTGTATTTTTAAGCATATAAGTACTCATGCTGTTTTGTTAAATCCGTATCTAAATGTTTTTATACTGAGTAATTGAAAATGAATTTTGTTTTATTTTTGGTTTCCACATGTTCATTGATAGTTTATAGAAATATGATTGATTTTTCTGTGTTAATATTATATCCTATAAGCTTGTTAAAATCATTTATCAGCTCTAGAATTGTTTTAATATTTAGAGATATTCTACAGAGACCATCATGTCAGCTTCACATAGGGACAGCTTTATTTCTTCCTTCACAATCTCTACGTTTTTATTTCCTTTTCTTGCCTTATTGCACTGGCAAGGATTTCTGATTTTTTTAATCCTATTAATAAAGTAGATTGACTGATTGATTTTTCTAACATTGACTCAGTCTTGCATCCCTGAAACAAACCCCACTTGGTTGTGATATATCACTACATTAAATTCAATCATTTGTCGAAAAGTTTTGCATCTGTGTTTGTGGTGGATATTGAGCTATAGTTATCTGTTTTTTAAATTTTCTTTCTTTCATTTTTGTTTCAGGGTAATATAATTTATATAATTAAGTTTGACACTCTTTTCCCCTTTCTCTTTTATGGAATAGATTGTGTTTAATTATTGCTAGTTCTTCATTAAAAGTGTGGTGGATGGGGTGCCTGGGTGTACAACTCTTGATTTCACCTCAAGTCATGATCTCAGAGTTCATGGGATTGAGCCTCACAGTGGGCTCTGCACTTGAAGCGTGGAGTCTGCTTAGGATTCTCTCTTTCTGCCCCTCTGCCCACGCGTACTCTCTCTCTTTCTCTCTCTCTCTCTCTCTTTCTCAAAATAAATAAGTAAGTAAACTTTAAAAAAAAAAAAAAAAACCCTGTGTGGTAGAATTCTCTAGTAAAACAATCGGGGCTTTGAGATTTTCCTTTTAAGAATTTATTAATTGTAGGGGTGCCTGGGTGGCTTAGTCGGTTAAGCGTCCGACTTTCGCTTAGGTCATGATCTCGCGGTTCGTGGGTTCGAGCCCCTATTGGGTTCTGTGCTGACAGCTCAGAGCCTGGAGCCTGCTTCAGATGCTGTCTCTCTCTCTCTCTCTCTCTCTCTCTCTCTCTCTCTCCTAGAAATAAATAAAAATATTAAAAAAAGAATTTATTAATTGTAATTTGACTTCTTTAATGGTTATAGAATTATTCAGATTACTTTCTTTATATTAGATTAGTTTTGGTGGTTCGTGCTTTTCATGTAATTGCTATTTCATTTAAGTTGTCAAATTTTAGTGTATAATCTTGTTATCTTGTTTATAGTATTTCTTTATTATCCTTTTTATATCTTTGTAGTCTATAGTGATGACCAGTACTTAATTCCTGAAATTGGTAATTTATGTTAGACTCTCTTTTTTGTAAGTCTTGGTAGAGGTTTGTCAATTTTATTGATCTTTTCAAAGAACTAGCTTTTTGTTTTATTTATTTTCACTATTATTTTTGTTTTCAATTTCATCAATTTTGTACTTTTTATTATTTCTTTCATTGGGCTTTGGGTTCATTTGCTTTTTTCAAACAAGTATTAATGTGGGAGCTTATATTATTGATTTGAGACCTCTCCTCTTTTATAAAATGCACACTGTGTTATACATTTTTTCCTCAGTAATGTTTTAGCTGCATCCTATAAGTTTTGATTCTTCGTGTTGTATTTTCATTTTTATTCAGTTCAGTGCACTTTTAATTTTTTAAATTTAATTTAATTTTTAAAAATTTTGCTTAAAACTTTCTGTTTGACCTACAGATTATTTAGAAGTATGTTATTTAATTTCCAAGTATTTGGAGATTTTTTCTTAATTGTCTGCTATTGATTTATAGTTTGATTTCATTGTGGTAAAGAGACCAATTCTGATTATTTCAATTATTTTAAATATTCTGAGATTTGTTTCCTGGCCCAGAATATGGAAAACAATATTCAGTTAGCAAAATTATAAACTATAAATTCTTGATACATGTAATATGAACCATAGTCATTAATTAAAGTAAGAAAACAAATGAACAATGTAAACAATAATGTAAGGAATGTAAGGAAACCAGTTAGTTTGACATTGAATCATAAACAATAGTTTTTCAGCTTCCTGATTGTTCTGGCTAGCAATATCATAAATTACTTCGATAGTCTTTTCTGTATCACAAGTATGAATGCAAAAGAAGGTTTAATTGCTAAAAGTTTTTAGTGACTGTGGCAGTTTTTCTTTTTCAACATCTACTGCTTTTCTTTAACAGTGGCCAAGTTTTCCTGTTAAGACAGTATCTAGTCTTTGGTTTGCTTTACATGGGGTCTTGTGAAAGAACAGTTTTGTGCCTAAGTTATAGTCATCTTGCTAAAAAATTTGAATCCTGAGCAAATTCATGGACAGATTGAGAAATAGCCAGAATCAAATCATGTCTGAAGTATCCTTAGTTGATGCTTTCTTAGCAGTCTATTCCAGTTGTTCAGCATTGTCTGATAGTCTTTTTGTGGTCTCAATTATTTTTCTATTAGAAAAAAAAATTTTTACATTTATTTTTGAGAGACAAAGAGAGACAAAGCGTGAGCAGGGGAGGGGTAGAGAGAGAAAGAGAGACACAGAATCGAAAACAGGCTCCAGGCACTGAGCTGTCAGCACAGAGCCTGACAGAGGGCTCGAAACAGCAAACCGTGAGATCATGACCTGAGCCAAAGTTGGGTGCTTAACTGACTGAGCAATCCATGTGCCTCTCTCAGCTCTTACTTAATATCCTTTTAGAATTTTCTAGATCTTGACTATTTCAAAAAGGGACACTCAACTCCCCAATTATTTTGTGGAACTAGACTCCTAAACCAGTAACCTACCACCAAAGCCTCAAGTTTAGAAAGAAACTATTAATAGCTTTTACAACCAAACTTGATTGTGATGATAAAAGTTTTGTTATTTGGACTGTCTAGATAGAACATTCTTGTGTTTAAAAGTTCAGGTTTTTTCATATATTACCTGTGAAACCTTGGGGAAGTTACTGAGATGTCTAATTTTTCAATTAGAACTATTAATATTACTTACCTCAACAAGCATTTATGAAGATGAAGAGTTGATACTGGTCTAAAGAGCTTGGAACAGGGCCTAACCCTTATTAAACAATCAAATAATATCAGAAATGTGTTTCTATCTGTTACTTGTGAAAAGCCTCACAAAAGATGCCAGTTTCATGAGATTTTTGAATGTTGGAAGGAGTCAAAAAGCATTCCAGTTATTATCTTGTGAGAAGTTTTGAGTACGAAAAGACAAAAAAGGCAAGTAACCAAAAAAATGGAAGTCCATACAAACATATTTAAGAGACAAAGGTAAATTTGAAGTAATCAACAAACCTATTCACATCACAGGAAGACAGTGCAGTGAAAACAGAAAATAAACTTGTAGTGCCAAGGAAATACTGAGGAATATCCATAAAAATTCCAACACATCTGCCCTTAGGCATCTTTCAAAATTGAGTTTAAGTCTGACTCTTCCAGATCTTTCCCTACAACTCTACCTTCTTCTTGACTTTAATGTAACACAATTAACCTGGCAATTAATTATTATTTGGAGGAAATTTTTGGTTCTCTTTGTCCTCTCTTTGCACATTTATTTACCTCTGAGTTATCTATCCAATTCATTCTCTTTAATCTCATTACTACTTCTGTAACGTAAGCCCTCATTATTCTCACCTTGACTTCATAATAGCTGCTTAACACCTTCCCACTTGAAACTTGATGCCCCTTCCCCAATAATTTATCTTTATTTCTTTTCCAATTTATTCTGCAGTCTGTCACTAGACTAATGTGTCTCAAAGTCTACAATTGCCACCTTCTCACCTAAGCCTTTTCAGATCTCTGTTTCCTACTAAACAGAACTATTATCTTCTGTATTCCCTTTAGCATTTAAATAAGCCCTGTCACAAACTGAAAAATATTCCAGTTTTCCTATCTTTTTTTGCCATATTTGAGTACCTATAAAGAATATATTTTGGGGCACCTGAGTGGCTCAGTCAGTTTAGTGATCAACTTTGGCTCAGGTCATGATCTCATGGTCCATGAGTTTGAGCCCCATATTGGGCTCTGTGCTGACAGCTCAGAGCCTGGAGCCTGCTTTGGATTCTGTGTCTTCCTCTGTCTCTCCTAATGCTCTGTCTCCCTCTCTCTTTCTCTCAAAAATAAATAAAAATATTTAAAAAAAGCAATATATTGTATTTCTATTTGCATTCCTCATATCCTAGCAGTATATATTTCATGTGGTAGTATTGTTTAAATCCATGTTAAAGTGAAATAAATTGCTATCTAATTGTTACTTATTTGTATATCTTATCTTCTTACTTTTCTTCTTTGAGATAGGAGATCAGACCATATTATCCATTCCTTCCACAGCATCTAATAAAATACTATGTATAAAGACTCATTAAAGTGTTAAATCAAATTGAGTTTAATTGGAAATCTAAGGAACTGGAAGAAGAGACAGCCAAGTTTGTTTTATATGATTTTTGTGGCTTATTTATTATAAAGCTTTGCACACTTTACCTAAATACACAGTACTTCATTTTCCTCATCCCTTAAATGTCAATAATGATACTTTCTTTCCTGCCTGGGTACATGTGGAAATAATTAATGTATTTTGTAAGGGTTTGGAGAATGCTGGAGAACGCTATTAATCATCATCGGTAGCAGCAGGAGAAAAGATTTGCTAAGTACTGATATGTGTGTGATTCTCTGCAGAGCAAGATAAGTAGGCAAGTTCCTTGTCCTCTGGGAGCTGACAGTCAAAAATGCACAACACATCCAGATGTAACATACTAAAAGAAAAATATACTCAAGGGCACCCAAAGACAAGTGCCAAAACCAGACTGTGAACTTCCTGAAACCAGGTGTTAATATACAATGGATTAAACAAATTAATAAACTGATCATGTCTTGAGAAAATAATTTCATTACTGGCATATGTTAGGTAGTCTTGGTACCAACTCATATAGACATGTTAGCAACAAGGGCCAAATGACGATAGAATCCAGGCAGGAAGAAACAGTTCATATTCATAAAGAATCCTGAATTGACTAAGCTACTGGACTAGAACCAGAATGTGTGTGTGTGTGTGTGTGTGTGTGTGTACATGTATATATGTGTATGTGCACAGAAGGGTGCTCATTGGGAGGGTATGTTGCAGAGGGCAAAGATTTGGAAAGCAAAGTCAGGAAGAAGCATATTATCATTATATAAATGTTGCCTGCTGATTATTTTTATTAAGCTCACCAGCTTATTTAAAGACAGAATATCCTGATGGTGGTAAAACTTAACAGAAGAAGTTCTTTCAGAACAGAGGCATGACATAAGTGATTCGGATTTGAACAAGACTGTAGAGTTGGGGTTATAGCTATTAGCTAAATAGGATGTCTGTCATTGTAGTTCAGTGCCTTGGAGAGATCTTAAAAATTTTGGGAGAATAAAGAACCATCAAGAAACTGAGTGTTTCACTGAAATAATTACATAATTAATTGATTGCATAGATACAAAACAATAATGAAAAATCTGACTGAGTAGTTTGATAGAACATTCAGTTTCTGACCAGGCATGCTGGCCACATATCGACATATAGCTACTGCAATAGTTCCTATTAATCCTGGGTTTAAGATGGTCCATAATGGTGTTAGTCCCAGAAAAATTGAATAGGACTGCTTAGCCCCTGGCTACAATGGGCAGCTCAGGTCCAAAGTGACTGCTTTTTGAGTCTGTATTCCAGTGGGCTGGAGGGACCCCAGGCACTTCACAACTGAATCTCTTTGACCCAAAGTCATTTGTTCAATCATGGTTGACAAAAGGTAACAGAGACTTTCTACTGTTTGGAAAACAAATGGATCTCTTGGCTGTTTTCATAAAGATCGACGGAGACTTAAAATAGCCTGAGGTTAATATTATAAATCTTTCTAAAAGAGATTTTCAGAACATATTCTTTATCCCAGCATTGGATCAATCTCACAAAATGACATATTTTCAAACTACAGTAAAGCAAAACAACTTATTCTTAAAAAAGTTGAAAATATTAAGAAAGCTTTTCTTTTTCTGTTGTTTTTGTTTGTTTGTTTGTTTGTTTGCTTTGTTTTGTTCATCCTTTTATTCTTGAACATCAACCAAAGAAAGAACTTGGACAAAAATGTTTGATGAATGCGGGTTGACTTTTTCAGTAGCTTTGTGCCTATTCATCTAATCTTTAATGGTGTCCAGAGAATTCCTTGGATGCACACAGTGGGTATGACCCTATGGTAGTCTGGCATGATGTGTGGGTTTTTAATACTGTATGGGATAAGAAGAAAACAAAAACAGAAACAGAATGTGATTAAGGAATCCAGTCTCTAACCCATGTGACCATAAAGACCTGCTGCAAATATAATAGCCACTGAGGATTTTGAGTAGTAAATATTTTTGACACTGTCCTATACATGCCAATTAAATAAGAGGAGAGTTAATAATAAAAATTAACTTTGATCTTTGGATGAAAGGAATTTTGAGCAGATAAAAGGGAGTCTAAATTAAAATTGAAATAGTGAGCATAGGGACAAGACTTTAGGGAAAGAATAAACACTGTAGACAAAATGGAGCAGACTATATCATATTTATACCACTTCTTGATAGGTCTTATAATTTTATTTTATAAAGTACTAAAAAATTTGTCCCCTTTTCCTCTCTTGTATTTTTTATTCTAAGTTGTTAATGTCTTCTCTTATATTGGAAAGTTTTTGGAAGCAGACTGACCTGACTTGGAGTTGTAGCAGCATCACTTGCTGGTATGACCAAAATAAATGAATGTTTAGATGGTTCTCTGAATAATAGGAAGCCATGTTTTTAGCTCTGACTTCGCTTTACTTATTATATATCTTACAGGCTCAGTTTGTTTATTATACCTGTGTGCATGTATATGTGGGGTGTGTGTATGTATGTGTCTAAAGATATGTAAAAATTATTTCTATCCCATCTTAACTGTAACTTGGTGATGAAACTAGGGTTCAATCTCATGACCTTTGAAGTTAGAGGATACCATAATAGCTACAATGATTGGTTGTTTTGTCTTCTAAGCCAAACTGTCTGGCTGGGGAGCTACATTATGAAAGAATTTTGGAGGGTGTCTCCTCCAGCCACTGTATTCTGGCCATGAGAATATTTTTAGGAAGATAATCCTTCATTTTTTTTGTTTTTACAAAGAAAGCTTGACCAAGAAATCTCTATGAAACTGATAGACTGAAATACACCCATTTTTAGTGATATTGACAGAAATGATGACACATTGAAGAGGTCTACTAAGATGTTTTTTATACAGAAAATATATACTTTAGAAAAAAATTTTAATTGAAATCATATTTAATGGCATTTTAAATTTCTGGTACACATATGTATATGTATGTGTATGTACAAATAAACATACATATGTGTATGAATCTGTGATCAGAAAATACAAACTGACCAGTACAAACATCCTTCTTCCTCTTATTCTCCTTCTTCTCCTTCTTCTCCCTCTTCTCCTTCTGCTTCTTCGGTAGAGAGATCATGAGCAGGAGAAGGGGGTAGAAGGAGAGAGGGAGAGAATCTCAAACAGGCTCCAAGCTGAGTGTGGGCTCAATCTCATGACTATGTGATCATACCTGAGCCAAAATCAAGACTCAGTCACCCAGGCACCTCCAAACTAAGCCACCCAGTCACCTCCAAACATTCTTATTAAATGAAAAATACAGATTGATGAAATTTGGAAAGTCAGTCTATCTATAGTATAAGAACATACATAGGAAACTGTTGTATCACAATGAAAATGTAATTCAAGGAAAAACTACTCTAATATCTTTAGTCTTAATGTACAGAACCACTAAGAGTGTGAAAGGGTCCCATAGACCGTAATACATTATCACCTTTTATGGTGGAAATTACATGAGAATATTATCCACTTTTAAGATTAAAGAAAAAAAATCTCTTTTCCAAATACCTAGGAGGGTTGGTCTTTCTTTTCTAGCTATTACCTGCTACATTTCTATAGTGTCTATTACGCAATTAACTGAATGGGGTTTTCATTGAAATGTTATTGACTCTAACAGAGCTTCAAGAGTAGTTGCTCTGCCCCTCCTCCAATACTTGTGGATCAAAGCTGTCTTTTAGGTCATGGTTTCTAATTCTAGCTCTCTTCTGTCACTTACTAGCTTTTCTGAGTCTCACTTTTTTCACCTGTGAAATGAGGCAATTGACTATAATTCCTAATCTTAAAAGAGAAAAGTGAAAAAGAGGAAGAAGAAGGGGAAGGAGGACACAAAGAATATCTGGACACCTTTGCTTCATGGTCTGTTAGAGAGAGACACCGTCTGTCATCCACAGATCATGCACTGCCAAAAATGCAGTGTTAAGGTAGCAAGTGCAACTCATAGTGCTGAGGCCGAATGCCTGCTCATTGTTATGTAATTTTTCTTTGGTGCCAGGTGGGTGCACTGTTTGCCAGGAATTCATACTTCAGAAATACAACAGTGCACACCCAGACAAAGAGCTTGGTTGGGATGTCTTTGTTCAGGGAACAATTAAAATGTATTTGTACTGAGTGATAAAAAACTTCCCCAAATGTGAGGCACTGCGGCAAAGCACACTATGTGGTTGTACTTTTCAGGTAACAATGTAAATGCTATTCCCCTTCACTTGCCAGTTATTATGGAACTAAGGTAGTGAAATTTTTTAAAAAAGGAACAGTATTAAAAGAATAGTATAAATTTCCATCAAATGCCCAAATGTTTAATGTATTGCAATTTTTAACTACATGTAGAATTAGAAATTTATGGAATTCTGTGACATAAAAGGAAGGGACATAGGATTGGTACTTTGAGAAATGTTATTGATCCTAGAAGTCTCCTGTGCAATCACCCTCTGTTGTTAGAATAAGAACTATGTTTCTAAGTCCATTTCAAGGTGGCTTTCACAAAACCAAGGTCTCTGAACCAAGATGGTTCTTTGACTACATGTATTTTCCTTGGCACTTTCACTCCTTAGAGATACTGAGCCCCAGACCCCTAAAGCTAGTGAGAATAGTACTAGCATTTCCTACAGATGAGTCATTCTGCTAACAATAAAGTAGGTTTTCTTCACCAAAGACTTCAGTCACCACGTTAAATATTGGCTTTTGTCAATGTTTAAAACTTTTATACTTTTATAGGACTTATAGTTTTAAAGTTTTATAGGGCATTTTTTGCCTATTGCAACCTCAAAACAAGAGATTTTGAAGAACTTTGTTGGACCCACAAGGCAAACCCTTCCAACATGATTTCTGTTTGTCAGAAGGTTGTATGTACCCTTTAGTGGCTTGAACTTTGTTCAATACTTGAAAAAGTATCTCAGCCACAGCCACGTTTTGTTTTCTTCAGAGCAAATTTTGTAAAATCATTTGTGATAGGAGCCACTGTGTGTTCACTCAAGTCAGATCATCTCTCATCCAGAAAGAGAAAATCAATTTTAATTCCTCAAAGAAGAGCAGCAAGTGGTATTTGTTATTTATATTTAAGGAAAGGTCATTAAGCACTTTTCCCCCTCTCTCTACCTAGAGGCTTAAAGAGGGAATTTAGAGAAAACAATATGTATGGGTTAGATTATAAGTAAGGCCCAATACCATACAAATATCTTTGACATTCTGAGACTAATCCTAAATTAGGGGTTGAAAATGAAAGGAGAGTCTGTCTGAAGATGGTTGTTATTTTAGTGGCAAATTCAGTAGGTCTTACCACTTGACTTAGATCTGGATTGTAGCTTCTATTTTTATGTGCAAAGTTTAGCTTTCACACAGAGGAAAATTTTGTTCACAGACAAGTTGTCTTGGAATGTCACTTTTAGCAATGAACGCTCATGTATGTTAGACACTTAATCACATCCAGTTATAGAAAATAGTAGGAAGTAGGCACTTGAATGAATGAATGATTACACAATGCATATTTTGAGAAATGTAGGGTCACAGATGGCTTCTTTCATGCTGAAGACAGTCTATCTTATTTTTCAGCTTTAGTTGACCTTCCATTCTTGATCTTACCTTTTCTTTTCTTAGAGATGCTATTTAATTTTTCATCCAGTGAATACATAATAATAAAATACATAAAATATGAATATATGTACTTATAGGGCTACAGGAATTAAAAGTACTGACTAGAGTTTATGCTTCCATTCAGGGTCCAAGCATTCCCTAAACATATCTCAGAATCAGGATGCAAGCTTCAGATAAACTATCTTATGTTGGTGTCAAGAAGTAAAGGGACTGAAAATCGGGCAATATAGCATAGCATGGGTGACAGAGAGCAAGGTGAGTGCATCAATAATTAGATAGATATTAATGTTTAGTATCCAGAGTATACTTGGCATGGATTAGAGTATAATTAGGATATAATATAATTAGGATAGTTAAAAATGGATAAATATTTAGATATAAGATTGATAGTCTAACAGACAATATAACATATAATTCAGTGTGAGACAGACTTAAAGACTGAGTCTAAGTTTAGGGACTTCCTACTTTTGTTGTCTAGGCTGTTATTTTGACTTTTACAAACCTCTCATTTCTAATGTGGACATAATAATAGTATTTATATTCTGAGGATTAATGAGAAAGGTATATAGTATATATATACACATGCCTGGTGTTTAGGAGAAGACCCAACAGATAAGATATGACCAGCTAAATATTGTTTTATTTTCTTATTAATTTCTTTTATCATTACTAATAGTTTTGATAACCATCATTCATAAATAGAAGAAATGGCAGTTCCCAGCTCTAGAATTTAAAGCATATTTATGAACAAAAATTATATCCTAGACAGATACAGATAACTAGTATTAGATGAATGACCAATGTGTCCTCCGAACTTAATAGTCCATTAACAGTTTCTCTACGGATACATTCTGTATCTCCTAGGAACACCGTTGTCACCTACATGTTAACAGGGTTTCTGAAGAACTGCCCCAGTGTAGCTAGGGAGATAAAAGCTAAACACATTAAATCTGCGAGACTCTTCACCTGGAGTCCAAAAACTTCCCAAAAATTCATGTGTAGATTTCAGTGGGTTATGAATTTGGATGGCAAAATAGTGTATAATTCTCTTCATTACCTTGTAACTAAATTTTATCACTTCCTTCAATTAAGAAGTAGGCTACCAACTACAGTATTATTAATGGTTCTTGAGGCTGTCAACAATAGATACCACAGATATATTCACATCACATTACTGCTGTCACATATACCTTGAAATATATATCATTAAAAATTATTGTAGTTATTGGACCCATTACTAAATTCCGTTATATTTGCAACAATCCTACATAATACTGTATCGCAAATTTAGCTTTTATAATGTGTTGTAGATCTATTTTAATATAATTGGGTTCTTCTATAAACTTATGTTTTATTTTATCACTTAGAATCATTGTTCTAAGAAGGAATTTTAACCTTCACCAAATTGCTAATGGAATTTATGCCCCCCCCAAAAAAGTTTAAGAATTTCAGAAATAAAGAGATAAGTTAGAGGAGAAAGAAACATGATTGTGTAATGATTAAATTATATTATGCAAATGACTGCGTATGTTAGGTAGATCCAGAAGGAAACCAGACTTCTGACTGTTAAAAAAAAAAAAAGGTCACCTATGAGCGTTAAGACATCCTAAAAGCAACAAAAGAGACTAAACAATAAGTGGTAGGGTGCTCTGTAAAAGGGATCTCTGTACTGGATTGGTGATGTATCCCTTAAAAGGATATTTTAAGTTGGCTTCTAAATTTGTTACTATAAATTAGTTAAAAACAATGTCAATTCTGGTATATTTTGAATAGTAATATTTTAAACTAAAACATAAAACATACTTACATTTCCAATGAAATATAATTACAGAAGTGATTTTCATATTCACCAGGGTTTATTTAACTAGGTGTACAAATGGGTTTTGTTTTGTTTACAGTTGGAAACTTTACATCTATCCTTTATCTTTTTAAAATCATATTTCTGTTCCTCTAAACCCACAGAATTGTGTCTGTGTTTTGGAAATCACACAAATGGTATTGTTTGGTATTTTATTGCCCAGGTTATCACAATTCTTTGAAATGAAATGTGTACATAATTTGAAGATTTAAAATATTTCTTTTACTAAAGAGCTCTGTTAAAATTATACTTGAGAGTGGGGCGCCTGGGTGGCTTAGTCGGCTAAGTGACCGACTTTCACTTAGGTCATGATCTCGTGGTTCGTGGGTTCGAGCCCCACGTCGGGCTCTGTACTGACTGCCAGCTCAGAGCCTGGAGCCTGTTTCAGTCTGTGACTCCCTCTCTCTCTGACCCTCCCCTGCTCACGCTGTCTCTCTCTCTCTCCTAGAAATAAATAAAACATTTAAAAAATATATATATACTTGAGAGTATATTATCATTACAATTATTATAAACACTTTGTCAAAGCATAAGTATGATAAAATTTTTGACAATAACCATTTATTTATAAAAAGGAATGAATTGTTTGAAACATAACTTAATGAGATGGTTGGACGCATGTGGTAGGTAATTTGAAAAGATGATCACAATCTTCCCTTCCATCCTGCAGGTCCTCTGCAATGTGACTTTGTATCTCTTCCCATTAAGAGGTAGTAGAATCTGTTTCCCCCTTCTACCCCCCCCACCCCTGCCCCCTTTGATATGGGCTGGTTCTGCAACTTGCTTTGACTATCACATGCAGCTGAATCACTGGAAATAATTATTGTTTTAAACCACTAGGTTTGGGTATAATGTGTTACATGGCATTAGGCAGCTACAACAAAACACAGAGCAGTGTGGCAATTATAGTACCTGATTTTAAAAATTACCAAATAGCCCTGGTTTGGTGCTCTGACAGCTTTTTCCTTAGGTCAGTGAATCAGATGATGACTGAAATGGAGGTAGGAAAGGAAAAGCTACACCACAAGTTGTTGAGGCTCTGAACATCAGAGCTGAGGATCTGGAAATTGTTTCTCTTAAAATCAATTCATATCCTAGTACTTAGAAATTATTTATGCATATCCCATCTGAGGACCACTGTGCCAGCTTGAAGGGCATGATAATATACTCTATAGAACAGTGATAAGGCATTTCTGAAGCAGGAGTAATAGAAAAGCAGCAGCATCTGAACTGTTTGATCATTTGAGTGGATGTCCTAAACTAGTCTTGAGAGAGGTCAGAAGTAGGAATTATGTTTTGGCAAATATAATTAGAAACAGAGGGGTAGAAGCACAAGCATATTTGATTTTACTCACAGATTTACTCCATCTTGGTTAGCTGATGTTGGTAGCACGATGAATATAATGGCTGTCCTTCTCAGGGTAATGTTGTAGGCAACATGAGGTCTTCAGTTGCAGGTATATTATACAAAACATTGCCGTCACTTGATAAACCATTTGATCATAAGTTATATATTACTTTAATATCTCAAAATAGTCCATACTATGGCATTCTCACTATTTCATAAGTGAGAAGAATTAGAAAGTTTAAAATAACTTATCCAAGAAAGCATAGTCAGTGACTAAGGTGGATTTTAATCCCAATTTTATATGATGCCAATGTCATGTTCATGCCACTGTGAGTGGAACATTGGATTCATTCACTTCTGGGTTCTTACCAGGTAGAAAACCTATCTTTATGCCAAGGTGGATGATGTGTCAGTATCATGAGCATATGGTGCTGTGCAAGGTCAGTTAAGGACAAGTAACTATAGGCTGGCTGTATTGGAGAAGGTTTATGGAGGATGCATGGCCTGAAGTAAATTGTCTAAAATGCATAAAAGTGGCTAAAAGGAAAGGCATATGGACAATTCAGACAAAGTAATGGGGTAAGGAAAAGCATAAAGCAGAAATTAGCCTTGCTTCTAGAAGATTCATTGAGAATACTGGACTGACTAGAAAAAGAACGCATAAAAGAAAGAATGAGGTTGTGTTTGACATACTAACACCGATTATAGAAGCTCTTGAAAGCCAGGCACTTAAAATAACGTAAACTGAGAGGAAAATTTTACAACTGAAACATTAATGATATTTGTCCAACAGACACTGAGAAAAATATTTTTTCCCCGAAGACCTCAAGGAACATTTCATTCCAAAATTTTATTTCCACATTGACTCTAAGGATAGTACACAATATGTAACAACATCAATTTCCAATATTTTATACCCACACATATAAATACACACATACACATATATAAACATATATATGACACAGGTAGGATTTCTGTTCTTGAAGCAGTGGGCTTTCTCCTGTACCTTTAAGCAGCTGAACAAGTGATATCAGCCAAGGGAATTCAAGGTAAAATAAAAATAGAATGCAGCCCAAAAGAAAGCATGGATTGAAGAGAAAGAAGCTAAGTAAGAGTGTAGGAGGTCTCAGACAAACACCAGGGTATGGAGAAGAAAGAACTGCAACAAAAGACAAGAAAGAATCAACAGGTAGCAGCACTGAGAGCAGCTAAGGAGAACTCAGAGAAAGGCCAAAATGATTACTGCTCCAAAGCAAAGAGACATATTAATGTATTTTTTTTTCTTTTTTAAAAATCTCTTTTTAAGTCTGAATCTTCCAAGATTAATATGGGGAGAAACAGCACACTGGTCTGACTTTTGTGGATAAAGCTTTAGATCTTAAATGATGAAGATATTTTCCTTTGTCGTTTTATGTTTTGAAAGCTATAAAAAATTCCTATTTTAAAGTACTTATTGTCTTGTCTTTGCAAAGGGAAGAATAGGTTCCCTTTGCACTGCCTTTCTGAAAAACAGAGGATAAAAGAGCAGAAAGTAACCTCAAAAGGTTACTCTGTCTCCTGCAGAAGCAACAATGAAGGCCCTAAAAATTTGTCTTTCTCTGCACCACTCCTTCTTCCCACAGATTGTAATAGCATCCATTAATTGAACAACTGGTTTGTACCAGGCACCTTGCGTATCATTTAATTCTCACCATTGCCCTGCAATGCACATTATATTCCTGTTTAACTTTAGAGATTTAATAGGGCAAGATAAATAGCTAAGGTTTGTAGCAGAACAAAGATTGAATCCAGTGGCACCAGTTTTCCATTGTCACATTGACTCCACACAAGGTGGCCCAGCCATTTTCAGGGTTCCTTAAGGTTTCTGTGTCCTCATGTTCTGCCATTCCTGTCCTCCCAGCTCCACTTTCCATTCTGGCAGGAATAAGAGATCTATGGTATGCACATTTTGGTAATATAAATTGTGTGATTACCTCTATGCATGTTACCTGTATTTTAACACTGTGAATTTGGAGACTCTTTGTTGGCTGGAATTTTAAGTTTTAACCTTAAAATTTCTTAACCATCCCCATATTGAAAAATCCTCAGGGATGGGCTTTCTGGATACTCCCTCGGTTACCTTTTGAGCCTTTAATTACTCTTTAGACCAAGGTTAACAAAGCTGTTTTAAACCATATCTATTTGGACCTACAGTGTTGTTCTTGCAGGTGGAAGCCTGTCCTTGAAGAGCTGTTGTCAGACTGTCCATCTAGCTGACAGCATCTTCAAGCTGGTATAGGTCCTGGATCTGCTTCCTTTTCTATCAGAATTCCTTTCTACTTTCAGAGTTGACCTAGAAAATGGGGCTGGGGTTCTTATAAGTATTTGACCCCTCCCATCACACTGTAAACTACATAGCACTTATTACAGTCTGCCTTGTTTGAAAGTTAGCAGTTGTTTGTTAATTGATGAGCTCTTTGCATGCCTGGCAACACTATCAGTCTTAAGATTTCTGAACCCTGCCTAAATCATTTAGGGAATGGCTATCTGAGTGTACAGTAATTTTTCAATCCTATCGTATGAACTATGGAAATTCCAATGATTTTATAAACTCCCAGGAGATTTTAGTTGTATAGTCTTCTTTCCTTCCCTTCACTGTTTTGATTATCTCTTCTCAGTTAAGTCACCATTTGTCACGGCAGTGTATACTCTCTGCTTCTACCCTTTTCTAAGATTAACCAAGGCCACCACTGACACAAGATATTTAGTTATATTCAGCCAAATACTTCTGAAATTTTGCACTCAGAGAAAGGGAACTAAATTCCTGAATAATATAGCAGAACATTATATTATCCAAATCCCGTTTCTAAAGCTTCAACCCCTCCCACCACCCCAGATCTCTTCCTTTGTCATCTTTTCTTGGGATCCTTCACTTTTGCCATGCTCCCATTCCAAATTCTTCCTTTTTTCTTCTTAATTTCTTCACCACTTCCTTCTTAATCTTCTTTTTCAGGTATAATCACTTCTTCTCTCCCAGGCATCTTGTTTAAGGATATGTCAAAATTTTAAAAGCAATGATAATGAATGAATGAATAAATTAATAAATACATACATACATATATAAATTCATATTTAATAAAAATTGATAAAATAATAATTGAGAATAATTTTCATGCCCTTTGTTTCACTTTTCTGCTTTCCCTACTCCTTCTTGGACTGGCTTCCTACAAATAAGAGTTCATCAAATGATTTAGAATGATGCTCCATAAACATAAAAATATGTTCTTTCAAATAATACACAGTTATATTGAGAAATATTATATATGTACAAATTGTGATATATGTACATGTATTATATATTATATATGTACATGTATATCAAAATGTAAATTAATTAGATATTTCAATTTCTAAAGTGGATTAAATTTTAATTAAAGGAACATTTAAGCTATTAATAAAAGGAAATGTGCAACTAAGAAAAACCAGAAAACATGAAACCTAAATACTTCCCAAAATTGTTTTTATTACTTAAAAATATAAATGTTTGTCAAATGAATTGGTGAAATGGTTTGTTCTCATATTTTAATTTATGTTTTTTGATTACCAGTGAATATTCTTTCAAGAATATTGAAAATTTATATTCCTTCTTTTGTAGCTTTTCTATTTTTAATTATTTTAAATGGACATTCAAAAATTTTAATTGATTATTAATAGTTTTCTATATTTAAGAATATTAATTCACTGGCAGCCATGTATATTTATGCATTACTTTCATGTTAGTTTCCTCTATGTGGGCATATAGTTAAATCTATTCAGTATTTTTTCTTTATAAACATGATGGTAATAATATTTATTGAGTGCTTTATATTAGTCAAACACTTTGCAAAGTGCTTTACATTCATCTTTTCCTTTAATTTTTTTTTAACAACTCACTGATGAGGGACCTAACATTATCCCTGATTTACAAGAGGCAAATTATGGCTCAGAAGGGTTAAACAGCCTTTTTAAAGTTACATAGTTTGTCAGTAATGGTGACAGAATTAGAATGGTGTAATATCTGAAAGTATATTTGTAAGTACTATACAATATTGCCTATATAGTATCTATTTTATATCATTGCTTAAATAAGATGTTCTTCATCCTGAGATGGTATATATAACTCTGTACATTTCCTTTTAGCTTTCTTTGGCTTGTATTTTAATTCAGATATTGAATCTATTTTATTTTCTATTGGTATAACTTGTGAGGTGTGTATCAACATTACTCAACAAATTATTTAGGGCAAGTGAACCAACTTTTTAGAAGAAAAAACATGTATCATTTATACATTGAAAAAATAGGAATTGATCGGAGACTTAAATAACATTAAAATGGAAATAGGTATGGTAAGATATTTCATGATCAGAGCTTGATGTAAGCTGAAACACATGATAAAGATGATACTATAGAAAAAGAAAACTGTGGAAATCAACTTGAGTGATTCTCAGGGATGCATATTAACATTGGATAGTTAAATTGGGGCCTTGTCTTAAATGCAGCCTTTCCTGTAGCACTCTGATTAACCAAACACACTACTTGGAATCCATGGAATAATAGTTATTTCATGTTTATACTCAGAGCCCCAGAATGAAGTTTGAGGTAAACATAAAATGTTTCTGTTACCTCCTCTCTCAATTACTCTGGAAAGAATCTATTCCTATTTGACTAGTTTTAGGTAGAAAATATCCTAAAGAGTGACTTCCCAAGAGAAACACATTCTTTGGTAACAAGAAACAGAAGAAAAAGCTGTAGATTGAACAAAAACATTGTCCTAATATAATCTATTCAGAGAGATGAAAAATATAATTTTTATTTATAACCATGGTTAATCTTTAACACTAATTTTTATTTTGTCCTTTAGAGCCCTCCCAGCACAGTAAAATAAGTAACAAGCTTTCCCATTTTTCTCTTCTTTTTCTCTTATTTTCTAGATAAATAAACAAAGGTAATTTTGTGACTAGGATCCTGAAAAGTTTGGTTGATTGTTTAAGCCCTGAGCATACCTCTCCCTCAGAACCTAAAATAAATATACCTCACTAATTCTAGGGGAATTCTTGGCTTTGTTGTTTTTTTTTTTTGCTTTTTTTTTAATGTTTATGTATTTATTTGTTTTTGAGAGAGAGAGCCAGAGTGCAAGCGGGGAGGGGCAGAGAGAGAGTATGACAGAATCCGAAGCAGGCTCCAGACTCTGATCTGTCAGCACAGAGCCCACACGGGGCTCGAGCTTAAGAGCCATGAGATCATGACCTGAGCCAAAGTCAGACACTTAAGTGACTGAGCCACCCAGGCACCCCTGACACATTTTTAAATTTGGCTCTGCAAAGTCACAGTTGGCCCTCCCAGATGCAGTGACAGCTTTCAAATTCATGGCAACCATAAGAAACACAAATTTGCACTCATGCATGGCTTTATAGACCAAGAAAAGGGATCTGTGTTAAATAAAAAGAAAAATATCACTCACTGAGGCAATTTTTGTTGGGCTGGCCTAAAGGAGGACATATTTCCATTAGTCACCATTTCTTGTGAGGAATTTTTATTTTACCTAATATTTTCTATTGTAGTTAGATTTTATTTGTTTCAATTGGCTGTAGATAGAAAGGCAATGAAATCATCAAAATAATTGTGAGCAACTTAGTTATTATGATTTATGGTTCAGAAAGCCTGTTCTGTCATCTTAGGGTGTCCATGAGCTATTGTCACAATCATTAATGAGAACAAGTTTTATAATGACAGTTATCTCTTCTAGCCATTTAGAAGCATTGCAGTGTGTGATAGGGCACTAGAAAGAGGAAGTCTTTTTAGTGAGAGGAAGGGAATTAAGTGAAAGAAAAATGAGAATATTTATACTTTAGTAGGCAGATTCTCACTTAAAAAATTTTAACTGGAAGTTGACATGACAATAGAGCAGAACCCTCAAATCTTAGTTATCTCTATTTGGACCACCTTTAGGTTTCTATGGGAAGGGGCAGCAAGAGGTAGAGTATGGATCTTCGTGTGTTTATCAATGTAATTGGCCACAGGGAGATGACACAACTTTGAAATGTTTATTCCCTGGTTCTGTGTAGCTACATTGCCAGTTTCTTTAAAGGAATATGTTATTTTCATGCTACTTTGGCTTCAATGACATGATTCTTTTTTTCTAGGATCAAAATTCTTTTAAGAAGAAAAATCTAGGAGTTACTTTATGCATAGAATTAAAGACATGGGATCATAATGGGAAATAAAATTGAATGTTGAAATGGATGGATGGGTGGATGGATGGATGGATGGATGAATGGATAGATGAATAGGAAAATGCCTATGCTTGTAAGATATCATAATATCTTATACCTTTTTTTTTTTTTAATCTCAACCTACATTTATGGGCAGTTATTTCCTGGATGAATCCCTGAGATACAGAAAATTCTATTGGAAGATAAAATTTTATTTTTAGATTTTAGGATTTAACTACTAATGAAATGAAGAGAACCAATATTCTAATATTGATGTTCTATACATATCTGTGTTAACATAAGTACAATTATAGATTTTGAACTGCTTTTAATTGTCTTAAGAATGGCATTGAATATTATCATTTACACATGATGTAGAGTCAAACAAAATAGGTTCAGAGTCTGTCTCTTCCACTTATTTACATGTGAACTTGGACATGTTAATTTATCCTCCTGATGCTGTTTTTTTTTTTACTATAATAGATAAAATACCTTGTAGAAATCAAAAGTAAGTGAAATAACACATATAAAACTCTGAATGCAATGCCCACCTGAGAGCAACTACATGATCATTTTACTAGTTATAAATAATTTTTAAAAAACATGTAGTAGGAGACCATACAATCTATATTTGGTACATGCTGCATATTAAACAACCATGAGGCCACTCATTCTCTTATGAAACTCATGAAATTGTTGATATATTTGCTTTTAGCCTCCTTCGATTGAAGTTCAGTTTAGTGGGTTTGAATAGGAGAGTCCTTTTGAATAGGAGGACTAAACGGGACAGGTCTCGAAGTTAAATTTCATGATCGAATTTCTAAAGATCACTGCTAAAATGATGGTTGTGATAATTCTACTGGATTATATGATTTAATTAAGTTCAGGCATTGTGATACTTCATTTTCTATTGTCTGTTTTTTCCCTCTGATTACTTCATATACTTTCCCCCCATCTGCACCCCTCAGCTATACCTCATATATCTTGAACTGTGCAACACAGTTGATCATATAGTATCTGTGGTCAATATAAGTTGACTAACTAATTGATGATACCCTCTTTCTATCTTGCTTTAGGGAAGAATTCTCCACAATCTTGTACCCAGGAGGGAGTATTACTTCATCATGTAACACAGGACATGGAAACATCTGTTTGCTTAGCTACAGTAATCTTCAAGAACATACATACACTTAAACAAGTATCCCACTGCTATTACCTGGTAATGGAAAAAGGGCCTCTTGATCTCAGGTCTTCTGTTCTGAATTAAAAACAAAAACAAAAACAAATAATTTCCTCCTCTCCTAAAACAATAACAAAAGCTCAGATAACAATAACAGAGAAGCTCAGATCTGATCATGAATCTCTTATAGTATACAGATCGGCTTATGAACCCTAGAAGGTTCTTCTCTATAACTCAAGTTAGATTTAATAGAAATGCCAGACTCTGATTTGGCCTTCAGTAAATATGTTAGATTGAGTGGACTGTGCCTAATCCCCAGATTTTTAGAACTGGAATGGAGGATTCTCTTATCTTTAACTTTTACCTAGTTCTTTGTTCTCTTATAAAAGTTTTTTTCCCCATTTAATTTAATTTGCTGGGTGAAGGAGAGTTAGTTTTTAGGAAGAGGGTTAATGTATGTCCTCCATATGTGGGTAATCAAAGGTAAGAGAAATATAAATATATTTGACTGCCCCATGGTTTTTATTAAAACATATTTCTCCTAGAGATTTTTTAAGAATGTCTAGAACCATATATAACAAAATAAACTTGGGCTACTATAACTAACAGAAACATAATTATGAAACTAGAACTGACAGAGTTCTAGAATAAAGAAGAAAATTGCATAATTAATTTTTTCTATCTTGAAGATCTTTTGTATGTTAGTAAAGAAAAATTATAACCTCCATTGGTTATGTCAGTATAAGATGGTGTTTACTGTTAGGTTTGAAACTCAGAAGCAGGAAAACAACCCTACAGGATATTCTGATAAGGTATGGAAAAATCCTTTTGTAGAAGCAATGAAGTGACTGTTTTTCTTTTCAAGTTCAGAAAACGACTTGCAGGGGACTTTGACAGTTAAGTAGTCTAAAACTTTGAGTAGATAATGAAAAATTGCCTGCTTACATTGTAAGAGTAGCAATGAGGTGTGTGTGTGTGTGTGTGTGTGTGCGTGCGTGTGTGGCTTTTGGGGGTAGAAAAGGACTGGGATGACTAAGGAAAACATCTTAACCATTGAACAAAATTAATACAATTTTTATCACCTTCAGTTTCTAACAGATTGCAAGAAATGACTGGATGAAAAGTCACTGTATCTCTATAGAACAGAGAAAAGCAATACTAGGCCCTGGTGAATTATTAGATATGGTTGAGTAGAACCGATTTCATATAGCTCTTAATATATACTCCTCTGTCACAGGATTTCTAGCAGATTCTATAAATGTAATGCATAAAGTGAGCCAAGAAGATTTGTTGAGAATAAGAGAGAATATAGGGTAGAGAATAATTAGGCTTATTTGAAAATTAATTTAGATCAAACATATATTGTCTGGCTCCAAATTAAATAAACCTAGAGAACAGGTTTGCTGACAAAATTCTGTAAGTTATATTAGAATCTGTCCAAGTCACACGGCACTTACTAAGAAAGTTCCAGCCAGGTCAATATGCTGCTCTTACCTTCACCTACAGGTTATGGATTTAAAACATATTTTTTTGAGTAGATAAAAATGAGTTATTCTTAAATCCTTTTTACTGTCGCAAACTCCAGTCAGATTCCTAATCACCCTTCATCGATATATCTTGGCTTGACCTCTGGGACTTTATGTATCTTATCAGTAAGAATAGATTCTCATCCCATTATTTACTTTGAATCTTGAAACCTCTGTGGGTGGTTATTGTTTAATTAATTTATTTAAATTCGAGTTAGTTAACATACTCTGTAGTATTGGTTTCAGGAGTAGAACCCAGCGATTTATCACTTACATATAACATCTAGTGCTCATCCCAACAAGTGCCCTCCTAAATGCCCATAACCTATTTAGCCCATTTTTACCTCCATTTCTTACCTCCCCTCCAGCAACCCTCAGTTCTCTGTATTTAAGAGTTTTATGGTTTGTCTCCCTCGTTCTTTTTGTCTTATTTTTCCTTCCTTTTCCCCTATGTTCATCTCTTTTGTTTCTTAAATTTCACATATGAGTGAGATCTTATGATATTTGTCTTTCTCTCTTGACTTATTTTGCTTAGCACAATAAATTCTAGTTCCATCCACGTTGACACAAATGTTAAGATTTCATTCTTTTTGACTCCCAAGTTATATTCCATTGTGTATATATACCATGTTTCCTTTATCCATTTGTCAGTAGATGGACATTTGGGCTCTTTCCATAATTTGACTATTGCTGATAGTGCTTCTATAAACATTGGGGTACATGTGCCCATTCAAATCAGCATTTATGTATCCTTTGAATAAAAACCTAGTAGCACAATTGCTAGGTCATAGGGTAGTTATGTTTTTAATTGTTTTGAGGAGCCTTTGTACTGTTCTCCAGAGTGGCTGGACTAGTTTGCATTCCCACCATCAGTACAAAAGTGTTCCCCTTTCTCCACATCCTCTCCAACATCTGTTGTTTCCTGGGTAGTTCATTTTAGCCATTCTTACAAGTATGAGATAGTATCTAATTGTGGTTTTGATTTGTATTTCCCTGATGATGAGTGATGTTGAGCATTTTTTCATGTGTCTGTTAGCCAGTTGGATGTCTTCTTTGGAAATGTGTTTATTCATGTCTTCTGCCCATTTCTACATTGGATTATTTGGGGGTTTTTTGGGTGTTGAGTTTGTTAAGTTCTTTGTAGATTTTGAATATGTTGTTGTTGTTTTTTGAAGCCTGTGTATTTCTAACTATTGCCTGCCTGCCTACTGCCTCTGACTCTGTCCTTAAATCAAATTCCAAACTCACTGGGTGTGGTTCATTCTCATGGTTGGCCCATTTATTTTTTCTTTTCATCTTTACCTAGAAATCTTCAACTGGAGATCACAGATGTGCCACTTTGACAAAGTGGAATACATAAATAATTTTAGGTAAACTGATATCCTATAATAGACACTTCTGTTGTGCTACTAACTTTTATCCAAACACATCATTAATATTCTCCATCTAATCTTTTGCTTATACTGCCCAGCTGCTGAAAAATACTCTTAACTTCCAAGTTCCTTATCTTCTTTCTTCATCTCTATTCCACCTATCTCTCTCCCTTCTTTACTTTATTCTCTTCTCCCCACTTTTGGAGATACACTATTCCATGCACCCTACTACTTTGTGCTGACTTGATTGTAGATGTACCATCTGGACCTATAGATGTTTCTAGTGAACAAGACGTAGCAGTTATGGGGATGACACCAACCCACAAAAATTGTGGTCACTGAAAAATACAATCTGAGTTCTTGATGGCATAGTTAGACCTACTATTGGCTCTTGTTATGGAAGAGTAACAAGAATGCTATTTATTTTAACCAATCATGTGTTTTCCATTAATTTCAGCCAAATTCATTTCTAACTGATAAAATTCAATAAATATTGTTGAATGGATGCGTAAATGATGAATATAGGCTTGTCCATTGCTAGCTCCAGTTCCCAGTAATATTTCTTCTATAAACAATGTATTTTGTTTTATACCATTCTATATACAATTATTACTGAGTCTTCTATGCATATGTGCTATCTCATCAAAATGAATTATAGACTCTTTAGAGGCAGAGGATGTTACTTACTCTTTTTATCTCCACTAGATCAGTACATCATAATAGCTTGATGATTATGATGATAATGATGGTGATGAGGCTGATAAAGATAATAGCAATAAAACACCTGCAGCAAAAAAGAATATAAGTCTACTGTCAACTGCTCACTTACTTCAAGCCATGACTGGCTACATTCTGTTTTCAAGTAAAACCATTATGAAAAACATTGGAGTTTGTTGAATTTATAACAACAGTAGTTGACCTTAAATTTGCCACTGCCTTAGTCGCATGGTGATGAGATCTTTGAATAAGGTTTCTGATGGATACCAGCTTTGTTATGGCCCTCAAACCCACAAATGTGCCCATACAAGCTTACAGACAGCCCAGTGATTCTCAGGGAGAACAACAGTTAGTCTGAGCTAAATTTATTACTAGCACAGTCTGTTCTCTTAATTAAAGGGTCTTTACGCTCAGTTTTGCTAGCAAAAATATGGTATTTCCCTCCCCGCCCTCCCCAGTCTATTTAAGGTCATTCTGCCCTGGATAGAATAAAAATGATTAACAGTGGATCCAGAAATGTAGGAAAGTGAGAGGACTTCCTCACTGAAATGTGCCAGGGAAGCCAGAATGTTTTTACAATCACTGTCTGTTGAAAAATATAGTATGCTTTCCCCATCACTCTTTATTAGTCTCCCACCCATTATGTCACAGCTCCTTCACTGGCAAATAGTTCTTAACTAGGTTAATGAGTTAACATAGCTTTTTTTTTCTTTTATTTATTTATTTTTTTTACAAATAGTTTGTTGTCAAGTTGGTTTCCATATAACACCCAGTGCTCATCCCCACAAGTGCCCTCCTTCATGTCCATCTCCCCCCTTAACATAGCTTTAAATGGACATTTTTAAGTCTGAGGCTCCTCATGAAACCTACTTTACAAATATCAGTTCACTAAAAGTAAAACCTTCTAAAGTCACTGCTTAAAGTCATTTAGCACAAAAGGTCATGGATTATTGACCCCCCCTTTTACCTTTATGGTTAGTTGTTGTTGTTTTTTAAGTATTCATTAGGTCTTATTTACTCTGAACCAGACATAGTCTTCATAACTTCTGTCCATGACCAGATAATTTTGCCCCAAATGACTATTAAACTTCAGATATAAAGCTATTTAAGGACAAAAGGTTGTTGGGTTGATCGGAAAAGACTCAGGATGAGGTTTTGAAAGTTTGTCAATTTGGAGCAAGCTTTTATGTCTGTAATGAACTCAAAATGATATCTTAAGCATGAAACAGAAGTTTCTCTTTACCTTCTGCTTTACCACATTCACATAGTACAAACACAAGGCACAGTTTTTCTCCAGCTACCAGAAGACCTCAGCTACTTTCTTTTCTATCCCATTCCATCTCTATTTTTTGGTGACTTAAAAGTGTTATGCCTTTTCCAGCTCCCCAAAAAATAAACAATTTCTGAGCCACGGTAGCCCTGAAGTTATATTTTGAATTTTTAAGAGACTGAAAGATATATGAATGAATCTAAAATATTTTAAAGCAAAGCATATGTGTATTGACGGTGATAATGCCTTACTTTTCTGTTTTTAATAAGACAAAAAAGCAAAACAATACAAAAACTTTTTTTTGTTTGTTTGTTTAATTCTCAGAACAACCCTGGGTGATAGGTAGAAAAGTAAAGCTATTTAGAGACTTTAGACAAGGAAACTGAGATTCATAGAAGGACTTTTCCAAAGCCTTGCAAATATTAAATGCAGCATTAGAACATCACCTTGGTTCTTCTAATGCTAAAACAAGCCACCTGTCCCATACCATGCTGCCATTCAACCTCAACAAAATACTAGTGTTGGCTCCCAAACCCCTTGCAAATACCAACTACATTTTAAGCACTCCAGGATTTCTAAAAGCCCAAAATAATCCCTTTTTAGTCTTTCACAAGCAGAAGGTGCTTGATAGTCTACAACACTCCCAAAACCCTAGTAAGACACTTAACATCAGGATAGTGTGAATATGCAAAATTGTGCACCACAGAAATCAGATTCATTACTATGCTTCTTATTCTGGATCATAGAAGTTTCTACTAATTATAAATCCACATGTCTTCACCATCATATAATTCACATTTTACCAGTTAACAATAAGAATGTTCTGCAGAATTTTGAGAGAAGATACAAAAAACCTCAAAACCAAACCAAACCAAAATATAACCCAGATCAAAGGAATTCACTTGTTCTAAAAAACTGCCTTGTAAAATGTTTGTAGTGATAGTTTTGGCTTGACAAACCCAAATTAACTCATTCAGTATCTGTTTAATACTATATTATAGAATTTTAATATAATAAAACAACAAAGCATCTACTCAAATTCCCAAGATTCACTTCTTTTTATATGCTTATATTACCTTTGGCAGGGGATAGGTGGTGTAAGGCAAAGTAAAAGGGTAGAATTGTGTTTAGTGTTTAACATATTCTATTTGCCATTTGTTAGTCATATTTTTAGGAAATGATCTTTTTCTTCAAGACTTAAAAAAATAATGTTTATTCATTTTTGAGGGGGAGGGGCAGAGAGTGAAGCGGGGGAGGGGGCAGAGAGAGAGGGAGTTAGAATCTGAAGCAGGCTCCAGACTCTGAGCTGTCAGCACAGAGCTTGACAAAGGATAGAACCCATGACCTGAGCTGAATTCAGATACTTAACTGAGCCACCCAAGCTCCCCTTCGAGATTTTTAAAAATTTGGTCAGTATTTGTATGGTATAGTATTTTCAACTACCCTTACCCCTCTTTGTTGTTGTTGATGTTATTTTTATTTCTTTATTTTTTTATATTTGAGTATAGTTGAGATATAATGTTATATCAGCTTCTGGTGGACAACATAGTGATTCAGTGTCTCTATATGTTATGCTGTGATCACCACAAGTATAAATGCCATCTGTCAAAATACACTGCTATTAAAATACCATTGACAGCATTCCCTATGCTGTGCCTTTTATTCTAATGACTTTTTATTCATTCCATAACTGGAAGCTTGAATCTCCCACTCCCCTTCACCCATTTTGCCCATCTTCCTTACTGTCCTACTCTCTGGCAATCGTTGATTTGTTCTCTGTATTTATAGGTCTGATTTTGCTTTTAGTTTGCTTATTCATTTGATTTTTAGGTTCCACATGTTTTGTTTTGTTTTTTTTGTTTTTTTGTTTTTTGGACAGCCTAAACTGATTAAATGCTAGAAGACTCTCCATATCCTGGACTCAAATTTTTCCCTTGGTGTAAAATGTGAATAAATACACCTTTGTGAGAGAAATACATATGATTCTGCTTTCTCTGTGAGGTGTTTTGAAGTTACCTTGTCTTCTTCAAGTGTGAGTTAAGTGCCTTTAAGGTTTTCTTTTCCTTCTCTCTAGTATAGTCCTATTTGGCTTGAGCCAACCAACCAACCAATAAAAACACCACGATCTCAGAATTTTTCTGAGTTCATTGATCACCAGACTTATGTTTTCAAGCCTTACTAAAAATGTTAAAAAGTAATTCCCTTAATCTTTTTTTCATACTAGATCATTTGAGCATGAACTATGAAAGAAAGAGAAAAATACCCCCTTCATCTTTAACTTTTAATTTTCTATCCACAAAAGCAAGAATGGGAGTGAAGGAGCAAAATCATGTATATCTACTTGAGCAGATTAGGTGAATAGGATAATACTATAAAAATACTTTTAAAATGCTAATGATGATTGTGGACAGCACCACAATGAACAGTGGATAAGAGAAAGTCTAAATGAAATGTTTCATTCTGATATCTATTGTCAGGTGGGAAGTTCTTCCCTACTCTATTTCCTGTTATTGGTATGAAATGAAAGTTTATAGAAAAGTGAGCAGGACCATGGAGGAAGGAAATAAAAGAAGAGAATGAGAAATGTGTCCATAGGTCTTTGTGTCTCCACTTTTCAACCATAATTAGGTCCAAGGTTATATGGTGGGGTCATTGGATTAAGCTTTTAGAGTCCAAACGCTAAACAAATTGCAATGGTATGGATGCAGAGCTCTATTCTTTCAGTAATTAGGACAGCATCCAAAGAAAAGGTAATGGCCCACTCATTAGTTTTACTAATATGCACCAGGAAAAGGAAGCAAAAAAGAGGCTCAGGCTGCAAAGAATAGGGAAAGGACAGATAGTGAAGAGGAGAGAGAAGGAAGACTGCACAGACCTAATTAAGAGGCAGAATTGAGTGTCATCCACCTAGCATATTACAAATCTGTATAACACTTCAAATATTTTTGGACTAGATTCCTTTAGGGGTTAAAATTCTTGGCTTTATAGGAAACTTGGCTACTTGTACTGGCATTGAAAATGGATTTATCTCTGTTATTATCTTTATTTGAACTCACTCATTCTTTTTCTTTCACTGTGCTCCCCATTTTGCGAAGAAAATTCACTTTCAATTACACATATATCATAACACTTAAACATTAGTTTCACTTGCCTCTGGTTAATAACTCACCTTATATTCAAACATCCATCAACATAAAATCAGCATAACAACTTTTATGAATCCCTTTATCATCAGCACATTCTAAATGCTTATACAATTCACTCTCTGGATTCATATAGGAACTTGCTTAATAGCCCTTAAAGTTACTATAAACCTTGGTTGCTTTCAATCATAGGAATATTATTCATGTTTTCAGAGTGAGCTCAGTTTTGGTAATTGTTAAAGTTTAAAACCACTGGGATATAGATGTAATAATCTCTATAATAAAAAAATCTTTTTTTTAAACTGGTTTAAGGAATCTATAGAATTTTCAGCTGCCTTCTAGCTACTAAGAATTCTTTATACTCATGTTAATATAGGTTTGAATCTGGAGACAAGTATTTATAATGCGAGTTTTCAATAGGGAAAACTTCTGAATGCCCCAGTTTCTGGTTGACAGGACAGTGGAGCAGATGGTTCTGTTTTGACTTGAGGTTAACTCACAGCCCCTATGAAACCTCACCTCAGTTGCCCTGTGGTGGAGATCATGTTCAGGTGGATGGCATTACGAAGTGCTGAACTGGTTTTCAAGCAGCCAGTAAGCACCAAACAGACACTAGGTGTAAACCAAGGGTTATTTCTGGAAGAACTAAAGGAGCATGGAAAGGGAAGATTGAAAGATGGCCAATGACGTATTTCCTACTTAGTTTATACCCAGGGCCATTTTTGAATGATACTAGCTGTTTTTTTCTGCAATTCAGCAATGATGCATATGGAAATGGTGAAAGCTATTTAAAAGTAATTACATTCATTGAAAATGGCAATAAATATGACAATAGCTAGAAAATGAATTTTAGATGTCATAATTTTTCTGCTTGTCACTAGCATTTTCACTTTATCTAGATATTCAAGAGTAAGAAATAATTTAACCAAGTCTGATCCCTGTAATCAAGTTGTAACATTTCATATTAAGCTCAGTTCCTATTTTCAAGATGACATATAGAAATTTTATGGGAAAGAATGGAACATCGTATAAAAAGATCACATTTTCCCTTTTTCCTTCAACATTAACTTCTGAAATGACCACTGTATGTTCACTGTGTATATACTCTTGGGTTAATTACTTTAGGAAAGTTAGAAGTAGATGTCAAGGCCTTCATCCTTAAGGACTTTATAGTTTAACAAAATAGCACATAAAATAGATATTATCATTATCAATGAAATATGTTTACCTCATTCACATAGACTAGTGTGAAGATGACGTTGGGCTAGTCACAGTTCAAGTCTGATTTCAAGTTTTTTGTCTCTAAGTTTTCTTCCATATCCAAATTTGATGATTATATGCTTTTATATTCTAATAATAGAGTACTTTGTGCAAACTCTTGTGCTAGGTGTTGGATATACAAAGAAGATGCTTAGGTTACTTGTCTTTAATTAGGTAGGTAGGATATATGTTTTCCTTTCTTTGTTGTTTTTATTTTACAGTTCACTTACTCACTCACTCTCTCTCTTTCTCTATCTTTTTTCCTCCAGGAAGGGTTGTGTATGTAATAAGATTTCTTACTATAGGATGAGTAGGTTTCTACTCTTGAGAGATTATGTTTTAAATGAAAATTTAAACTGCATCAAGGTTGACCCTCTCTGAGACTCATGGTAAATGAAACTGACCCTTATGAAGAAGGTGAATTTTGCCTAGAGTTTAATTTTCCTAAAGATCTTCTAGAAATGAAGAATGTTGACTCCTCATGTGATTCCTAATGTACAAGATTTGAAGTAGAACTAGCCAATGAGCAGAGTGACCTTCCCCAAAGCCCAGTAGAAGGAATAAACAGTGAAACTCTTTGATGTATATTGCCTTGAAAATGGAGAAGTTAATCTTAGATCTAGGTTTAAGGTAAAGATATAGGAGGCCCAAGAGAAGAGGTAGCTCCAGTTAGGGAAGTTACTAAGACCGGAAGATATTTCTCAACCAGTCTGTTTGACAAACAAGGCCCTCCACAATATGTATTAAAGCAAGATGATTAGGAGTGATCGGGTTATTTTGTGATCATTTTGCAATAGTATAGAATATAGGTACACGTGGGCATGAAATACACGGAGAATCCAACCATTGTACATTGTTAATGGAACTTAGTCCTGAAGGAATGGGGTCCTTTTTCCTTAAGGAATCCCATTGCCTATGCAGGTATATGAACCAGTCAGGGAGATAGTGCTGCAGGACCAAGTTCTAAAGGATCATTCTTTATATGACAGCAAGAAACAATGTTAGAGTTAGCCTTATTAGACTAGTTTCTTCCTCCAGGCCCAGGCTTGGATTATGGAGAGGCAGGGTGCCTTAGTCTCAAAAAGGGAATAAATTCCTGCTAGGAAATCTTGAAGGAAATAAAATATTAATTATACATACATAATTATGTATGTATATATATGTATATATATATATATTAAAGTGTTCTGACTATATTTGTGCTCCATGTTGTAAAGCAGGTCAGAGCTGTTATAAAATTGGATAACCAGATATATTAAAAATAGAACAAATTGGCTGCCTTGAATTGTTGTTTAAGAACTTAATGAGATATGGGTGTTTGAGTTCTGAAACTGGCCAGTGAAAGATAAGCTTTGTGGGGGTAGAAAGAAGAAAGCACCCTAATGAGATTAGAGTTTGAAAATGAGCTGGTCTTTGAAAGTCTGGAAGACTTCAGAAGAGCAGATAAGATGTGGAAGAATACACAGGAAAATGGCATAAAGAAAGGTAAAGAGAAAAGAATGTATATGGCCTATTTCAGGAATAAGAGACAAGATAGTAAAAATTTTAATTGCAAGGAAATTATTTATTTGTAATTGTTGAAGGCATAAAATATAAAGGAATTAATGACAAAAATTGACCCCATCTAGCTGCATCTGATCAAAATGGATATAGTACATGACACTAATAATATTCACGATGTATAATTTACTATTAACAGGTCTTATATAAATGGAAATATGCCAAATCATTATTCATATCACTAGACCAAGCCCTAGTTCTTTCATTTAAATGATCATTGCTGATTTCAGTAATTCAAAATCCAACAAACCCTATTCACGGTTATTGCTTCTCATTCTTCAGGGTGTCACTTACCTTATGTTCTCTGTGTATTGACCCTGAACTGTGTGCTGCACAGCATTTGTGTCGGGCAGTATAGACCTTTATTGTAATACCACTTTCATTCCATGTGTGCATATGAATGTGTCATACCAAAGACAGAAGTCTAGCATTTCTTGGGCTGAACATTTTTTTTCTGGGACTTTTTACAGATGTCATTCTGTGTAATCTTCACAAAATCTTTATTGGGTAGATATTTCATCCCTCATTGAACACATCAAAAAGACTGAGGCTTACATCATCTCTTGGCCACTGTCACAGTTTTGTGCATCATGAAACTGTAATTTAGCACCTAGATCTCTCTTAATCCTTGATATAACAAGATATTTGTGCGTGTGCTTTCACAGGAGGTGGGTTGAAATTATTGTATGCATAATATTATTTTATGGTCTGAATAAGATTCCAAATAGTATAAAACAACTTGTTCTCAAAGAGCTTTCCTAAAGGAAACAAGGATAAACAGTTGTGAAGTTTAAATTACAGTAACAGAAATTGAAAAGAAAAAGAAAAAGCAATGCATGACTTATTAAGGAATGAACCTTAGTACCATTAACTTTTACAAGGTTGTGTATTCAAGGAGAGAGGCATGATAGCATCATTCATCCATTTATTCATTTACTCAGTGTCTCATTTCTTGGCTGTTATATTGTTGTGCCAAGCTTGTCATATCAAGATAAGCAAGGCATTATTTAAAGAATTATTTTGTTGTTGTGTTTCTTGTAACACAGGACTTCAGTCTTCTCTAAATCTTTTGCATAAGAATATTCCATAAAGGCTAGATGTTTCACAGTAGAAGTGACACCGCAAAGCCCTTATTCTCCTGGGTCTTCATTTTATTATTTTACTGTTGTTGTTGCTTCCCTTTTTTTAAAAAAATAGAATGTTCACGTGGAGTTCAGATGTAGCTAGTGCAAAGTTTGTTTTTAGATGATATAGCTATCTCTGCTCACAACAATCTACATGTATTGGACACTGGATTCTTGTTCCTTATCTCTCTCTCTACCCCTAAATTATAAACTTTTTGAGGGAAGAGATTGTGCCATATTCATTTTTTTAATCCCTTTCACCTTTCATAGCAGTTACTAATAAATATTGATTTAATGAATGAGTGAAACAATCACGTTTATGTAATTGGCTAGGCTTTTTTTTTCCATCCTAAACATTTATTATACTGGTAGGTGTCATATACTATGCTAAGAAGCTCAGAGGTAAGGATAATAATTGGCTGGGCTTCTATGACATGCCTCTTATCCTCTTAGTATCTTATTTGGATCAGATACTTTTTATGAATTTCTGAATTAGGAAGTCTGTCCCACTAAATATATAATGCAGCTATGTATTATTTTGTGGTGTTCTCTGATTGTCTCATGTGTATGCATTTGCCTCCTAATTAAAAAGCAGGTTTTGAAGGGAGTTGAGTCTAAGTGATGAACTTTCCTATATCCACTATTCCACACAGAAATGTACATATGGTATCTGTGCGTGTGTGTGTGTGTTTGTGTGTGTATGTATACACTTGTATAAATATATGTATATTAAGTATACGTATATATATACACATACACACTTGTACATATATACTTGCACATGTTTTACACAGCTTGAACGCAAACTTGGTGGATTTTAACTCAATCATCTGATTGTACTTTACCTCACAATCAGTACTTTGAATTAAAATAGAAAGAAAACAAAGGAGCAATGCATTTATTTCACTGTGACCTCCATGAAAAACAGTTCTCCTCAAACTGTTTGGCATTCTGGTTTTCATAAACTTGCCTGCAAGGCTTAGAGTTCTTTGATCCCAAGGCCCACCGATGTAATGGAGAAAATAAGCAATTTGGTATGTAGGACTGCTGACATAAATGTGAATTAGAGCTTTGTGATATGAGAAACACTGTGTCTTTTTACATTTGTCCCAGTCATCATGTGCTAAAATTGCCTTCTCTGGTGATACACTCATCCGATTGCTCTTGAAGTGCACATCTCCCTAAATATCCCCTGCTTGAAACAAAGAAATATTGTCATGATCAGTTCTAGTTCTCCAGTTTCCTTCAATGTAAACTTTACTAACTTCAAAGGGAATTTTGCTGAATAAATGCTACAGTAATTATTCATTTCTGGGCCACAGGCATTATTTCACCAAGACAGTACTTTTCCAGACTGATGGACAGTATTTTTATAGTTGTTCATAGAAAAATGAAATCACTTACTACAGTTTGATTTTTATGTTGCTGTGGTTCGATAGAGTTTGGTGTCAGCCACCTTGCTTTTAGAATTGAGCTCATCTGAAACATTTCACAAAGGCTAGTGTTCTCACAAAGGCAAGAAAGAAATATAAATATGGGGTCTATTATAGGGCAATCAAGACTCTAAAATATATACTCACATCATGAATGCTGAAATCTGTTTATAACATTGAGCTTACTAAACGCATCTCTAATTTGACTTTGAGATGCCGTATTTTGTAATGCTATTGTCTTAAAAATCCTTTCTCTTTCCATGTAATGCTTGTCTCTCCAATAAAATTAGTCATTCCTAGAAATTAAGGCTTATTAAAGTGTAGATAATAATTCTGGAAAGGGAAAGGATCACAGGAAAATATTCTGCAGAGTTAGCAGGGACCTGTGTCATGGTGTCCAGGAACAGGGCTGATTGGGAAAGGCTAATACGGCTTTGTTTATTTATCTAGTTTTTGGGGTAAAAATCCTAAATTGCTTTAGTGCAAGTCTCTATGCCACACAGCATCAATAATGAGTATATCAACAGGTGTTATCTTTTTTTATCTATATTAATATACTGACTCTTTGAAAAGACCGTGGGGGTTGGATTCAGTTTTAGTAACAGTGTGTCTGGGTGCAAATCATCTTATCTCAATGCATACTTTTAAAAGTTTGTGAACATTAAGTAAAATATTTAATATAATTCTTGCAATGTCTAGTTTATGATAAATGTTCAATAAATATTTTATCTTTTTTTTTTTAACCTGAAGCTCCTTAAGTGGCTAATGGGTGGCTGTGAGTATTAAAATCACAGGTTCTTGAGCAGATTAGGCTCAACTTAGCTTCTATTACTTATTAACTCCAAGACTTCAGGTTTCACATCTTTGTACCTCAGTTTTTCATCTATGAGATGGAGACCATAAAACTTTCTGTCTTGGAAGATTATTATGGAAGGTCCATGAGGTAACTGGCGTTAAATGCTGATAGCTGTGGCTGGCACAGAGTATATAGCCATAAAAGTGCCTGCTATTTAAGAGAATGATCATATGCCCTGGCATTCTGGTGCTCAGAATTTGTGGTTGATGAGAAAGGAAGAGCTGCCATGGTGAGTAATGAAAGAGAAGTTCAGGAACTGAATAGAGAGACATGATCCTGAACCAGGAAAGGCAAAGTATGTTAGTCATCTCTTATTGCAAATGAGTTGAGAATTCAAATATTAAAAGGCAGACAAATGGCCTTAATAAAAGGTTGATGGAAGTACAAAAGAAAAGACTTCAGAACTTTTTCTGATTGTCATAGAGAATGTATGTGTTGAAAATAGGATAGTTCAGATAAAACCTTTCCCTAAGTAGTTCTCTCCGTAGGAATACTGGGCTGCATCCAGCCTAAAAGTTTGGGTGAAGAAGTCAGACCTCAAAAAGAAACAGGTTTATTCCTGACAATAAGCTTCAAGCAAAATATGCTCGGGGTGTGCTTTTAGGCATGCGAATCATTGGATCAACGGCAAAGTAGGATTTGTGGAGCCCAGACTCAGATACACCAAGGTGGATAAAAAATACAAGAAAAAGTCTTACGTTGAGGGTGCCTGGGTGGCTTAGTTGGTAAAGCATCCGACTTCAGCTCAGGTCATGATCTTGCAATTTGTGGGTTTGAGCCCCGTATTGGGGTCTGTACTGACAGCTCAAAGTCTGGAGCTATCTTCAGATTCTGTTTCTCCCTCTCTCTGTCTCTCTGCCCCTCCCCTGTTTGAACTCTGTCTCTCTCTCCAAAATAAATAAACATTAAAAAAGTATGTTATATATGTGATATATATACATATAACTTTGTAATTTGAGACCATGTGTCAGATGAAGTTGAAGTTGTCTCAGGATTCAACAACAACAATAGCAGCCACAAGAAAAGGCACTAGAACAGAAGGCCTGGAACCAGTTATAGAACTGTCCCGCTTGCCTTATATAGTATAATGTTAAAAGGAATGTAAAATGGCTATTCTTTACAGATGCTAGACAAGGTAATGTGGGAAATGTAAAGCATTTAATAATATGCAAGGTCTAAGAAGAATGAAAAGATATGTGAAGACAGGATTCAGATCAAAGTTACTTAATCTCTCTCTCTGCCTCATCTTCTACTGTAAGAAACTGAGAACTTCTCTCCCCTCTGCCACCTCCCCTACTGACTGTACCAAGGACCTCTTCTGAACACATTATGTGATAACTGTCTCATCACTGATCATTTGGCATTCTCTCCACGACCTATGATGTTTGCATCCCGACAAGAGACTCTTGGGCACAAGAGTCCCTTAAAACACAAAGGAATCGCCCTTCCAGTGGTGGACTTCGAAAAAGGGAATTACTGTTTGGGAGAAAGATGGTCCTCTCAAGTGCACTCACTCTTCCTTCCCATAAAGACCAGTCCCAACCTGGGCCACAGGTTCTCTCCTCTCCCTGCATGAGGGAAGAACACGTAGGTCACTTCAGCCTGGAACATTAAAACAAATACTGATAGTTCAAGGTTAATAGATGCATGAAACAAAAGTAATTCCATGTCAAAGCTGAGATGACAGGCGATTTGACTTGAGGCAGCCTTACAATCACTCTTTTACATGTGCTCTGTGCTGAGACCAGGCGAAGGCGTTATGTTTCTGACATTTACTTGTCAGGAAGGTATGACAATAGAGATTGTTTCTATCTCTGCCGCTCCCAGATGTTAACCTTCCAGCTTTAGTTTGTAATTGGGGTTCTGTGGAGCTTTAACATTTTCTATTGATTCAATAGAAGCAATAACATTTCCAATCATAAGACAGCATTATAGAAATATCAGGCAATTCACATATCAGAATGTTTGATAGCTGGGCTCACCGCATTAATTTCTGTCACCTTTGCCAGGAACCCTTTATCCTCCTTTTAATACTGAAGGACACCTGGGAGTAGTTGCTGCCACTTTTATTGTTCAATAAAGTAGACAAAAGTTTCAATTAACAACCAACGGGCCTCTAGGAAATTGTGAATGAGAATATATTTTACTCATTTTACTATATTTCTTTTTTCTAATGTGCCATCTGTGACTTCAAGGCTGTACTTCACTCAGAAGGCACACGCACGCACGCCCACACACACACACACACACACACACTCACTCACTCACTATTCTCCTAATCCAGTTTACTTTATATTCAACAAAGAAAGCCAAGATGGGAACAGTGAGGATATGGAGAGAAATTGGAAGTCAAAAAGCTCAGGCAAGTGTGAATAGAGGAATGAAGATCTCTATAATTGAGGGGTGGTGAGGTAAGAGATCCCTCCACTGCAAGCTTGACCCTGGGACTGAAGTACCAACAAATCCTCTTCTATGGTCTAACAAGCACCTCTTGAAAAAGAAAAAAAACAAATCCTGTGTCATTTATTCACTTAGATTATAATTACTTTACTGAAGATTTATATTGTGAGTTTGTAAAAAATCTTTAGCTGTATTTTGAAAACAATTAATGAACAGGAAGAAAATTAAGATCTAAAAAGTGAAATTAAACATATGACAATATTATAATTTTTCAAGATGCTCTGTTTTGTTTTGTTTCACTTCAACATAACCTTTGCTCTTCTTCATGAATAATCTCTATGTTTCTACAGAGGCCATGCACATTTTTGATCCTACAACCTTCCTTGTTATAGTTCTTTTAATTTTAACTAATTTAAATGAACACTGTCACTTGCTCCTTCTGTCCATCTGTCTACAGATACCTGTACTTTATGGACAGGCTTCAGGTCACCTCTTTGATAAAGCACTTCTTGACTCCCCCCAGAGTGATTCTTAATTTGTAGAAGACAAAGGTCTGTCAGAGAACTTGATCCTTTTTGTTTTCTCATAAAATTATACATTGTTTATGTTTTAAGATATCTAAATTTTATTGTTGACCTTAAGGACTACTAGACAAAAGTATGCTTTGGTATTGTTTATACTATTTTAGCCTGTTAATAGCTTTGCTATTTCTCACAACTGAATGCTACCCAAAAATTTGATGCCAGTGTCTTCTTTATGATAATCATTATCTAATACATTAACAAAACTTCAAGTAAAATTGAGCAGATATCACCTATTAGTCTAATTTTAGAAACTTCTATCCAGTGTACCTCAATAAATTAGTCAGCCTTATTTTGATATGATTTTTCCAGTAATAATTGTTAACAGAAAACAAATTTCCTTGCCTTTAATTTGTTTTTAAAATTTGTTCTTAAACTCAGTGACAGAGGAAAAATGTCAGTTCTGGAAATCTAGACCTGTTACATCGACTGCCAAAAAACTATGCTATTGGAACATGACCTGTACTTAGTAACTGCTCAGAGGAACCTGTCTTTGTGGCTGCCTTTTCTTAGGCACTTACAAGCCAACTCTTTAATAATTCTCCATATTGTGCCTGGTAGTTAGATTATTTTTACTAGTGTATATAGTTTATAATATCTTCTTTGATCCTCCTTTTAAAAATGGTAATGGCAATTTTAAATCTTCTGTTTTTGTATAAATGAATAAAGCCATGTCTAAGAGAAAGTAAAATAATAATGCCATTGCACTTGAAGAACAGGGATTTGATACTGTCATCAATGGGGATAAACTCTGACTGTAGAGAGACACTGGAATTGTTGCAAAGAAATGGAGCAAAGTTTCTATGTCAAATTTACTTTAACTCATTTTGCACTAATCACTGGGTATTTTGGGGTTTTTATTTATTTTATTTTTTAAGATTTGTTTTTAAGTTTATTTTAGAAAGAGAGAGAGAAAGAGATAGCATGAGTAGGGGAGGGGCAAAGAGAGAGGGAGACCCAGAATCCAAAGCAGGATCTGGGTTCTGAGCTGTCAGCACAGAGCCCAGTGTGGGCCTCAAACACATGAACATGAGATCATGACCTGAGGCAAAGTTCGATGCTTAAACAACTGAGTCACCTCAGGGCTCCATCACTGGGTTCTTTGTAACTGCTTTACCTTGCTTCTCTGAGTGTGGTCAATAGCCCAGTGCCATTGGCATCACATAGAAGCTTGTTAGAAATACAGTTTTGGGACCCATCCAAGAAATCCTTAATCAAAATTTGGATTTTGTCCCAATTCCTCAGGAGATTTGTATCCACACTGAAGTTTAAGAAACACTGATATAGATGGTCTTTCTTTCTGTCTTCAAACATGTTCTATTCCCTTTGCTCTGAATACCTATTTGGCCAGTCATCTACCTGATCCTCATCTTATCTGACAACAAAAATGTCTGCATTATATGACTTATTGTGTATATTGTCCAAACATTCCTTTACAAGAACAAGTCATTGTACTGGATATACTTCTTATCTCATAATTAAGAAAAGCTCTTTTAACTTCTAGTTCTTGTTAGAAGTCAAACACCTGATTATTCTTTTGAATCACTTGGCCAGTTTTCCATGAGGCAGTTCTTTCTCCAAAGGCTAGATGCACTTTTTTAGCCATTTTGAAATTCAGGTATGTCTGTTTAATCTTTAGATTAAAACACATGTATATTACTCTATATATGGTCAATGTTTGGAGGTTATGTTAAAGGTAGATTGATCACATAATTATAAGTTATCAGTGGCCAAAGTATCTTAACAGGAAACTAGTTCTTAATATTTTACACAAAGTTGCATGTTCAGTAAATGTTTATAGAGAATATTAAAAAGCTGAGAGGGATTTAGGAGTGTAGCAATATAGATAAGCTACCACATTTCAGATGGAAAGACTGTGTGGTCTTATTCAATTCAAAAGTAATTACATAGACAAGGGCCCTTTTTCTTTATGGTCCATTCAGTTGACCTCTTCCACCTCCACAAAGAAGAGAGCTCCTCCATCTCTGAGGCTCTGTCATGCAGGAGACAGACATTTCTCTCAGTCACAGTATAGAAGCCAGACACCAGTTTTTTGAAACCAAACAAATATTCAATTTGTCAGTCTGCAGATAGAGTGTTTCTGCCTTCAGATTCAAAATGGTTTTCATTTATTCATGTAAAAAAGAAGCATTTCAGTTATAGTTGTAATATTTACTTATCTGGTTTTCTCATGATGGATAACAAATGTATCCAGAACTTCCATGCATCAAAAAGATGCCACTTCATAAAATGGCAATACAATTCCATATTACAATAAAAACAGATACAATTCAAAATGCCTCAAATAGTTCCAAAAGCAATTATGGCATTTCAGAAGTAAACATTACTTACAAATTCATAACCACCCATCAAAATTATTTCACCAGGGTAAGTTAAGGAAGCATCTGCTATAATTTATGCATTTTGAATCTTTCTTATTTTTCATATCCAACTTGCTTACAGCAAGTACTGCAGTCCAGAGTGAAGTCAAACAGTTTGCCATTTACCTAGGAACATATACTCCTTTTTAAGTTGCAGCTCAATCCTTTTACTATAATAAAGGTATAAACTTCACATTTTCAACCAAAGGAACAAGATCTGACCAGTACCATCTGCAGAGAAATAGTGCCCAAGATTAGCAGTCTTATTTCTTTGCCTAAAAGAATAGCAGAATAGGCTCCTCTTTAAAGGCTAAAAAAAGTCATTCTTCATATCCTGTCCAGAATAATGCTGAATTATTTCTCAACTACAAGTAGTGTTTCATAAATCATAAAAAGAATAAATCTTATTAAATCAGTTGTAGATTACAAAAACCTAAAGGAAAGGTCCATTCTCCAAAGGACAGTGCTGTCCTCACTGATTTTTTATCTTTTTACTTATTTAAGAGGAGACAACTTCTTTGAGACCTGCCTAACTGAAATAAAAGCCTTTTTTTTTTTTCATTTTATAAGGAGTCAAGTGGCAAATAACCATAGTAGACCAGTTTATCTACTAAATGGCCAAATATTACAAATTTCAGCATTTATACACACTAATATAATGGAGAGTGTATATATAATGTATATCATGTGCAAATAGATCAGTTTAACATTATTTTTTTAAAATTGATTGCCATATGTATTACATTCATTCAGAAGATTAAAGGAACAGTAAAATTTGATATCCTCTAAGCATACTGGAAAATAAAAAAAAAATTGATCTTTACAATTAACATAAAATAATATACCAGAATCTATTCTTGAATAGTTAAAATGTTCTATACATCTAACCCTTAATCTGATGGGGTATTATATTCACAAAAGTCTAGTTTTATGTTTTAGGGGAAATAAACTCACTTTTGCATGTCACAGAACAAAATAATAATGCAGAAGTTATGGTTCTCTTAGCAGTGTGAACTTTGCACATTACAAATAACACATTCAACAAGGTAGATATTTTATAGTCGGCCTAGTGATGAAAAATTCAATATGCATATATTTATGTATTGAGTAGATTTATAGCCAACACGCCCACTGCCACTTGGCCTCAGTTCACTTTCACGTCCTTGAAAAGAACACATTTCACACATTTTAAAAAAACATTTAGAAGATTTAAAAGCATTTGCCAGTGTCACAAAGCAACAGCAAATGGTGTACGCATCTTTAATAAGTTAGTCTAGAAATATGGAATATGAAATGTGCAATGAGGTGTTTTGTATTCTGAAGTGAAAGGCTTTCTAACTTTATTGACTCACATTGAGGATGAGGACTGGGTTCACAAATTTAGTGATATGTGGATTTCATTCTGCTCCAACCTGGCACAAATGTGATGCCATTTCACCAGGAGTTGAGAAGATAAGCTTTACTGAGGTGTTCCTTCACAATAGGAGATGGGTTGCAGGCAGTTTAAGATTTATTTTTCACTGCACACAGTATGCTTTTATTCAACATTTTGAGATGGTGACATAGATATGACATAGCAGAGATCATTATTGTACAGGGTCTTCAGTGCATATATAACTAGTGCTAGCACATAAAAAAATGTAGCTGTGGAAAAGTGTTAAGTTTGTTCCCCATTTCCCATCCTCTCAGCACTTTAGGCCCATACGACAAGATACATCCCTCATTACTGCATTTGACAAACACTTATTAACACCTTCTATGTGCTAGTCACTGATTTAGACTTTGGTGATACAATTATAAAGGGACTAACCACAGTTTGACCCATAAGGTGTACAGCAAAATGAAGAGTACCCACAATGAAATGGGCAGTTGGAACATGGGGTTTAATCAATACTATGGCAAGAAAGGTGCGACGTATTATGATGGTGGGTGGAAGGGCCACCTGACACAAACTTGTAGGGTGAGAGAACAATTTCTTGGGGAAATAGCACTGAAGTTGAGAGGTAGAGGCTAATTAGGAATCAGTTAGATAAGAGGAGAGACAAAAGCATGTTCCTTGACGTATAGTTGGCATGTGCAAGAGATAGAAGATTCAAAGAGAATGTAATCCAGCTGAGAAAATGGAAGACAGCCAATAGTGTTAGAATCCAGCATACAAAGGGAAAAGGTAATAAGAGCTCATAGAAGAGGTTTAGAGAAGGGCTAAATCAAGAAAAAATATGAAACTCAAAATGTATCCTGAAAATATTGAAGATGTCACTAAAATAGGGTATAAAATAATGGCATGACATGATCATATGTATTTTAAGTGGTTCTGCCACACTGCAGTGTGTGAATTAGATTTGTGGAAAACAAGACCAAAGACAATGGAGAGAAAATTTTAGCAACATGGGAAAAGATAATGGAGGCCTGTAAAGAATAAAGGAAAAAATAAGAAATGAAGGGAGGTAGGAAGGGGATACTATATCACATCAGTGGTAGCTAAAGTTAAGGTTGAGGAAGTATTTAACTGTTAATAAGTAACTAGGGGGTATTTCTTTTTTGTGATATAAAGAGAGCACTTTACTATCTTGATAGTAGTGGTGAGTATACAAATCTATCATGTGTTAAATATTCATGGAACTATATATCCCACCCAGAAAGTATATGTATGTAAATCCTGATGAACTCCAAATAAGGTCTGTAGTTTAGTTAATAGTATTGTACCAAAAACAATTTTTCTGTTTTCAATAATGTACTGCAGTTATGTGGGATTTTGTCATTGGGGAAAGCTGGGTAAAGGATGCATGGGAACACTCTGTACTCTTTTTGTAACTTCTTGTGAGTCTAAAATTATTTCAAAACAAAAAGTGATTTAAAAAATTTAATACAGGGGAAAAGAAGAATTTTGATGGGAAAAAAGAGAATTTATCATGACACTAGCACAGGCAGTTTTTCCCCAGTATTTCTTGGGTAAGAATTCCCAATTGCCAAAGGAGGTGAAGTTTCCTTCCATGTTGACCCAATTTGGAATAGTTGATAAAGGGACCCAAAGGATGGTGCCCTGAAAGAAAAACAGGCCATAACTCTGATACTTCGTCCTATTCAATGACCTTGACCCTGATCCACTCTTGTCCATGTACGTGCACTCTTTGCATCTTAATTGGTTAAGGGCAGGGAAAGAGGTACAGTCTGGGGCCTTCTCCAGTGACCTGATTAATGTGTTGGGAAAATAAGAAAAGTTATGTACTCATACTATGGCAGATGAGACTAACATAAGCTCTAGTGCCTAGATTAGAAACTCCTCTTCCAGGTTCTTCTTACTGCCCTGCTTGCTGTTCATGCCAAATTACTACTAATGCAGAATGAGGAAGTAACAGATGATAAATTGTCCCCCATGCTTGTGCTTGGGACTCAGATCTCCAGAGAAGGATCTCTGATCCTGCCGTGTAAAATAAAACTCTGATCCACCAAGATCTCCGAGTGCTGCTTGGTTTTTCAGCCAGTGATCCAGCCTGGTTCCATAACAGATGTAAAAGGACATTCTAACTTTTCTATCAAAAAAATTCATAGAGATGTTTGTAATTGTTTCTAATATATTAAAAAGCTAAGCAAACTATGGGGCACCTTGATGGCTCAGTCAGTTAAGTGTCTTACTTCATCTCAGGTTATGATCTTGCCGTACATGAATTGGAGCCCCTCATCGGGCTCTGCTGACCGTTCACAGCCTGGAGCTGGAGCCGACTTTGGTTTCTGTGCCTCCCTAGCTCTCTCCCCCTGCCCCACTCACACTCTGTCTCTGTTTCTCAAAAATAAATAAGCATTAAAAATTATCAAAAAAATAAAAGACTAAGCAAACTGAAAACAATGATGACATGGAAATGAAGAACTGTTACTTTCTCGATGGAAACTGTGTCTACACTGCATCACTCAAACTGACTTACTTTTTACAGATTTTTTTAAAAGTATTTAATTATAATAATTTTTAAGCAACTAATTATTTTTCTAAAATTGAGACTTTTTTTCTCTTTAAAATATTTTCCATGGTGAAACCAATAAAGAACTGGAATTCTGACATTCTTCCTCTCCTACTCTTTAGATTTACTAACACTGCCTCTCTGGGGCAGAAGCAGATTCATGAGTCTGATCCCATGAGCTACATTCTGGGCCCATTCTGAGGGCTCACTGAGAGCTGGTCTCTGGGTAATACCGCGTTAGAGCAAGTTCATTTTGACACTTTAAAAACACTCTTCTTATTTTTGGTTTTCTGTTTTTCTGTTCTTCTGTAGGTCCAGTCTCATGAACTCCACAATGAATTCCTTTCCATGGTGAGTAAGTTTATGCATACTTTCTAGCTTGTGGTAGAACTGCTAGCTTTCGTAACTCTGAGTTCTAATTTGTAGGAAGTAATGTTCTAATGTGTTACCCCATAATAATATAAATGCTAATCATTTTTTAAAACACTGAATTCCTTTCTTTAGCAAAGAGTTCTATAGTGAGATTCCAAGGAATAATAGAAATGCTAATTATTTTGATAAGCACAAGGAGGAGAGTCTATTAAAAGTTCCTGAAGATACTTGCTTCTTCAATTTTTGTTTTATGACTTCTTTTAAAACTGACCTCAAGCTATATGCCAGTATTTTATTTTTTATGTAAATGGTTTCACTCAAAATGTCCTCCCAAGTTCTTATTTTTAAATGGTCTCTATGTGAGAAACTGAATCAATATCTATTGTGTAGTTCAAGTCTCCATAATTGTATTGAATAGATGGAACAGTCAAGTGGAGAAATTGATGAATATTACTTTGGGAGAAAGAGCTGGTATTATTTAAAAATTTGTTTGGTGAGTATGTGTGATATGTGATTGTTTAAAATGCTTCAGATGAAAGTTTCATTGAGGTCAGTCTCTTTTCGAGGTATTTAGGATTTTTTAAGAGGAAAATCTGCAGCTTAGGAGTATATCTATACAGAGATAAATGTTCTGGATCTAAATAAATCTAAAATAGCATGTTATTTCAGTATTTTCAATAAAAAATTAGCTGTTCGATGAAAATATAATTTAACTAGTACTGGGAAAGGGGTTGGAGAGGTGGGATAATTAATGGTTAATAGAACAGATTTTGGAATCAACTATGGATTGACTCCTAGCTTTACTATTTTCTAAAAGTGTGATTCTAAACAGGCTTTTGTTTGTTTGTTTGTTTAACTCTCTAACTAAGAGTTTCAGTTACCTTATCTGTTGTTGAGATCAAATGGGATAATTCATGCCAGAAAAGAAAAAAAAAAGAAAAAGAAAAAAGAAGTACAACATCTGGTAGATAGGAAATGACTGGCATTTGTATTACTGTGCTGGCATTTGATATTACTATTGTTGTTTTTGTTATCTCCACTGCAACTGCTTTAATATAAGCAAGGTAACCCCAAGGGAGGAGTCCTTTTCTACCTTTTTATTTCTAATTTTCAAGCACTTCTTTTGGTTTTACCAACTTCCATACAATTCATGAAATGAAAATTACTGAGTGCCTACCTCATCATGTCAGGCTTCATGATAGGAAAAACATTTACAAAGACACAAGAGAGAGGGAATGGCCATTTGGACAAACCATACATTTTGAGAAGTGTTGTAGTGAAAGTATCTGTGGGGATAAAGAAATGAGAGAGGGATGGCTCTGTTGAGGGTGACAAAGAGGGATTCTGAGGTAAAATTGTCTCTAAATTGACCCTTGAAAAATGATGATGAAAACACTTTAAGATGACAAGGGATGGAGTAGGAATCCAGATGGGGGGAACAGTACATGCAAAGGCCTAGAGGTTCAATAAAGCTGGCTTTGTTGAAAGAGTTTACTATTGTGATTAATTGTTGTTGGAGAAAACATGCAAGATTAGAAAGCAGCAGCATGTACAATTGGAGAATGAATAAAGGACCAGTTTATGGAAGGAATCAGAGGTCTTGATGAAAGGCTTAGCTCTATTCAGTAAAAATACAAAGCAGTTGACAAGTTACAAGTGGGCCAGTGATGACTGTGGATGTGCCTATAGGGAATGAGCTGAGAGATGTGCATAGTTGGCAGTTAGTTAGGACTTAAAGTGGAGAAAGAAAAAAATATGAGGCTATGACAAAAACACTAGAGAAAAACAGAGAACAATAGGATAGAGAAAGATTCAAGAAAAAAATAGAGAACAGTATAACCAGGGCATGATGACTGACTTGGCCTGATGGTACAGAAGCTTAAAAAATGAGGTGGACATAGCATTCTAGCTGTCAATCACAATCAGAACAGAAGAAGGACCATTTTAATTCCATGTCTGGTGTGAAGGTGCACAAGGAGGATCTGAGGGGCTGAGCCCTCTATTTCTTTGTGCTGAGTAGTGTTTTTGTTGCAGACTGTGAGGCCTAGAGAAAAGGGCTGGACCAGAGATTTAGCCCTTGGATATAATAGAAGTAGATGGAACAACATTGAGAAAGAATGAAGAGAAAGAAAGAAAAAGGAATAAAGTTTGAATGTTAGTATCATTGAAGCCAATAAGGTATAGAAACTGAGGCAGCCATGAAAGAAGGTCGGCAAAAGCGAAAAAGAAATAAAGGAGTTTCTAGATAAAGGGAGTTGTCAGTGGAGTCCAATTCCACAAGAAGGTCAGATGAAATTAGGTGTACAAAATGTCCACTGGAACTGCCAATTACTGTGATCTTGAAGACAGTTTTAATATAAGGACAGTGAGCAAAATCCAGATTGCCACATTTAATAAATGGATGAAGGGGACTAAGAATGCTGGTAACTCCTGGGCGTGAAGTTGCAATTCAGTGTCGGAAATGGCACTAATAGAACTAACTTCAGCTGACGCCACATGTCTAATAGAGCAACTGATCTGCCGAACCTCTCAACTGACTTATCTTATTGGTCACCATAATAGCAAATTGCCAACAAGAGCATAGCTTTGTTGTGTCATCTGTTATTAAGGAGGACAGATGATTAGAGGTAAGTGTTCTGATTTCCACTATCAATCAAATATTTGAGTCACTGGTTATTTGACTATCAGCTGTCAACATGAACATGGTTGGTCTGGAAACATTTGCGTCTACAGCCACAATCCCAGTTGGAATGTTCACATCTGAACCAAGTTTGTCTTTCCAACTTTCTAAACTGTTCTTTTGGCCTAGAAGGGTAAAGTACATTATCTCCTGCTATTTCATTTTTATTAAAACTGTTTGAACTTGGAAATGAGGCCTGATGGTCCCATTTTCAGAAGGCTGAAGGTCACTGGGTGTTTCTGTTCAAAAAGAGAAAACAATGTGTAACCCCTCTGGCACCATAATCGAAAGAAATAGTGTGGTGATTACAGCCCTGCACTGAGCTGGCGGCTGCTACAAATATTGGAACTGAGTTTGATAGGATCCTGTATTACCTTATAACAGAGTATCATTCCTTACAGTTCCAAGGTCAATGTCTCTTTCTCAAATAACATTTCGGACCTATAATTGTTCATCTACATGCCAGCAATTATGGGGGAATTGATCAGCCAGTAATTAATGCCATGCTATTACACTTTTTAATTTGTAGATTATGCAGCTGCAAGCGTTCTCACATTTTTAATTTGTATATTATACAGCCACAAATGTTTACAATGCCCTTTTTAATCTCCTTACACTACCACTGCCATTATTCACTATAGATTAATGATACCCTGGATGCTGGGGTTTATTTCATTTACCACTCTTACCAGGAGAGCAGTTAACATTACTGTGCTCTATTACTTAATGTCTTACTGCAGCTGCTGGTGAGCATTGGTTACCCTTTAAAATATTACCAGCCAGTTATTTTTTCTTTATTTTTTTTAGCTCTCCTGTCACCAACAATATGACTCTGTGGTAATATTATACTTTATTTCCAAATTTATTTCAACTGGTTCTATCAGAGATATTTAAAGAATTCATTCTAAGTAATACAAATGACCTGATCCCCTCCTTACCCATCCTTGTCTATCTTGGAGCCCATTTGGGGTTATGTGACCAATACAAATTTTTTTGTTAATCCAACTCCCATTTTTTCTTCATACTTGCAAGCCAATTAACTTATAAAGAAATTCAAATAGTACCCAACTCCTTTTCAATTAGGCAGAAATAGATATTCTCAATACTGACTGAGGATGAGTCAAAAGTTTAAACTGATGCTACTGACTGGCTGGGGTTATTGTGGAACATATATCTCCTTTGGTTTTCCTCAAGGTGATCCAGAGTTTCAAGGGGAGGGCTTGGCTATATCAGTTTCCTTGATAAGATATAGTGGCAACTTTAACACTGGCACTACTCTAAGCCATCAGGATGCACAGCATCCACATCACAGCAGAATTCTATAAAACAGATCACGTGCACAATATAGTATTAGTCAGTGGGCAGGACACACAGAAGTAAATGATATTGTGTCTGTCCTCAAAGCATTTATATTATTCTTAGTAGTAGATATAAAATAAATATGTAAAAAATAAGTTGTACATAACAAAACTACAGGAATGAAATGATTATATGAGAGCATAATGCACAGGGTGTCCCAGTGCATGTGATAAATGGACAAAAGAGCCTTATAACCAATTAGAGGAGCGGTTTTTCAGAGGGAGAACAGAGTGAACCCTGGAGGGATGACTTGAGCTGACCTCTGAAGAAGGAAGCAGTTTGAACAGGCTGAGAGTGGAGAGGCACTTTCCCTGAAGAGAATACAAAATGAATAGACATTTCAGTGATCAGTGTTCGTTATATATTCAAGGGGCAGTAAAGGGATGACTATAGCTCGAAGAACATTCTTGTTGAGGAATAGTAGGACTTGAAGTTGGATGCTTTGCCTATAGCAGTGGATCTAGAACACCAACATAAGGACTTGTGATTTCCTTCCGTGCAGAGAGAGTTTCTGGGGGGCATTTTTGACTGGCATTTGTTTGCCTTGTTTTTCTTTGTTGTTGTTGTGGTGGTAGTGCCATTACTGAAGCAATGTTTTAGGGAAAATACAATGGGAGAGGCTAAAATCAAGATCATTTAGGAGGCTGATGAATTAATTAGGTGTGAGATGATAAAAGTATGAACTCTGATGGTTAGATACCCTGTAGTTTCTAGACACTGCAGGTGTTTCTCATGTCTCCTTCCTAACACTCTAGGCCTCCTCTGTTCTCTGCTCCAACTCTACAAATTCTGTCTACTTTGGAATGATCAGAACTTGAATCTAGCATCATCTTTTAATCACTAAGAGATTTACTGCTTTTAAGTTTTAACATAATATTACACGTGTAGATGTCTTATTACCTAAAGTAATAAGTGCAGATGCCATTCCTGCATCATGATCCATAATAATTATGGATCAGACACTATAGTAAACATTTTATATGCATTATTTTGTTTTATTTCATTGCTACAATCACCTGAGAGGTAGGTTCTTTAATTTCTACTAAGAAATTAACTGAGGCTCACTAATGATCACACAGTAACATAATGGCAGAGTCATAATTTAACCTCCAGTCTAACAGTTGTATTCCTTTTTTTGCATTTGTTCTTTCATTTATCCATTCATTCGCTAATACTAACTACTTCTTAATACCAGACATGATCTTGTGCTAAGAATACCTTCCTGAGCAATAATAGATGAGATCCCTGTTTTCTTGGTGACATGGCTCAGCAGAAAGTAAGTACAGCCTGTATTTTGAACAAGTCCTACTCTCATAAAATGTAATTGGAAAGCATACTGACTGTGTTTCTCTGTGTCTCTTTAAATATAGTCTCCCACTCTTGAACAAAATGTAAGTAAATTTCCATGATTTGGGGGTGATTTCTACTATAATAAAAGGCTCCCTTATAGATAATTTTTATTTAGCTTTTTCCCAACCACAGTGAGGAACAATTGACAAATGCAATTGTATGTATTAAAGTTTACCACATGATGATTTGATATGCATATACATTATAGAACGATTACCAAGATAAAGATAATTAGCACATCTATGACCTTATATTATTAAGTCTTTTTATGTGTGTGTGGTGAGAATACTTAAGGTCTACACACAGCAAATTTCACATATGCAGTGCGGTACTATAGCCATCATGCTGTATATCAGAGCCTTAGAACTTACTCATAATCGAAACTGTATATTCTTTGACCTATATCTCCCATTTCTCCTCCCCACAGCTGCTGGGAACCACCATTCTATTCTCTGGTTCTATGAAATCGCCTTTATTATTATATATGTTTAATATATTCGTAGAAGTAATGCCATGCTGTATTTGCCTCTCTCTATCTGGCTTTTTTAACTTCTCATAATGTCCTCCAGCTTCATCCATGGTATTGCAAATGGCAGGATTTCCTTCTTTTTTTTATGGCTGAATAACATTCTTCTGTGTGTGTGTGTGTGTGTGTGTGGCAGGGTAATCTTGCATTTTTAATCCATTTAACCATGGGAGGACATTTAGGATATTTCTGTACCTTGGATATTGTGAATAATGCTAAAATAGACATCTATTAGATGTCTATTAAAATGTCTATTAGATGTCTAATAGAATAGACAGGAGAGTACAGATTATCTCTTTGAGACACTAATATTGTTTCCTTCAAATGTATATCTAGGAGTCACACAAGGACACTACAAGAAAATAAAATTACAGGCCAATATCCCTAATGAACACAGATACTAGCAAACTAAATTCAAGAGTACATTATCCTCAACAAAATACTAGCAAACTTAATTCAAGAGCACATTACAAGGATCATACAGTATAAACAAGTGGGATTTATCCCTGAGATGCAAGGCTGGTTCAATATGCACAAATCAATAGGTGTGATATACCATATTAACAGAATGATAGATAACAATTATATGATCATCTCAATAGATCTAGAAGAAGCACTGGAAAAAATCAGCACCTTTTCACAATGAAAACTCTCAACAAATATCATATAGGAGGATTTTACTTCAACATATAAAAATCATTTATGACAAGCCCACAGCTAATATCAGACTCAGTGGTGCGAAGTTACAAGCCTTTTCTCTAAGTTCAGGAATAAGACAAAGATGCCATTCTTGCCACTTTTATGCAACATAGTACTGGATGTCCTAGCTAGAAGAATTAGGCAAGAAAAACAAGCTTGCAAATCAGAAAGGAAGAGGTATAATGATACCTTGTTTTAAGATGACATATGTGTGTATACATATATATTAAAAACCTAATAGATAATTAGTAGGTCCAAATATAGTAAAAATCAAAGATTTATGTTTTATTTAATATTATGGTTATTCCTCTTTACTAACCCAGAAGACTTCAGGCCAAGTCCTTCACGATGCAGGAATGGCATCTGCACTGCAGCTGGTGTCTGCATGACCCTGACTCCTGGATAGCTTATTCTTCTCCCAGTTTGTTAACTTTAACCTATGCTGATCCTTCCAAGGTCAGAGCTAGGAAAGGGAGAGCAGAATGGTGAGTGGAGTCCTTATGTGACTAATAATGTGACATAGTTTTACTCTATCTTGACCAATCAGGTTTATAAAATCGACTCTTGTTCAAGTGGACTCTTGGGAGGCCTGTCTTTTTCCTTTATGTTGTTGATAAATTCTCTTGCATCCATTTGTTCAAAGCCTCTTCCTTAGCCTGTGGCCATTCACAAGGACCTTTTGTTCCTTTCTGCTAAGTTCGTTTGCCTTTTCTCATAGAACTTTTGGGTGGGATTTAAGGGAACATCATGTGGCCTAAAGGAAGTGCTCATCATGCATCCTTTTCCTCTTCAAAAGAATACAGATTGCCCAAGGCAGCCAACCATCTTTTCTTTCTTTCACTTCACTGTCCGCATAGATAACAAGCCTATCTCTCACACTTGAGATTCTCTCAGACCTAAATCCAATGTCCCACACACTGTAGGGGACAAATAGTAACTCTGAGAGAGTATTCTGTGCTCTGAGAACTCCACTGTAGGAGGACTCTGAGATCCTCTGCTGTAATTTCAGAGGCTAAGAAAAACATGACTGCCCTTACCTAATAAAAGGAGTGAGACCCAAAACATATCAGCCACTTTCACACTCAAACTTTCTATTACACAGTCCTTTTCTGGGCCTCTCAAACTTGTTTCATACATGGGAGCTGAATAATCTCACAGGGTACAAACTAATTTTATCTAACCTCATTTTACAAGTGCTATACATAGCCTTGCACCACACTTTAGAATATGTTGTTTATTATCTTAGGACCACGGTTCCAGTCTAATATCATGACTGATACATAAACAAAGAAACGAGTTCAAATAGTAATAAGCACCATTAAGAAAACAAGAACCAAGGTGCCTGGGTGGCTCAGTCAGTTGGGCGTCTGACTTCAGCTCAGGTCATGATCTCACAGTTTTGTGAGTTTGAGCCCCGAGTTGGACTCTGCACTGTTAGTGCAAAGCCTGCTTGGGATTCTCCCTCTCTCTTTGCTCCCTCACTCTCTGTCTCTCTCAAAATAAACAAACTTTAAAACAAACAAATAATTGGGAACTGTAAGGCAGTGGGTGACCATGCTCTAATTTGAAATTTTTTTTAAGAACTTTTTTAATGTTTTATTTATTTCTAGGAGAGAGAGAGACAGCGTGAGCAGGGGAGGGTCAGAGAGAGAGGGAGTAACAGACTCTGAAACAGGCTCCAGGCTCAGAGCAGGCAGTCAGCACAGAGCCCAACGCGGGGCTCGAACCCACGAACCGCGAGATCATGACCTAAGCGAAAGTCGGACACTTAACCAACTAAGCCACCCAGGCGCCCCTAATTTGAAATTTTTAAGATCACTAGGTGTTTTGGGATGAATTTACTGTAGGGGAGGGAAGGAACTTATGGGAGAAAGTAGAATATTCAGAAAGCTATTTCTTTTGTCCTGGCAAAGATTGTTAGTGGTTTGAATAAGCACAGTAGTGGTAGAGTTGTAGAGAAGTAATATACATAGAAATATATTTTGGAGAATAGGTTGAAAGGAATTGATTATGGGTAAGTTTGAGTAGAGTATGGGAAGGAGAAGTCTTCTCTAAAACTTAGACTCATAACCACAGCTGTTTCTTTAGGAATAATCATTACACTTAATACTTTTTTTTAATTTCCTCGTAGTGTCTTGCAGGTGATTTAGAACAGAGTAGATAGACACTTAGTAAGTAAGAGGATTGACTCAAAGACGACTTAAATAATTTGTATATTAATAATTCATTATTTATGGTATTTTCAAAAATAAATAAACAAAATAAAATTAGAATTAGAATTAATCCAGAAAACGTGACATAAATCTAAGTGTAATTTGGGAACAAATTAATTGTTAATGCTGGTAATTTAGGTAAAGTAAATACAACAACATTTGGGAGTAGATTAATTTTAGGCAATCCTATCTGTTCATTTCCTCTGTCTCCAAGGAAACCAATTCTGGTTTCAGTTTTATTGCCACTGGAGGGGAAAAAAAAAGGTTTATGATGAACAGGAAGTGTTTGACCCAGAAGTAATAGCACAATTGGTTCACCTTTTGCACCCTTCCTTTTTCCAACCATATTTGTCTTTATACTGCAGGTTAAAGTGAACATCAAGATCAGTGTTCAAACTTAATCAAAGAATAGAAGAAAAAATTATATTGTGTATGGAATATGTATAAGATTTTATTTATGATGAAAGGCATGGCAGCAGATGTGGGAATCTGAAGGCAGGGATTATAGGCAGAACATACACAGTTTCTAGGGTCATGTGGTAGATTCATTCATCTATCTCCTCCATTTTGTACTTGCCAGCCTCATGAGCTCTGGTGAAGTATGGCCTCCAGCATAGTCACTCTCAGTGTGTTCAGCAATTTAGAGCTCCCAGTAAAATATTCTACCATTTTTAAAAAGTTTTTAATATTTATTTTTGAGAGAGAGAAAGAGAGAGAATGAGTGGGGAAGAGGCAGAGGGAGGGAGATATAGAATCTGAAGTAGGCTTCAGGCTCTGAGCTGTCAGCACAAAGCCTGACTAAGGGCTCGAACTCACAAAGTGAGATCATGACCTGAGCTGAAGTAGGACACTTAACCAACTGAGTCACCCAGGAGCCCTAAAATATTCTACCATGGATCTACTGAAGGAGCAAGATTATATTAACATTAACTGCTACGAAATGTTCTGGCACCTATTTTTTAATTTTTTTCTTACAAAATGCTAGGTAACTACTTTATCCAAGAGTGGTTGAAGAAATAACAATTTAAAAAGGACATCTCTGCAATAGTAACAAAATTCCATCCCATTGCCAAAATGTCCTTCTCTTAAGGACTTAAACTTATAAGTCAAGAATATAAGATTTGTGTAGAATATATCATTAATTTAAGCATACTAACCCTGAAAGTTTATTCTTGAGCACCAAAAAACTCAAAGTTGTGATTGTGAGGAAAAAGAAATTGCCCTAAACCACCAGACTTTTATCTTAAAAACTGTATCCCATTAAAAACCATAGAAAAATGGTTTATAGATACTTTCTATTGATCTATAATTTTCCCTCCAAAGGAACAATCAGTAATGCTTATTCTGTCAATTAAATCTTGACCCAGGAACTATTGAGAACAAAAATGAGAGGTTGTAATTTTAAAGGACTAAGTAATCAATCTAATTCCTGCTGAAGTAGTCACTTACCTGTGTGTCTTAAGTGCCTTAGAAATCACCTAAAGTCCCAAATCAACATGGAAAAACAGGTAAGAACTCAGAGTTAGTATAAACTATTGTGTATTATAAAGAAGGACGTGTGTAGTTTGAAAGAGATTTCAAGTAAGATGGTAGAAGACCAGCAACTGATTTTGAAATTTAGGTCTTACAAAGATAAAGAAGCATAGCATATTCAGGCTTAGTCCTGCATCCCAGAGACTTGAGTAAGAGTAACTGGAGCACAGAGCTTAAGGGCCCTGATGTACCCTGACACTCACTTGTCATCCTAAGTAAAACAAAGTAGGCATTCATTTCAGTTTAGTTCTTGGTGTCTTCTGGTGCCTAGCTATGAGCTGGAAAAAAATTTTTTTTTAATTTTTTTGTCTTACCATATTCTTAGAAATAAACAAAAAAGGGATGGGGGGATTTTCTGTCAATGGGAGCCTCAACAAGGGGTTTCAAATATTTGAGGAAGCATTTAGCAGGGTTTCTCCAAGACAAGCCAAAGGAGAGAAACACTGATGAACATTCTCATTAGGTTTTCAACTTGATAAAATTTCTTCTCTAAGAAACACATCCAAAAATGTTGCACAGGAGGGGGAGTAAATCTTCACGCATTCATGGTAAAATCTAAAAAAATAAAAATATAAAGCTATAGAAGGAAGGAAAGCAGGAAGGAAGGGAGGAAGGAAGGAAGGAAAATGCTTGCTTTTTCATGATATAAAACCTATTGGATTTGGGGATACCTGTGTGGTTCAGTCAGTTAAGTGTCCAACTCTTGATTTCATCTCAGGTTGTGATCTCACAGTTGTGAGATGTAGCCACACTAGATGTGGAGCCTGCTTGAGATCCTCTCTCTCCCTCTCCTACTCCTCCCCGGCTCTGTCTCTAAGAGCCAATCAAATCAAATCTATTGGATTCATAAGATTGTCTTTTGTTCTGAGATTATTATTTTTATGTTTTCAGTGTTAAAATGCCATTTATTTTATGAAAAAAGAACTACAACACCAATAAGTTGAGAAGTGCCACGAATTATAAAGCACTGTCAGTTGTTCTCAAAATATTTTTGCATAGTCCATAAAAAAATAGTACTTCATGAGATAATGAAGGGTTTTGTTTTCTCTTTTTTTCTAAATAAACATATAAGGAAGCTTTCGTGAAGAATGTAAGTGTATTTTGTTTATTTGATTGATTGTTTTTTAAGCTAGATCCTAAAGAATAGGAGGCAGATAACTAGAAGTGAAGGAGAAGATTCCTGGCAGCAGTAACCTAATGAGTGAAGGTGGAAAGGGGTTTTGCATGCTTGGGATAAAATCAGTTATTACAGGTTGTTCTTTTTATTTTTAAAAAGGTTCATTTATTTTGAGAGAGCACACTCGCAGGCATGCACATACATGTGGACGGACACACACACACGCACACGTGTGTGTGGGTGACGGAGGGGCAGAGAGAGAGGGGAAAAAGAGAATCTCAAGCAGCCTCCACATGTCAACAAAGAGCCTGATGAGGAGCTCAATCTCATTACCTTAAGACCAGGACCTGAGCCAAAATCAAGAGAGAGACACTTAACTAACTGAACCATCACGGCACCCCTATTTCAGCTTGTTTCTAACAGAATTTGTGGAGGAAAGAAATGGGAAATAAAATGGAGCAATTAGATAACATTAAATAACGGATCACCTTGAATGTCAGGGAAAGGATTCTGAACTTTACTTCATTAAAAGTATAAACAATTGATGGCAGTTCTGAAATACAATCCTATAAAAGCAAAACTAGCAAAGGAGGAGAAAGAGAACTTTATTCTTTCTTCTTTTCTGTCTTTACACAAAGGTATCTAATCTCACACAAATAAGATGACATTGTGGCTCAGCCAACTGAGCTCTGACACTTGCTTGAAAAGGCAGTTGTGTCTCTTTAAACTTAAGGCATGAACCAAATTGATTTCTAGAGAATTCTCAACAGGAAACAAAGTGCCAAATGGAATGAACAAAAAAGCTTCTTAAGGACCACTGTACTGGCTCTGAAAATAAGGCCATCTGATGAGGAATCTCAGTTAATTTCAGAGGGAACCCACTGTGTAATTAAGTCACATAAATTGTCCCCCAAAATTGGATTCAACTCATGATATCTCCTTATTAACACCACCCTCATCTACTTTCATCCTCCTGTGTGTCGTCTCTATCAAATTGACCCAGGATTTATTACTCTAAACTTTGCAGACTCTTTCTTATGACATCAAAAGAAAATTAGCCTTGGAGATGCCAGATTTGGAGAACCTCACTCAATCCAGCTTTGGAATCAAAACAGGTCACTATTTTGTCACTAAAATCAGTTTACAGACAAATATTTTTACCCACTCATCTTTCAGCTTCTTGGGTTTAAACATGTGAAGTTTTCAATTATGATTGATACCAGGAGTGGGATTTGGGGAACATCCCTAGGCCCCTTAAATTGGTTTCCTTCTCACCCTCTCCCATCACCTCCTTTCCTGTTGAGATTAAGGAATGTATAAAATACAACCTGTTACTGCCAGGAGGGATTACTACTATATATTATCACTCACAGCTCATTAACCTCAAAGCCCTGCTAACTAAGAAAATCCTCTCTAATGAGGTTTCCCTTGACTGCACTAAAGAACAAAAGGTCTAAAAGTTTTCCCTATTACCAGTCTTCCTCAAATTATTGCACTGTAATTAAAATGTAACTTTGAGGCCAAAGAAGAAAAAAAAAAGGTTTAAATTTGGTTTAAACTCTAAAAAAGACCTTGAAAATCACTTTTGCTTTGTCCTTTGGTAACAACTAAACCGTAGGAAACCATTCAGATTGAGGAAGATGATTATTCTCGATATACCTGATCGTACCTGTACCTATTCACCTAAGACAGGTACTCATAGATCCATGTAATTCAGATGGAAATACTTTTTGTAATGTATAAGATAAAAGGAAATTTGTCACCTTGGCATTCTAAAAAGTCTCCTACTTTTGGTAAAATAATCCCTTGGGTAATAGTACAAGTCTACTTTTCTTGGCTGAGAAGGACCTAGAAACTAGAATTGGGATTAGTAAATTGATGGGTCCTAATGTATTTTTTATTAAGAGCCCTAGAGTCAGGGTTATTTGTATGGTTGTATCACCAGAATCTTAAGGAGTAAAGATGTAGATAAAACAAACAGAAGGAGCTGTGTTCCCAGGAGAAATTTATAATCTGGTGAAGTAGCTAGAATTAAGTATCCTTACCTCTGAGCTTTGAGTTTTTAAATGCCCAAAATGCAAATAATAATTACCTCTTTTAGCTTCCTTGGAAACCTGATTTATGTGTGTAGCGTATCCTCAGAGGAACAGTCTAAAGAGTTAGGGACTCTTAGTCTGGAAAATGAAGGCTGAGAGGAGAATACAACTGCTGCTTCTAAAATGGTGAAAGGGCTGGCTTGAGGGAATACAACCTTGACCACTGAATCCTAGAAGACTAATTAGCAAGCCGAGCCTCTCTTGAAACTCAATTTAAATTTAGAACATTAAAGATAAGTCTTACTTCACAAAGGAAGAGTAAACACATGGTACTCATTAAGCAAAAAATTATTACCATTTGAGAAGAGAGAAAACTTCCCAATTTGGATCATACTTTTATAATAAAGTTCTAAAGGGTAGTAAAATATTTAGGACACATCCCTGATCTTAACATTCAGGTCAAGAAGAAAAACCTATGGACCATGATAGTTCAGCAAGAAAATTCTGGGTTATAAATAACATTAGATATATTCATGGTATTGTTATTCATGTCTTCCTTGGATCTGCAGAAACGGTCAGTTGAGAGATAATGCTAAAGTAATACAAGAGGAGATGTCTTCAGTGTGTCCATGAGGGGAAAAGGTAAAAAGTCAAATGGGTGGTAGACCTACTAAACAGTAATCACTAACACCACTGTCTCCATACATACAGGTTCTTTAATTAAAACATTTCAAAGTACAAATAGGTAATGAAAATTGAAACCCACACTTCCCTTCTGTCAAAGAGCTTATAGTTTGTTGCATTTGGTAAATAAACAGTGGTTTATGAACTCTGAAACATCCATTCTAGTACTAGTGTCAGCATGAGTTTATATTCATATGAGAAACTTGTCCACACTGGGCTAAAATGTCTTCTTGCTGTATTGGAGATAATAGTATGCATCTTCCCATATCACAGATAGTTTTTCAAAATAAATATAATAAACACCATGGGAGTGGTTTGTAAAGTAAAAGATACCCTACAAACACTATACAAATACCAAGTCTGTTTGTTAGTAGCAATATTGTCTTATGTCAGAAATTTCCCTTTGCTTTACTTATGCAGGTGTTGCATTAGAAGACAAAACAAAACCACAACTACTACAAGCACAAAGACTTTTTGTGTGCCATTCCTATACTTTCGACAATTTGAACTGATGCTTATGGCAACTTTGGTCTTAGAATTCTAGGAATCATGGAATCATTAGCCAGAATATCTGAAGACTACTGTGGGTATACTCAAGGGTTTGAGGAGAGTAGAACTCTAGTTACAATGAATAGAATAAATTATTAGCTATCATATATTCAGAGCTGCCATTTGCCATTGAAGCCTAGGTATATGGTGTGGGTATTAAGGATTAGATAGAGTGGGTCTTCTGTATCCTGAATGGAAAATGCCTTCACTAAGCCCAACACTATCTGAGATATCTTGAGTAAATCAATTTTTCTGCCCTATAGCTGCTTTTAATTTCCTACAGAAACAACCAACTACTAAATAATAATAATAATAATAATAATAATAATAATAACAGTAAGTAGAATCCAATATAAGAAAGTGTACAATTGAGTACTAGTCTTTGTAGGACAAATTTTAAGGGTGTAAAAAACAAAAGAAATTATGAGCTTTAGTCATTTGAGATAGGGAGTAGCAGAGAGAACTAGCTGAGTTTCAAATATCAATATTTCCCACTCACATTTTTCTTTCCCTAAAGAGTTGTATCAGGAGGCAGATGCTCAGCTGGGAATATTTTCCAACCTCCTTGCATCCAGGGGTAACCATGTAGCTAGGAGGGGAATGGAGGTGTGCCTTCTTCCCTGTCTCACACCAACCACTTACTGGCCTTCAGTACAGGACTTACAAGTCATAGGGGAATACAGAACCAAGAGGTGCAAGAATCCTGGTCTCTGGATCACAGCCCAGAAGAGAGCTGCCTGCAGACAAGGAACACCTATATCAGAACCCTTTAATATTAGACCCAAGAAGCACATCGCATCTGCCCATATCGCACACAGCCAGCTCCACACTAATACTAACCCCTCATTATTTAGTACTTAAGGAGTCCTTGAGGGTTCTAGAGATCTTTCTCATTTCTTCATCATAATTAGCCCCAGAAATAATGTCAGGATTAATAAATAAACTATTGATTAAAAAACAAATTGTGTGTGTGTGTATGTAGGGGCATTTAATATTTCTTTCAGTTTTAATACTTTTTCTAGCATTTTTCATAAATACCTAAATTTAGGTTATGCTCTTTATTGATTTAAGTGTGTGAGAAAACACGCCCATGTGCACATACACATTATTAAGTGAGCATATTTAGTATCCAGAAAGCTAGTATAACTTGGTATCACATGTTGAGTTTCTTACTAGTTGGTACAAATTGCTGTTATTTTTCTCTTTTTTAATTAATTGTTCAGTGGCACAAAAAGGTGTGAAAACAAATGCTGGGGAAAACTTCCTTGGCACTCCTCTGTGATTTTATATAGTCACCTAGGGAGAGGGCAGATATTTCAGCCTTTATCTGCAGCAGTGCTGTGTTAGTCTTAGGAGAACGAATCATTTGGGGGAATCTCAAATTCACCCAGCCTAGCACACTGCATATAGTTTGATTCTTTCAGCTCCCTGGAAAGTAGAAAGTGGAAAGCTTACACTTAGGGGGAATACAATATCCTCAAGTAAAATAATGACGATGTTGTTTTATGCTATATATATGTGTGTGTGTGTGTGTGTGTGTGTGTGCATGTGTGCAATTATAGTCCATTTTCTTTTTGTATATTTTTCCATTAACAAGCGGAGGAAACCATAATCATTTGTTAAAGAGGCAGTTGCTCATATTATGTGAGTACCTTAAAATATAATTTTACCTTCACTTTCACTCTAGTAGACATATAGTTCATATTTTTCTATGTAGCTTAACCCTTTTTTAGTGTCAGTGTCTTCTGAAAATGGCAATAATATAAACATATGCCCCCCTTATCAGTATCCCTCACAGCATTGTTGTAACTTTGAAATGAGCTACAACAGATATAAACTCTTCTCAGTTTTACTCATAATATCAAGATATATGATATACAACTGATAATGCTCTTGCTCAGGTAGAGACTACGGACTGCACAAAATCAAGATTTAAAAGTTTCAGTTATAGATTTAATGGAAATTAAGTCCTGTAAATTATGTGAAAGAAATAAAATTATTTCATGAATAAAATATCACAAAACTGAATGACTTAAAACAAAACACATGTATGATTTCTGTTACTGTGGGCCAAGAGTGCAGGAAAAGATTAGCTGAATCCTCTGCTTTAGGATCTTTCACAGTATTATAATCAAGGCCTGGGTTCTTACCTGCAGAAGCACCCAGTTCCAAGCTCACGAACCTGGGTTTTAGGAAGATTAAATTCCTTGCAGAGGATTGGACTGAGGGCCTCATTTCATTCCTTGCAACTGGCTAGAGTCTGACCTCAGTTCCCTGCCCTGTGCACCCCTACAATATGACAGCTTGTTTCATCAAAACCAGCAAGAGAGCAAGTCTACCAGCAAAATGAAAGTCACAGTCTTATACAAATGAATCACAGAAGTGACATATCACTTTTACCAGGTTCTATTCATTAGAAGCAAGATACCATATCTAGCCCATACTCAAGTGGGGAGTGCTAGGACATGAATATTTAGAGTTAAGGATTATTTTAAGCCATGCCAGAGGCTGCCTGCTACAGATATTATATAATAACATAATCACAACCTTAATAACCTATTTTTTTCAAAATTCATTTGCTGCTGAAATTAAGCAAATATAATGTTATATTTACTTTCTAACAAATGTAAATTTGGAACTATAGATTTTTTTCCTACCTTCAAATTCTGAACTATATTCTATACATAAAATTAAATTGGGAAATCATTATAATTCATTCACGGCAAAAAGACATGGTGCTAGATGCTTCAGGGAAGACTAGACTCATAAAACAGTGTCCCCACCCCCAATCAGGTTATAACTGAGATTTTTCATACATTTCTTAGAGTTAAATAATACTATAAGATGTTTGTAATTCCTGAGGATCTATGAGGTAAGTGGAACAAAAAAGTAACAGATATTAAATGCTGTGATTTCAGGGCGGAATAATAAGGTAGAATAGTTGATGAAAACGCTTGGAAGGGAGAGATTATAAAGCTAGATTATTAAGACTCTGTAGTATTTTAAAACAAGAAAATGCAAGAAAATATCCCAGATAGAATATATGCTTATGAGATAATAGCAAAAACAGCCAGGCTAAAAATGTACACAGTGTTCTGGAGAAACAGCGAAAGAGCCATTTGACTGTATCAGGCAATATATACAACAGAATAGTATAGAGTAAGAAAAAACACAAATTTAAGTTGTGGAATAGCTTAAATTTTTTTTCAATGTTTCTTACTTATTTTTGAGAGACAAAAAGAGACAGAACATGAGCAGGGAAGAGGCAGAGAGAACAGGAGACACAGAATTTGAAGTAGGATCCAAGTTCCAAGCTGTCAACACAGAGCCTGACATGTGGTTCGAGCCCCAAACTGTGAAATCATGACCTGAGCCAAAACCAAGAGTCAGACACTTAACCACCTGAACCACCCAGGCGCCCCAGGCTGTGGAATATCTTAAAATTAAAACCAAGGAATTTACTCTCAATTCTAACATTATGTAATAAATTACTAAAGGCTTTAGAGATATGAGATGACAAGATAAGTTTTAGGTAGCTTGAACAGATAGGATGAATTGTTATTTGCATCAGAATAAAGGTTTACTTTTAAGTGGAAGCATAACAGTGTTAAGATATCTTTGGTGTCAGGTTGACTTGAGATCAGGAAGCAGCTCTGCCATTTAGTGGTTGTATGATCCTGGAAAGATATGTAATCTTTCTAAGTTTACTTTATTCATCCATAAAGTGGAAGACAATAGTAGTATCTACCTTGTTAAATTGTATATTAAACAAAAATATTTTATAATCTCAATATGATATGTGAACTAAGTCATTACTAATTGTCATCTCTTATCACCACCACCATTTTTTAATGTTTATTTATTTTCAGAGAGAGAGAATGAGGGAGGGGCAGAGAGAGGGAGAGACAGAATCCCAAGCAATCTCTGTACTGTCAGCATAGACCCTGAGGCAGGGTTCAATCCCACGAACCATGAGATCATGACCTGAGCCAAAATCAAGAGTCAGACACTTAACCGACTGAGCCACCCAGGCACCTCATCACCACCATAATTCTTAACATAATTTTAAAGAGATAAGCAGAGTTAAACATTAAAGAGTTAGACAACTAAAAAGTTACACGTTAGGCGAAAGTCAGTTTTCTATGTGAGAACTCAGCCATTAATAACCTAAATAGAAACTGAAAGCTGACACTCACATGCAATTATTCATTTTCTTTTTAAGTGGAAAGAATGTGTACTCAGTTTTACATGGTTTAAGTTCTAATTCTGCTACTTATGAGCTGTGTGACCCTAATAGGATCATCTCACCTATCTCAGTTCCTTCCAAGGCAATACTTAAGTTATCTTCTAGCTTACCCGAGAGGCACCATCATACTGAACAGTGTTGCTTGTAGAAACTAAAAGAGTGAACTGTTTTAATTTCAGAGAAATCTTAATCTTTCTCAAAATCAATGGAAGCAGAGATCTCTTGATACATTCAAATGATGTTATATAAATAAGTGCTCATTGTTTGTGGTTTGAGATATCTTTGTTTATTACATACAGTGTTTTCTTATATGTTTTTGCTTTCTTTTTCTTTCTCCTTTTCTTTTTCTAGTAGTGTGGCTTAACCTGAAGCTCAGAGTGTCTTACAGTAGGCAGATGATGTTACTTTTTTGACAGTTCCTTGTGCAAATGTATTTTGATGTGTACCTTTAAGAATGGGAACTAAGAAAAGGTAGTTTTTTCAGTAATGCTGATAGAGGAATAAAAGTGAAAGATGGTGAGAACCAGCAAAGTGAGTGCCTTTGACTGAAAGCAAAGTTACTATCTCATGGATACTCTGTGTGAGTGGATTTTGGCTTTTGGGATGTTTTTGTAAATTAGTGTAGTTGGCCCAGTTTCAAATTTTGAAGATGCAGTATCGGCCAGAAATAGAATAAAAAAGAATAATTGAAGGTCAGAAGCATCCTTAAAATTATAGCCTCCCCTTCAGAACCTCCCCCAGGCTATCTGTCGCAGAAATAAGAGTCAGACTCTGAAAGTTTCACCGAATGTGGAATCACTGTCAGTATAATCTGATTAGAAGGGAGATTCTCAGATAGCATTTCTGTTATAGTTAATTTGAGAAAATGTTAGAGAAAGACCATCAATGTCTCTCTTTCACCATTTTTTTCATCAAGAGTTTCAGATACAGTGTTTTTATTTTTTAATGTATATTTTTGAGAGGGAGAAAGAAACAAAGCATGATCAGGAAGGGAGCAGAGACAGAGGGAGACATAGAATCCAAAGCAGGTTCCAGGCTCTGAGCTATCAGCACAGAGCCCAACATGGGGCTTGAACTCATGAACTGTGAGATCATGACCGGGGCCAAAGTCAGACACTGAATCGACTGAGCCACCCAGGTGCCCCCAGATACAATGTTTAATTTTTAAATCACTATATTGAGTCTACTAAATAATAACTATACTTTTCAAAACAGTAATTATAAGAAATATTTATTTTTTAAGTTTACTATTCTAATGGAAAATAGTTTTCCAGATCTAAGTAGCAGAGTTAGTCTTCATACAGGACCATGTTCCTTAACACAACTACAAAGCATTTCCTGTACAAAATTTATCCTACCAGTGTTTGTCAGCCATCTGGAATGTGAGAGCATATTACGACTTATCAGAAGACTGAAAGCTCTCAAGACAACTAGGAAAAAAAAAATACATAGATTGTTTATCAAGTACCTCAGCAGGAGTATGTGGCATATCTCAACAGAATTTATTAATTAGAATTTTCAAGGTCCATACAGGGAATTTGTATAAAGAGAATCTGTACTCTTGATATGTAAATTTCAAGTCCATTTGTCTTGACTATAGTTTTCTCCTTGGCATCCTTGATTATGCTTCTGTACTGACTCTACAGGTATCTCCAATCTCTCCTTGTGCCTAAACTTATCTTCTTACTTCTATTTCTATTCACCATAACAGTTTTACTCAAGATCATTTTTATTGAGTTTCCTATCTGTGTCTGGAGCTTGATCTAAATAATTGCCCCTTTGTTTTACCACTTGGTTCTGGTTTTTCTACTCCTTAGCTGTTATCAGTAGTTTGAGAACCATTGTGTTGGATATAATAGAAAAGGAAAAATGTGAATTATTCCAGGCAGAAGAAATAATGGGAACCAGTGAATGTATGGTGGTGTGAGTTGATGGAACTGAGAAATAATCTACCTAATTTGAGATGAGTAAGATAGAAATATGATGAGATAATTTTTATTACCCTTCAGTATCTCTATATGATAATAATATATGGTAGAGATTTGATTTATCTTAGAATAATTGGGCTTACTTTTAGAATTTGGAGGCTCAAAGTACAATATCACAACATTGTTTTCGTAAGTGGTTAATATATGAACTCATTGTACTGCTTTTTCTGTACTTAACAAATATCGCCTTGATATCTGAATCCCCAGCAGTGCTACTTTCCAAGATTGCTTGACAGCGTGTCCCTTCAAAATTATTTGGTATGGTATCAATTGAAAATTCCAAAGTGACTTTGGTGGCTCTTTGCTGTCTGGGCATCCCATGAACAACATCTTTCCAATAGGAAAATTATTTCAGGAAGTTAGGGTTAGAACTTCAGTCCTAGGGGAAATAATAAGAGAATTATAAAGATCAAGGACTGATGAATGGAAGCAATTTGAGGAGGCAACACACCCATGGAAATGGATATAGTCACTTTTGAAATAAGAGAAAGCATCCTGTTTATGCCATTGGATGAAAAGCATGCTACCCAAAACAAGGGAGTTTTAAAGCTTCCTAGAGTGATGCCTTGAAGTCAGCAGATAAAAGGGTGTTTTTGTATGTGTGTGTTAGTTTTTTTGTTTTGTTTTGTTTTTAGAAGTAAATATTATTGTTTTCCACCAACATCAATGTTTCTGGGAACTTTATTGCAAAAATATTGACAATGTCTCCTCTTCCTGACTTTATAATCCCCATTGATCACTTTCTTTTTTGGTCAGTATATACAGATTCAAAAGGAAACAGTCTGCATTATATTCCAAACCAATGTTTAACCTTTTTCATCTGATTGGAAAATATATAGATACCAAAATCACTGTCAGCAGAGGCTTTCCTTTAAGTGCAAGGATTAGTTCTGTGTCTAAGAGTGTCCCCAAGTCCAGTGAGAACCATAAAGACCTTCCATTGTCTAAGGTAGACATGCAAATTAATTTAGGAACATTTTAAGTTCTGAAAGAATTGCTTGAACATGTAATATAAGGATTAGCGGGAAACCTGGGTGGCTCAGTCAGTTGAGCATCTGACTTTTGATTTCAGCCCAGATCATGAACTCACAGCCTATGGGATGGAGCCCTGCATTGGGCTCTGCACTGACAGCACAGAGACTGTTGGGATTCTCTCTCTCCCTCTCTCCCTGCCCTTCCTCTACTCACTCACACACACACATACTCTCAAAATAAATAAATATGCATTAAAATCAAAAGCAACAACAACAAAAACAAGGGTTAACAAACTTTTCTCTAAAGGACCAAATAGTAAATATGCAAATTAAAGTATTGTGGCCCATATGACTTAGTCCCAACTACTCAGCTCTGCTGCAGGAATGCTAAGACAGCCATAGACCATAGGTAAAACAACTGAGCATGACCTTGTTAACAAAAAGACAAAACCAAAACCAGAAACCTTTACTTTTGGGCTCTGAAATTTGAATTTCATATAATTCTCAACTGTTGTGCAATGTTATTATTTTTTTCATATTTTTCAACCATCTGAAAATGTAAAAAAAAATATTATCTTGTGAACTGTGTCAAACAGCCAACCAGTTTGGCTCGTTAGCTATAGTTTTCTAACCCCTCATGTGTTATAATGCAATATATTAAAATTTTTTGCTATTGCTTCTATGTTAGGTATAAAAATAAAAGACTATTTAGGTACATTATATAATAAAACAGAAGTATGACTATGAACAAAAGCAACTTTTGTAAGTAGAAATGAAGGTAAGATTTAGAATCCTGACACTAGCAAGGGCCCAAAGTAGTTAGCTCAATCAGTTTCCTGTCTCCTGACAAATACAGTTATTTGGGGATTACATTTTCCTCTGGAGATCATTGTCTTAGCAGCTCACTTGGGAGAGAAGAAAGTATTATTTAGGTTCCAGAAGAAGGAAATATTATGTGGCATAATGTGAATAAGCACCTCTATTGGCCCTGATCTTGCTTTAAAAAATAAGATACACCCTTTGATCTCCAGCAGGGTTATGAGTGGTCCAAACTAATGTCATTCCCTTCAATTGGATATTTTGTAAAATAAATGCAGTGCTTTGCTTCTTTCTTCTAAAAACTATATTTTATGAGTAAGTACTCAGCAAGGTAACCTTCTTTTGACTTTTTATATATTTTGTCACTTGCAATCTATATTATTTATTTGGCAGACTCTATCTGATATTGCCATGTAATAATAAACACAAATGCACATGCCTAACATAGGTTGGGCATTAAGCAAATGCTCAACAAATGTCTCTTAATTTCTGTGCTGACAACAGCATGTCCCCCGTATCCAATAATGTGTCCTTTGCATACCTTCATGAATTTCTTATGTTGATGACAATGATAAAACCGTTCTTTAGTGTGTGTGTGCGTTTGTGCACACGCGCATGTGCGCACGCATGTGTGCATGTACTTGTGTGAAAGAGAGAGAAAAAGAGATTAGGGAAAGAGAAAACAGAATAGTCTGGTGAAACAGTGACTTTTCCTTTTGATTTCCATTATTGTCCAATTGAGAACAATCCTTAAAAGGAATTTTACATTGTTTTAGGGTTAGTTTAGGTTTTTTTTCCCCCTTCTTTAGCCCCAGTCTCACAGCCTGGATATAATAATCATAAAACAGTTTATTCTGGCCCTTGACAACATTACACTGTATTACAATTAACTAACTTATAGAGGACTTGAAAAAAATAACATAAAATAGGCTTTCTATATCTATAGAAAAGTTTTTTTGAGTTGAGGTTTACTTCACAGGCTTTCTATCAGTGTTTCTGCATTTCTGCACTGCTCTTTGCTTTTATTCTACAAATAGGACAGAGTTCAGAGGAGGTCATAGTCTTATTTTCTTCCGAAGCATTTGCCCAGTCTAAATATATTTCCGGATTAGGGTAGGTCAAGAATCCCACACAATTTCTAGATTTGATAAACTAAGGTTCAAGACAAAAAAGAAACTAATAACATCTGAAAATAAAGCTTTGGTCAGCCAAAACTTCCTTTAAAAAAGAAAAGAATATGATTCTCTGCTCTACTTTTTTTTTTTCTTGGCAATATAGTTACCATGCTCAAATATAAGAGAGACACAGAGTAAAAGTTAATGCAGCCTTATTAGGAGATACTAGAAATGAAAAGAAATATGCCTTTTTTAGTATACTATAAATGCAAATGTTGTGAAATCTGTAAGAGTTGGAGCAAATTGAAAAATTTATCCTGCCATCTATTAGAGAATAAATATGGGTAAATTAAGAAAACCAATTAAGATATAAAAACAGCAGGCTTGATGGTTTCAAGGCAAGAGATAGCAGATCAAAAGTTTCAGGAAGAGACAGAAAGATCTCTTAGCTTGCAGCAAAAAATAGCATATGAAGTTTGTCAGCCTTGGCAGAAACTAATAGGAGGTGAAAGCGTAAAAAATGAAATGATCAGAGAAAATGAATATGGACCTTCAGAGTAGGAAGATTGGGAAAGTTTTCTTATAGTTAATGGGAAGCCATGAAGAGACATAGATATCAAAAGGTGTGTTAAGGATAATTTTCTGGCAAATGTCAAAAAATCAAATACAGTAGAGATTTTCAAGTGTTACTACTAACAGTGGTAACAAATGACAAAACTTTGTAATCTTTTTAGCAATGAAAACACTTAAGCAATGATATTGTATTCTGAATCTTCTCCATTAAAACATATGCAAATATATAACCCAGACTGCCACCTTTATTTGTAGACTTAGGCTGATTGTATAAACTAGATCAATCCTATTTGAAAAACCTTTGTTAGAAATTACATTGGTATGGGGCGCCTGGGTGGCTTAGTTGGTTAAGCGTCCGACTTTCGCTTAGGTCATGATCTCGCGGTTCGTAGGTTCGAGCCCCACATCTGGCTCTGTGCTGACTGCCAGCTCAGAGCCTGGAGCCTGTTTCAGATTCTGTGTCTCCCTCTCTCTGACCCTCCCCTGCTCACGCTGTCTCTCTCTCTTTCCTAGAAATAAATAAAAATATTTAAAAAAAAAAAAGAAATTACATTGGTATTTGTGCATTTCCTGTGGTAGACTAAAGATAGCCATGGATTCTTTCATACTGCTCTCATTGAGAAATGGGAGGGTCTTTGTCCTCTGCCTATGAACCTGGGCAGTTTCCATGAATGCTTCACTAAGAAAATATAGAAGAAGTGATATTGTGCCAGTTGCTGAGTCTAGTCCTAAAAGTAACTATTTACTTTTTCTCAGGACACTCTATCTTAGATTTGTTAGCCACCAAGTAAGAAGTCCAACTACCCTGATGAAGAGAACACTTAGGCACGCCTTGAGACTATGTGGAGAGGGAGAGAGGCTCAGATCAGCCCATTCTTTCAGCCATCTTTACTCTGATGCTAATCATGTGAGTGAAGCCATTAGGTACCCACCAGATCAACTAGCTGTCAGCTCAGAGTCACCTGAGCCCTGTACAATTTCCTGAGCCACAGAGTGATAAAGTAAAATCACTGTTGTTTAGAAGTTAAGCTTTGAGAATGTTTCTTACAAAGCAATAGCAACTGGAACAGAACTGGTTCCTGGAAATCAGAGTACCCATTCTAAGAAATACCTAAAACATGTGGAATTGAGGCCAGAGATAAGGGGTTCCCCTTTATGGAGTGGCAAAATGTTTGTCAACATTATTGCCTAAGATATCATTGGACATATAGAGGAGGCTTAATGAACTCCTAGATTTCACTCAGAACAGAACATAGGAATTGCTGACTGACTTTTTCTAGCTGCCTAGGATAAACTATAAGGCAAAAATTGAAGGAACTGTAGAGTTATTGAGCATAGTCTAGAGAAAATATAAAGGAACTAGGAGTTTAAGGGTTCAGCATAGAAATGTTTCCCATTTCTGTTCTCTACCAGAAAATAGATTCTCAAAGTTAGAAATGACTCTAGAGCAAACATCAATTCTAGTATGCTACTAGATTAGGATGGCCTAATGATAAAAGTTTACATGACATGTTTGTTTTGTTGTTGTTGTTGTTTTGTTGGTTTGGTTTGGTTTGCTTTGGTTTGGTTTGGTTTGGTTTTCTTCCCAACCTCAGAAACATTTAAGGGAATACCTAATACAACTTCTAATATTTTTAAGTTTGTGCCTTGTACTTAAGTAATAAAGTTTCTAAGACTATTAAAAGTGTCTCAACAAAAAAAAAAAAAAAAAAAAGTGTCTCAACAGTAACCTCAATGGGGCCCAAATAGAGAAGAGCCTATGTTAATGAGATTTGCATTGGTAGATTTTATCTAATGGAGTGAATTATAGTATGATCCTCAGAAATTTTGCCAATTTTTAAAGTAATTAGCTTGCATGGGCTGAAAAGTACAGAGATAGTACTGAATGAAAGGAGATTTGGAGGCTCCTAATTTGCTACATCCAAAGAAGCTTAAGAAACTACTTAGCTGCAAAGATGGGATATTTTCAATGAAAAGTAAAGAATGGTTTATAGTGAAGAGCCAAGAATCATCATGAGCCATTTCCAGGGAACAAGACTGAGCACTAATCAGTGAACTGACAGTGTGTGCCTAGTTTGGTTTCAGAAATTCTATGAGCCAGTGCTTTTATTGTATGTCCTTAATTCTTCCTTTACTCAATGAGAGGGTCTACTGTGGTTATTCTATGTCTCATTACATGCTATATATGTGGAAGGTTAAATAACTTTCCTTGTAGATCACAGGACTCAGAGTACTGCACCTGTGTTGTAAGGAAGCTCTAACAACCCCATCAAGAAGCCCATTTGTAGAAAAATGAGGACCTCCAGCCTAGCTCTCAGCTGACAGCCAATACCAACTTTCCAGACATGTTCATGAACCATTTGAAAATAGATACTCAAACTTCCCAGTTGATGTCATGTAAAGCACAGATGAGCCATCTTGACTGAAACTGCCCAAATTGAAAATTCATAAATAAAACAAAGTATTGGCATCATATTAAGTCACTGAGTTTTCCAGGTAACAATAAGTAACCTGTGCAGATTTTTTTTTATATTGTAGAGAACAGAATGAATCTACTGTCTCTAGAATTAATAGCAGATAGGGCAAGAAAAGTCACAAAAATGGACATATCTCCTCATAAACAATACATACAGTTTAGGAAATAAAGCAAACAAATGAGGCATTGATATCAATGAAGACTATATGATAGTTACCCATGAATATAAGATGCAACAGATGTAAGATAATTCAGAAGTTTTATAATGTTAATTATAGATAGAATGTATTACATTGAAAAGTTGAAACTACTACATTAAGTTGTTTTCATATTTTGTTGAAGAGCTGAGTATCTATAAACAATTGATCCTATCAGTGTCAGATGCAGTAGTGTAGACAAGCCTCTGAATTGAAAGTGCATATTTCTTACCTAAATAAAGGGGGAAAAAAAGAATTTCCAAGAAGGAAAGATATTATAAGAAATCCTGGTGTCAAAAGCCTTTGGTTGTAGGTGGAGGAGATCACTCTTGTCTTGAAGAATACTGTTTCCTTAGACAGATGATAAGAAATGATCTAGGAGTAGAGACTATATAAAAGCTGCTAGTAACCAAGCTGGAAGCTTTTAAAATTCATGAAAAATGACAGTGGATTGGGTCTGTGGATAATTTAAAATGTACTGTACTTGGGAGTTTAAACAATAGACTTACTTTATATGCAATATAGTTTCTACCATTGTTTTCTTTTGGAGTATGTCATTTGGAGGATTCAGAAAATATAAGGAAACAAATGAAACTACAAATTTAACTATATTTATTTAAAAATGCTGAATCTTTTAAACAAAAAAGCTTCTCATGAATAATTACAACTGTAGCATTTCAGGGAAGAATGCATGGCTGTTGATATTTCATTCTTCCAGAGAGCAGAAATGCCCCTTGCACTAAGAGCCTTGGCTCTCTCTCTAGCACTAAAGTTCATTCTGTTGGGCAACTGGATTTAATTTTATTACATAAAGTGTATTTGAAGGAACTATTGAGGCACATACTTTAGATAAGAAAAGCACTTAAATACAATCAAGTCCAAGGCAGAAAGTAACTATAAACATAAATGATATATTGTGGTGATAGACACTTTGAACTCATTGGGCTCTTTTAGGAATAACTGGCCATTCAAATAACGCCTCACTGCAATCCTTGCCATGTACTTTTTTTTTTTTTTTAGGTTAAAAATAGATGAAAAAGCACTCAGTTAATTTGCAACATAAAATTCAATTACTGAAAATAAAATAAATTAGGTTACCACTTATGAAACTACTCAAGGTCTTGACTTAAATAAACTAAACTAGAAGAATCTAGGTGCTCATGTTTTTATTATGAATTTTAAAAATTTCATCAATAACACGTTAGAGGTAAGATGATAATGGTGTGTGAGTAAGTTTGAAGGAAAAGTTCTTTTTTTTATGTTTATTTTTTAGAGAGAGAGCGAGAGAGAGAATGAGTGGCAAAGAGGGAGGGAGACACAGAGTCCAAAGCAGGCACGAGGCTCTGAGCCATCAGCACAAAGCCCAATGCAGTGCTTGAACTCACAAACTGCGAGATGTTTTGAGTTTGTGACCTGAACAAAAGTCGGGCACTTAACTGACTGAGCCACCCAGGGGCCCCTGAAGGGAAAGTTTTTTTTACCTCCTATCCATTGTCATACTTAAATGCTCCATTTAGTTAAATTAACTGTGTACTCTATCTCAGATATTCCCACATTCCATCCCCAGTAGCTGTTTTACACCTGAAATTCTCTCTTCATTGCTCTCTCTACCCTTGTACCCTTGTACAAAACATAGCAAGTATCACTCAGACCAAGAAGCCTGTTCTGGCCACTTGTCCTTGTGGATTTTTTTTTTTTTTCTAAAAACCTAAAACAGTATTATCCATATCATGCTGTGTAATAATTATTTGTTGCCTTGTATATGTATTGATGGTTTTGAATATGCATCACCCTCCCAAGTACATGCAATCAGTAAATATTTCTGATATGACTAAATGCCTAAGTAGAAATGTACTATGATTAATTAGAAAGTATTTATTGAAAATCTACTATATGAAATTATTAGGTAGAACTTGTTTTCTTGCCAGAATTTTGTCAATATCAATAAATGGATCATTTTTCAGTTGTAGAAATTTTCTTCACAGCCTGAGGGATACTAGATATAGTCCTTTTCTCTGAAGATCATCAGTATGAGAGGTACAAATATTATTTTATTGGTGTTTTAATTTCCCTTCCTTTGGTTATTGGGTGGCTAAACAATTTTTAATCTATTTATCAGTCTTCTCCATTCTCCTCTACAGAGGGAATAGACGTTACATCTTATGACTACAATGAAGAGAAAACACACCATCCTCCTTTTCTGTTTTTTGCCCATACTCTAGGTCAAAAAAGATGCTTCCTTAAGTATTGAATGATTAAGGCAAAACCATAAAAATGTAATTTGGAAGGAAAAGTGATATAAAAATATTTCCCCTAACTTTATATCTTCTCTAGATTAAGAAGCAGACCACATAACTTAAAAAAAAAAAAAAGGTGGCTGCTTTAACTGCCACATTTATTCTTAGTTTTTCTAATGAAACAATCTTCCACGTCTCTTAATGGAAGATGGCTAATTCAATGGGATATTTGATACTTTTCTATAAAAGTTGTCTCTATTAAGATTTTTGCATTCTACACCAATGTTGTTAGTTTCATTTCAGAAGTATAAAACAGAGGATGTGATTTGTTGTGTACTTGGCAAAGCTGGCTTGTAATTCATCTCTAGGTGCTGTTGTGTTGGAAGTGAGCCATAAGGGCTTCCATGGAGCAGAATTACCTCAAGTAAAGTCTATTACGGTTGTGTTGGGGAGTCATTGGGTAGAAAATGGGTAGAAATTGGATAGAATGAAGCATACAAGAGAACAGGTTGGAATTGAGGCTCATCACTGTTGAGACACAGGAGGGCAGTTCCTCTTCAATAAGGCTGCCCCTACTAGCTTCTTTCCTGAGGCTCTCAGAGTGAAAACTGCTGAGCTACCAAACCAAATTCTGTCCTTTTTGGACTATTCAGTGCCAATACTAGGCTTAATTTTCCTTTTTTGCCCTGGAAACAGATTATTCATTAGGCAGATTGCTTTAATTAGGACTCGTAGAGATATATAGTGAACAAGGCAGAAAAAACAACCAAGGTTTTTATCCATTAGGGGACTCAGCAGAATATCTGGCTCCAGGTAGTTCAGCAAAATTTAGCCTGGTTTAGTTTATGTTTGAATGAAATTCAGACACAACTGTCTTCAAATTTTTTGGAACTTGTTACCTATAATATTGAATTATTTATTATTCTCACTAGTTTTCAGTTATTATTCAGCATTTTCTGGTAAAAACCTGAAAGAGTTTGTTTCAGAGACAGCAAGTTAAGAAAATTAGATAAGTTCCCAATTTTACATTGGGTCATAGGAGAAATTAGTTTATATTGAGTGTGAGGCAATGGTGTGCGAGAGCTAATAACTCTTACTGTTATACCCAGATCTCAGTATCCTCACCGACCAGAGAACACCAGGGAGACTGAGTCACGCATGCAAAGGCAAAGGGCTTTATTACCTGCTTAAGCTCGGGCTCCCAGACTTCACCAGCATATGGGTCCGTGCTGAGAGCCTCGAACAAGGGCAGAATAGAGTTTTTATGGGGTTTGAGATGGGGGAGTTACAGAAGTTGTGACATGGGAACAGTGATCCAATCATAATAATTCAACATCATTGACAGCGGGTTTGACCATACACATTGTCTAGAGTATTCATTACTTTTGGCGGGATCCAATTACAACATTTAGAGTACCTTTAAATTAAACCAATCACAGAACAAGCCTAGGGTCTTGTTAAGAAACTAACAGGTTAACTTTAACATTAGGTAACAGGGTCCTATCTATAGTTTCTATCTCCAGGCCTCTCCCTTAGTAATGTGGAGGGTGGTCGCTGGACTTTCCTCATTGGGTGTTGCAAGGGTGGTTTCTCCTGCCTTGGGCAATGTGTAACTGCCTGATAGTTTCGGGAAAGCTGAAACTCAGGCCTTCTAGTTCAGAGGGGAAACTTAAAGCCTGTCATGGAGACAGTTTGGTTTAGACGTTTAGACTTGTGGCCTTACATTACCAGCTGGTAAGAAATGGTTGTGTGCAAGTCTTCCAAATCTCCAACGTGATATCATGTTGGTAGCCTGAAGTCAGCCACAGTGGGAGTGTTTAAACTGAGGAAATCATGAAATGCTACAAATCATTGTTTTTCCCCAAGAGACAGAGAGCCAGTTATTAAATGTTTACTAGGGCACAACTGATGATAGGTAATGCCAGCTAGAAGGGATCAGAAAAATCAGTCACTAAAACCTGCAGTAAAATTGAGGTTGCTGACGGAAAGATACCTGAGGCCGCTAAATAACCTGAAGAATGTATAATATAGGAGACTATTATTTAAACATCAATAAGTACATAAATATATAAATTGAAGCAAAATAGTGGGTGATAACATAATTATAAGAAAAAAAGCAGTGGTTATCTTATAGTCATATAACAGTTTGCAAAACATAGGCAATGTTATCATCTTAATTGGTATAACAGTGTAACTTATTATATTGAGATTCATTATTTTCAATATTTTATAGGTGAGAAAATGAAGGCTTATTGAGGTTAAATGTTGCCCAAGTTCTGATAACTGGTATATGACAAAAACAAGATAGCGTTTTTTGGTTGGTTTTTGTGCTATAATTCAAATGTTTTCCTAGAAGGTGTCTGTTATTTTTTAATACTATTCTTGGCTCATTTTATTTTCTTAGATATGTGTTAGATGAGCCACAGCCCCAAGCTCATTCCTCTTCTACTGCACATGCTCAGCTTCATTGAGGTTCCGCACTAGTTGTCCACCAGATGTTCAATGTTATATCCCTACTGAAGGTTGTGACAAAACCCCAGAGAGTAAAACAACGGCAATCTGTCAACCAGTCATCATTATATATTTTTTTTCATTTCCATTATTCTCCACCTTATGTCACTGTTTTTAGTGTGTGAATTGCTCATTGTTTATTTCTGCTTATCTCTTTGATCACTATTTTTAATTTTAATGACACTCAATTGCTGAGAATACTGTTCAGAGAAAAGCTGTACTTTTCTTCAGTAAAGAGAAAGACGACAAAGACATACCCATTACTCTTTAACAAATCCAGAGGTGCAGGATGTTTTGCCATCAACAACAGGAGGTGTGATGGATGCATTGATTTACATTTCAGTCCCATCAGATTGTTGCTGAAAATTATGATGGAGTGGTTATTTACCCACTAAAACTTACAATTTAATTGAAGAAAGTTGAATTTGAATCATCCTGCAAGCAACTAGAATTTTAGTTGAGTATATAGAATTGTAAAATGTTGAAGTATGAGTTCATTTTTCATTCTCTTCTACTTGCCTCCTCTTTCTAAATCTAATTCAGTAAATCAAAAACTTTATTAACCAAAATTAAATAGCACTAAATATGTTAAGTGCAGGATGTGCAACCATAAACATATCAACAAAGATCCTGTTCTAAAGGAGTTTATGGCTAAGTTCCAATTACAAATAAAACTATTTATAATAAAATGTGATAACAAATACATTATTATAGGTACTAAATGACTATGGGATTGCAGAAGAGGGAGTGATTAATTTTCAGCAGGAACTTAGAAAGTCTTCACAGAACTAATGATATTTTATCTGGACTTTGAATTATAAAAGCAATTTTTCTGTATATTATGTAAGAAGGGTGTTCTGCGTACTAAGTAAAACATGGCTAAAAGTCACAGAGGAAATGAATGTTGGTCTGATAAAATAGTATGCATTGGGTGTGGTACAATGGTAGGGGATAAGGATTAAAAATTTAGCAAAAGATAAATTGTGAAGAACTTTGAATGTTGGGCTAACTTTTCAGAAAGTTATCTAATAGGTGTTGCTGACCCAACTGGAAGTTTTTAATTATTCTCCTTATTTATATATGAGCCCACAAAAGACTGGACTTTAATCTCAGTCTGAGTCATACTCTGAATATTAAGTAAAAACAGAGCATATTCTGGTTGAGTAACCCTTGAATAAAAAATTGTCTATTCAATTAATTTATACCACAAATATTTTTCAGTACTTCCTTTGTAACTCGGATCCTTCTAGGTATTGAAGTATAGTGGGGAATGATAGTACAGACAACATTTGTGACGTAACCTGATTTTTTTTTGCAACATTTAGAAAAATTTATTCTGAGTATTCATCTAACTGTATAGAATAATTATGGCTTAAATATTCAGGATTTATGAAGAGTTTGAGGATTAAAAAAATGATCTTTATGACTGCCTGTTCCATTCTACTTGGTATTTGTGAAACGAACTTCCTATTGCTGACAAGCAGCATGACAATTTACACAGTCCATTGTTCAGTAAAAGTATTGGCCACTACCAAAATAATAGCACATATAATTGACCATTTATGGCATTATTTTTAGAAACCAGGCCCTATACTTGTTAGTAATTTAGTTGATACAAGTCCATAAATCGTATAGTCTAAGTACTGTTGCGTCTACTTTGTATATCAGAAACCCAAGGTTGTAAGTGATTAAGTCAGTTGGCTTACTTGTGGATAGTTTCTGCAGGCAAATTCAAACTCAAATTTGTCTAGCCCCTGGACAAAATCCCAACATTTCATGCTATATTTATTTGTACCTGTTTATTTGTATATTGCATAAGAAGCGAAAGATGTCATCGAGTGAGAAAGGTATGAGTCTTTTCATTTGTATCTACCCAAGTACTAGTAATCAAAAAAACTATTAAATCTACATTAAATACCTACTAATCCACTTAAAACACTTAGAGATTAAATAGAATCTAAGTGATGCCATATTTTATTCTTTTTTTAGGAAATGATAGATAACTTTCGCCAAACCAATGAAGTCTATTACATAAAACCACGTCTCTGACTTCTTTTTAATAAGGAAAGCGTGTCTCAAAAGATTCATAAAATTTTACCCATTTGATGAAACCTAAGTAATTCCTGTCTGATTAGCATTGAGAAATTAAACTTACTTGCCAATTAAGTGAGAGTTTTGCTAATAAATAATATTTCTCTTAAGAACAAAGATACTGATTTCATTACACTGAAAACAACACATACCTAATGAATAATAAGGGATGCATCTTCATAGAAAATATGAAAAATACATGAAAATCCAACACCACTGTTTTGATTCTAGAAAGCAGAGTTTTACATAAACATTTGTTTTCTTTTTCAATTAAAAACAAAACTTAAAACCACTATTTATATATAGTCAGAATATATGGATGGATAGATAGATGGAAAGATATTGAAAAGATAAAATTCTATCAAACTATCTGGGTATAATTATAACATTCTATTATCAACAAACTTTTTCCAACAATTTTCATCTTGTATTATAAGTATTGGACTTTTCACAGGGCATTAACTGAAATCTTATTCATAATTGTCTTATCTGTCTCAGTTCTTTAAGGCTCTGTAAACATTAGAGCAATTTTGCTATGGCTACTTAGTATAGGAACTTGAAAATGGCATTTTGAATGTAGATGTAAATTGAGTCTGCCAAGGAAATTCTTCTTACCCATTCACTGCAGACAAGGTTTTTCTTGTGTGGACATTGCAGCATTAAAAATGGGAAGTGTAAATTTAGACTTTCTGCATTATGATTTGTGATCATTATAAATAAGGACACTGGAAACCCTGGAAATAAAAATAAAAATATCCCCACTGAGCCCATTAAACCAGTTCTCTTTGTTGGCATTTTCTTGAGTTTCTTATTATTTGCTCATCTGAGATTATATATGATAGATCTTCCCAACCAGCAGCTGACCTCTTAAGAGGTGATAAAATAAACTGCCAAAAGACAAGCTAAATGTATAGATTCTTTTTAAGGTACCAGCTTTCTCTCTTTAAAAAGTATTAAAATGTGAACAGTACAAAGAATCACTGGATTCCCACCCATAGAGATGGAGACCTGACATTGGATCTTGATTAGCTGCTAGTAGGTCTTCAGTGAAAGTTGCTTCCTTTTATCCCCAGAGATATCCTTAACCATGAAAATCAGGTTACATTAATTCCATTTTATGATCATCCTAGGAGAGGACACAGTGTGTTAGTCTCATTGCTGGACTCTTCAGATTCATTCGCATGCATTAACCTTCATGGTATTTGTTGAGTTATTTGACTCTTTGTATATCATGAATAATTTCATTAAACATTAAGAATTTACTCACACTGTATCTTTGTGTATTTTTAAATATTTACAATTTGTAATACCAAATAAATATGTAATAGGTGGGGCAGTGTTGCTAGGTTTTAATATTGCTTAAACCTGTCATGTACTATAACCTTTCGGGGCTTATATAATATTCAGCTCCTTAATTCAGCGTCAGAACTGTTATCATATGTTGATGGGAAAATAACAGCCATGTTGGGGCTCTCCAGTCACTAATAATTCCTATTTTGATTTGATTAGCATATAAATGTTCCTAGATTTATGCAGTGTCAGGGGAAAATGTATTAAAAATACTCTCATGGTTCTCTCTTTCTCTCATTTTAATCAGGCAAGAGAGAAGGAATCTTGTCATGCATGAAGCCTAACTTGCCTTTCTTTAAATCTTTGACATACAGAAGTTTCCAGGAAAAAAAATTGGTAAAAGATGACATCAAAAGAGACTTTATTTCATAGGTTGTAAGTAGGAATGATTAATGAAATAGACATTTTCTTCAGTTTACCTTTCCCAGGATCCATAATGGAGTGAAAGAGTAAGTAGATAAAGATTCTGCTCATAGAGACATTTCAAATAAACTCTAGCCAGATCACCCAACAAATGGCAAAGCATCTCCTTAGAGTAATCCTAGTAATGACAGTCCAGTTGACAAAAGTTACAGAATAGGCTTCTGTACATTTCTCTTTCTCTAATACTATTACTGAAAAGATCAAGTGTAACTATTTTATCATTAGGAGTGCTCCTAAATTATGTGACCAAAAGGAATTTTGTGATGCCAGAAAAAATGTGACGACAGTCATAAACACACAATCTCTTAAAAATCTTGGCATTCATTGTATTAGAAGGAAGTAAAAATGGAAAGGATGAGGCAATGCTAAAGGAGCTATAGATGAGCATCAAACCTCTATTAGATTAAAACTATCAGGCAGAGCTAAAGCATCTCTGTCCTATTGTGCTAATATTAGCTCTCAGCACTGAGCCTTCCATAAAAAGAATTTTCAAAAGAAGAATTTAACCAAAACACATGAATTGCGAATAATCAACTATAAATTAATATCTGCCTAGAGGTGAATTGATCATCTTTCAGTAAATACACTGGATCAAAAAATCCAATTTATGTGAAAAATAAAAGGCAAAAGCCATCAGGAATAAACAATAAAGTGTAAACATATATGCTTTAAAAAGTGATTTTAAAATTATATTTAGAAAAAAGATCATTGAAATGATTCTGTCATTCTTATACAATTAAATTTATTTTTTACTATTTTCTAAATGTCTATTTAAATTTGGGAGAGAGAAAGAGAGAGAGCCTAACTGACAGAACAAGCCGGAGAAGGAGAGAGAAGGAGACAGAATCTGAAGCAGGCTGCAGGCTGCGAGTTGTCAGTACAGAGCTTGATATGGGACTCGAACCATTGAACTGTGAGATCGTGACCTGAGCTGAAGTCAGATGCTTAACCGACTGAGCCAACCAGGCACCCTGAATTATTATTTTTTTATTTCTAATAAGCTTTATATTTTGTGTCTTTTTATTGCTGATCATTTTTTAAATGTTCATGTTCTTAGCATCTAAGATCAAAATTTGAGTATCCAAGAATTTATATCTCAAACTATCTCATTTTGAGTTTAATGTTTCTCAACATTATTCAGTGCACATTTAAGACAATATCTGGACACATATCTGCACATATCCGACAGATACGTACTACCTTCTTATAAAATTATCTCGTTGCTTTTCTTCTGCTCTATAGAGCACACGTCCTTTAAAAATCTTAACTTTTTGCCAGTAGAACTTCATTATCCTCATAAACTACTCCCAATTCATTCTTCTTTCCAGTTTCATTTAAAAATGGAGTCTTCCAGGGGTACCTGAGTGGCTCAATTGGGTAAGTGTCCTACTTCAGCTCAGATCATGATTTCACCATTCGTCGGCTCAAACCCCACATCAGGCTCTTTGCCCCTAAGTTATTTGACCAAGTGTAAGGATAAAATAAAGTCACTTAAAAGAAGACAAAAATTGACAGATTTTCCCTGTCCCCAGCTCTCTAAGAACTACTAATGTCAGATTCCAGAAAGGTAAAACTATAAGGGGAAAACAAGCTACAGAAAGCAATGGCTAAAAATTCATATAACTTATTTTTAACAAAAATACATTTTCTAGTTAATTTTTTTCATAAAAATCTGCAACTAAAATTCCACATGATATTAACATGAGATTAGAATGGGAGAAAAGGGCAAGGTTGAGATATACTTGAACTATTGCCTTGTACAATAAAGGATAACATTAATAAAACATTTAAATAGCAATTTAGGAAGAAAAATAATGTTATGTACTTGTAACATTGTATCTTAAAAATTCTTTTTCCAATAGTGGTAGGGGTAAGTAATTGAAACCAGTGTTTTCACTAAGGACTATAAAACCTTGACAAGGATTTTTTAAAATAGACATTTAAAGGCACAGGGAAACTATCAAAATAATGAAACTTACAGAGCCAAGATCTAGGAGACAAAGAATATCCAGCCAGGAGAAACAAGTGTTTGAAGTTCCTTCTTTTTTTTTTAATATTTAAAATATTTTTTTTACATTTATTTATTATTGAGAGACAGAGAGAGCATGAACAGGGAAGAGGCAGAGAGAGAAGGTGACACAGAATCTGAAGCACGTTCCAGGATCTGAGCTGTCAGCACAGAGCCCGACTTGGGGCCCTAACCTACAAACTGTGAGATCATGACCTGAGCCGAAGTCAGACACTTAACCGACTGAGCCACCCAGGAGCCCCTGAAGTTATTGCTTCTTAAGGTATTGACCATACATAGGTAACTGAAAGGCCAGAAAACCAAATGGAACTTTGATGAGTTAAAGGAGCTGGAGTCCAAAGCTAGAGTTTAGGGCCTCACACTGTGGAGTGATGGAGTTGTGGGTCTATGTTGAACAAGTGAGCATAGAACAGAGATCATCTCTTTTAGGAAATGAAATTCAGATTAGAAAAATATCTCTGATTTAATCTAGGTTAACCAGCATTGCTGGATATCTTCAAGATTAAAAAAAAATAAAATGTACATATTCTTTAGATGTCTAGATGAAAGATATTATTATCTTATTTCTGAAATTATCTCATTTTTTTCCCATAAATAATGTCTGGCTGTCAGTCAGAAATAATCAAGTGTCTGAGGAGATGAAACAATATTATTGAAACTCAAAAGAATGAACAGACAATGAGGAGGAATTCACTCACTTAAATAATGGAATTATTAGATATGACTTTAATTATGCTTACTATTTGCAAGAAATAAAAGCATAGACTGTTTCAGGGATATTAAGACTATAAAAAGGATCAAATTGGATATCCTAGAATTGAAAAAAAACACAAGTAACTAAAATTAGAAACTAGGGGCACCTGGGTGGTTTAATTGGTTGAGTGTCCAACTGTTGGTTTCAGCTCTGGTCCTGGGATTGAGCCCTGCATCAGGCTCCAAGCAGAGCATGGAGCCTGATTTAGATTCTCTCTCTCTCTCTCTCTCTCTCTCTCTCCCCCCTCCCCACTCAAACTCTCTCTCTCTCTCTCTCTCTATATATATATATATATATATAATTAAATAAAAAATAAACAAAAGTAGGAACTAAGTGATAGGATAAGTGAGAAGTAAGATCCAACAAAAGAGAGAATCAGTGAAGTGGAATTTGATGGAATATAGATGATATAGACATATCCAAAATAAAGCACAGAGATCAAATAAATAAATAAATAAATACACTGTAATAGTGGATAAGATATGCACTGTAAAGGTATAATAATGCTCAGTTTCAGTATGAGAATAAAAAAAGAGAGCAGAAGCAATATTTGAAGACAAAATGTCTGAGTATTTTCAAAAGTGAAAGCAATCCCAAGAGGAATAAATTAACATGCACAATAAAATAGCCAGAATCCAAAAGCAAAAGAAAATATTAAACACAAATGGAGGATCAGCCATCAAAATTACAGCAGTAAGATTTACAGCTGACTTTACAAAAGAAACAATGAAAAAAAAAAGATATTAGAATATAAAATATAAAAGTGAGAAACATATTAACATCAAAGATACAATAGCAAAATTGAAACTGTTGTAAAAATTAAATGCTTACTTTAGAAAAAAAAAAGAGAAAGATCTAAAATCAGTAGCCTATACTTCCACCTTAAGAGACTAGGAAATGTAAGACAAGATAAACAAAGGAAGCAGAAAGAAAGGGAGCACACAAAAGGAAACAGAAACCAATAAAATAGAAAGGAGAAAATCAATAAAGGAAATCTTTGACATCCCAAAACTTGTTTTTTGCATGGTCATCAAAATTAAGAAATCTGTTGCCAGGTTGATGAAGACAAAATTGAGAGAAGAGCTGGATTACCAATATCAGGAAACAAAGAGGGAGGGAACATCATTACTGATCCCACAAATCTTAAAGGATAATGAGAGAATATTCCCAAAATATGGTGAAGATAAATTTGACAACTTAGATCAAAGGAGCTACTTTTTAGAAAAACAAACTATCATATCATAACTAACCTGATATATTCTCTATTAAAGAAATTGAATTTATAGCTAAAAATATTCAAAACTAAGCTGAAAGATCCAGATAGATTCAGTGATTAGTTCTTGCAAATATTGAGGGGGAAAGAGTACCATTTCTAAACAATCTCTTCCAGAAAATTAGAGAGAGAACCTCTACTTAGGTGAAAGATGAATAGTACCCAAAATTTGGTACATCCACATAATAGAATACTATTCATCAGTAAAACAGAACAAATTATTGATTCACACTAAACAGATGAATCATAAATGTACTTTTCTAAGTGAATGAAGCCAGACTCAAAAGACTATGTATTATGTGATTCAATTTATCTGACATTCTGAAAATGGCAAAAGTTTAGGAATGGATGACAGACCAGTGGTTGTCAGGTTGGACTACAAAGGTACTGAGTATAAAGAAGTCATAAAGGGGATTTGTGGTGATGGAATAGTTTTGTTTCATGCTGTGGTAGTGGCTATATGACTGTGCATTTGTCAAAACTCTTAGAATTATATATCACAAACAGTGAAATTTACTGTATTCAAATAAAAAAATAAGTCACCAGATTGTTAGGGATTCTTAGACTAAACTGTAGACTATGACAAATGACTCTAACTGAATTGTAAATATATGACACGGTGGGAAAAAAAAAAAAACAACAGCCAAACTAAATAAATTTGGTAAACAGTGTTTTGACTGGATACTGTAATACTAAATGAAAAAATAACAATGCATATACACTTACTCCAGTTGGTAAATTTGCTTTTCACAGAGGAATAGGTTAGTAATTCTGATATTATTTTACCTGTTTACTAGGATTAAACAAACAATTTGTTGACAGCAGGAGCCAGTTTTCTCACTGTCAGGATACACGTTATAAATAAGCAAGAACAGAAGGCAATAATGAATCCTACATTCCTGGATTAGAGTGTAGATATCTAGGTGGGTAAGCATACAAATGTCCTCTCTTTGCCCACTGAAAGAGACCAAAGCAGTTATACCCAAGTAGCAAAAGTACATACAGTGCTCAGATCTTAGTTTCAAAGTGTCATTCTCCAGATAAAGGAACCAAAAATGTTTAATTCTAGAGCTTAGGCAGAGAAAATATCAGATAATTCTGCAGCATCAAGTAGTTCCAGAAGTTAAGGAAGTACAAATAAAAAAGGAAAAGTTATATCAAAAGGACATAGGATTCAATCTAAAAGAACTTCCAATGGCTAAAGCAACAGTAGTTTGAACAATATAAATACAGAAAGTATTAGATCATAACTGAAATATATGTCCATATATATTTATATAGATTGATGATTGAATAATAATTGAATAATTAAATAAATATTAAATAATAATTATTATGTGACAGTCTTCCTTCCAGAATAATTTCGATAAATAAATGTAGAAGGAATGAGAGAAATAGTAAATATCATTAGAACATTACAGTAATAATTACTTAAGGCAAGATCCACTGATGAAAGCTAATATTAGTAAATGAAACTTGAAGGGGACATAGGAAATTTGCATATCCTTAAAACAATTTTCCATAATATGTATTAATAACTGAGGTAGTTTACCTATGTGCACAAATTATTTGATACTCCTCCCTCCAGGAGGTGGATCTTAATTTTTCTCTCTTTTACGATGAATTGGACTTAGTGTCTCACTTTCAAAAAGTAGAGTATGGGAAGAAAAATTACTAACTTTACAATGGAGCAATCTAGCAGACACCACCACAGCCAACTGATCAAGATTAACATCACCAGGAATAAGCCATTTTGATATGTATTTCCACATATGATACAATTAAAGGGTTTCTTCACCTCTTGGGTATTTTTCACAAAAATCTACACTCCTAGTCTAATCAAGAGAAAATAGCAGACAAAACCAAATGGAAGGACATTCTTGAAAATAACATGACCAGTACTCTTCAAAAGTATTCACGTTCATGACAAATAAGGAAATACAAAGAAACTTACTGATTCAAAGAGATAGAAGAGACATGATAATTAAATGCTAGGATGTATTCTAAACTAGATCCTGCAACTATAAAAGTATGTTAGTGGAAAAACTGATGAAATATACATAAAGCTACTGTTTCCTGATATACATTCTCCTCTTGGTCCTTAATAATACAATATTCAAGTTTTATTCACTTACATTGTTAACCAGGTGAGGATTACATTTCCCAATCTCTTTGCAGCTTTAGCTAACCACATGACTATGTGTGGTTTTAGTGATGTTTGAGAAGTAGTGTATGTAACTTCGAGGAGCTTCCTCAAAGTGAAGAGACATGCCCTTCCACTTCCTCCCGCAATCTGTCACCTGTAACAGGACCCTTCCTAGACCATGGAGTTGGAGCCAAATCAAAGGAATGGCTGAGTGGAGAGGTGGAAAGTTCCTGAATTCCTTCCACCACATGGAACTATTAGTCCCCAGCCTACTTTCTTTTTAAAAGAAATCTCTCTTGTTTAAGCTATTATTTCTTATGTCCTTTTTCTTGATTCTAGAAGTAACCCTAAATAATATGTTAATTTATAATTGTTTCATGTTTTCTTTTTATTTTTCCTCCTTAACAATACCGTAAGCTCAAGTGACTGTTGTACTCCCTGAGAAGGAAACAACTCAATAGCCAATCCATAGTAATAATTAATAAAAACTTATTAGATTGATTGACTAATCACCATTCTACTCCCAAAATACCTAAGGACAAGACTACATACCATGTCAGAGTTGCAAAATAACCCAACAGGCAAGTTTGTAAGTCACTTAAGGTTTACATTTTTCTGTGAAGTTTCACTGCACTGCCCTTTAGTGCAAGTATGACTCGCCCTGCTTCTCAAGGTATTTCAAATCCTTAGCATAGCAAATATTTAACTTTATAATGAGTTCACTGTTAAGAACTGAAATGGCTATTTGCGTCTCTGTTCATATATTGATACTGCAGCATTTATTGATTTGTATGCTCTGCTTATCGCTATGACATTAATCCTTATTAACAGTAATGCAGCTTACCATAAGTCTAATTAAGATTCACCAGGATAAAAATGAGATTGGGACAATTCTTATTTTTGCTTAAACCAGCTTGTCCATTATGATTTGTCCGACATTCCCTATTCATCTGTTGGAACTGCTGCTTTTCATTAACTACACAAAGTAATATGTCGTTTTGAGAGAATGGTGCCTGAGAAAATCAGATGGTGTTTTAAAAATTCATTTATGAGAATAGAGAAAAATGAGCACATGAAGAGAATCAAATAATATTATTAATGTTATTAATAACAATAACTACCTTTGAGAATTTTTCTCCATATCTGGGAATTATATTAGCTCTAAATCTAACTGCTTGGTTACTAAATGGAAACAACTATAACTTTTACATGTGGATTGGTGGGGTTGGGGGAGACTTGATGGTGATGTGTGTATCTCTTAGTTACATGATGTGATTTTTTCATGATGATAGAAATAGACTTAGGCTTGCGATTTGCATTTGATCAATTTACCAGATGTGGGTTCCTTCTCATTAACCAGTAGTGATGAGTCTTTTTTTTTTCTTTTTAACATTTGTTGATTTTGAAAGAAAGAGAGAGAGAGCTTGAGTGAGGGAGAAACAGAGAGAGAGGGAAGGAAGGAGAGAGTGAGAGCAAGAGAGAGAGAATTCCAAGCAGGCTCTGAGCTGTCAATGTAGAGTCTGACCTGAGGTTCTATCTCACGAATCGTGAGATCATGACCTGAGCTTAAATCAAGAGTCAGACAATCAACCCACTGAGCCACTCAGGCAACCCAAGTAGTGATGGAGTCTTGAAATAATTTATTTTCCCCTGAATTTAAACTTCTAAATATACCATCTATGCTACAAAATATAACATCACACAGCAAGAGTACTTGTGGAGAAGAACATCAGGTCTCTTCTTTGCCTCTCAGGGATATTCCATTTAAATCCGTTCTACTCATGTAAGATTTGTACAGAGAATTTCAGAGAGAAAAGTTGAACTATCTCAAAACTAAATTATGCCTTCTGTACATTAGGACACCACCAACATTTTATTTGATCATCAACAATAATGATAAAATTCTTATGCATAAAGGTGCTAAACAATGCTGAATTGTCAAGCAAGATTTTTATCTAAGGTAAATTGCATTTATGAAGCAATATGTAGATACTTCTGAAAATATCTGGAATAACAAGACAAGTTTCTTTTAATTAATTTACTTTTTTTTTTTTTTTTTACTCTAAAGAGTTCCCCATCTATTTCTAAAACTATTCTATGGGAACACCTGGGTGGCTCAGTCAGTTAAGCATCTGACTCTTGGTTTTGGCTCAGGTCATAATCTCATAATTCATGGGTTTGAGCCGTACATAAGGCTTTGTCTGCATTGATAAAGACAGAAGATCCTCTGTCTCCCTCTCTCTCTGATTCTCTTGAGTTTGTGTACACTCTCTCTCTTTCAAAAATTAACAATAAAAGTTTTTAAATTATTCTACTGGTTTTTTAATTGTTAATACATAAACAGAATATCAAATTCAAACAATGAAAACAGTTGTACAGTATAAAGATTAAGTCTTTTATCATTTTCCTATGTCATCTAGTTCAGCCTCTAGGAATCAACTATGGTTACCACTTTCCATGTGTATGATCATAGACAATTTGTGCATATAAATTGTGTGTATACATTTATTTGTATACATATACATACTTATATGTATACAAATACTGTTGTATACAAAGAGTTATATATATACTGTCTGGAACTTTGATTTATTATATTGAGGTGTAAATCATATAGATCTTTTTATATTATTATAAGGGAAGATGCTTCATTCTTAGTAAATACATAAAATTCCATTATGTGAATGTAATATTTATCTGATTTTAGTCATTTGTTGTGATCAACAGTGTGCAGAGGACATCTTATATAAATTACATTTTAGGGGCACCTGGGTGGCTCAGTTGGTTGAGCATCTGACTTCGGCTCAGGTCATGATCTCGCGGTTTGTGGGTTCGAACCCCGTGTTGGGCTCTGTGCTGACAGCTAGCTCGGAGCCTGGAGCCTGTTTCAGATTCCATGTCTCCATCTCTCTCTGACCCTCCCCTGCTCGCACTGTCTCTCTGTCTCAGAAATAAATAAAACATTAAAAAAATAAATTAATTACATTTTATTCCTAATTAAATTTCCTGTTATATAAATTATATTTTATAACAAGATATCTGTAGAATAATTTAATAGAATTATATTTGCTAGGTCAAACAGCATGCATGTTTTTCTTCTTTAAAATTTGGTTGAGTGTTATCACATTGCACTGTATAAAGTATGTACCAGTTTATACTCTACCAACAGCTTATAAGAATACTGATTGTCTGATAATCTCACCAACACTGAGTAATAAAGCATTTTGTTGTTTGCAGTTGAGTAGGTTATGAATAGTATATCATTGTTTTTTTACTTTTTATTAGATTTTTTTTTAATTCTCAAGTTGGTTAACATACAGTATTATCTTGGCTTCAGGAGTCAGTGATTCATCTCTTATATGCGACACCCCGTGCTCATCCAGAAAAGTGTGTCCTTAATGTCTGTTACCCATTTAACCTACCCCTCCATCAACCTTCAGTTTGTTCTCTATACTTAAGAGTCTCTTATGGTTTTCCTCCCTTTCTGTTTTTACCTTATTTACCTTCCTTTTTTACCTTATTTTTCCTTCCTTCCTTCCTTCCTTAGTCAGAGGAAGACAGATATCATATGACTTCACTCATATGTGGTTTTCAAGAAATGTAAGAGATAAATGTAGAGGAAGGGAAGCATATCATCGGGAAGCATATCATTGTTTTAATGTGAATTTGAACTTTTTCATTTGCTCTTTTTTTACTAGTTGGACTTTTGCTTAGTGATTTTTAAGAAATCACTTTGATAGCATGTATGCTAAAGAAAAATTTTATATTAAAAGTTCTTTATCTGCTAAGAAAATTAATACTTTTTTGCAATGAATTGCAAGTATTTTTATAATTTGTTTTATTTTTTACTTTCTATATGGCTTTTCACAAAATTTAGATTTTTACATAACTGAATTTCATCAATATTTTCTTTTATGCCTTATGGAGAGACTACTTTATAAGTTGATTGTTTGTTTTTACATTTAAATTTTTAATTATTTCGGCTTTATTTTGGTATGAACATGAAATAGAAATCAAGTTTATTATTTTTTCAGATGGCTAGTCAATTGTCTCTGAACTGTATATTGAATAATCTATTTTTCTAGTAATTTGAAATGCCATCTTTAGCATACACCAAATACTAATGTAAATGCTAGTAGTTAAGAACATTTAGTATGGGATGGAGCATCTGGGTGGCTCAGTTGGTTGAGCATCTGACTCTTGATTTCAGCTCAGGTCATGATCCCAGGGTCATGGGGCTGAGCCCCTTGTTGGGCTCTGTGCTGAGCTTAGACCCTACCTAAGGTTCTCTCTCTACCTCTCTTTCTCTCTCTCTCTTTCAGCTTCCCCTTCTCAAAAATACATAAAACATTTTTAAAAAGAACACTTTATATGGACCAGGCCTATCCTTAATACTTTCCATATAATAGCTCATTTCTTTCTCAAAATCATTGCATCCTAAATTTCTATGTATATTGTAATATGTTGGAGGTGGTTTGTACTAGTTTTAAGAGCAAATTGTTAAATTTCTAAAATTTATAAAGCCAATTCTTCAAATCATTGTTAAAAATTAAATTATATCAGCATAAAATTTAATAAGCAATAAAATAAAAAATAAGTAAAAACAAAAGTAATAAATATTAAAACTAATCTTTCTAATATTTTATTATTAACAATGTTCTTGAAGTTATTTACACCTATAGAAGAGTATGATAGAAATATTGTGTAATGATGCGCTACTACACATCTCTTTCCAGTTCTGTGTTTGGTAACATCATATTTATAGCCTGGAATTAGCCATAGTGGGAATTTTTACATTACATAAATTGGCAAGTGCTAAAAATTAAGACATTTTTCTCCTCTGTGAGCCTATTGTTAAACATTACCAGCACATATTTGTAATTATTTATACAGGAATGATTATGTCCTTATAACTATGCATATGCTATGTATATGTATGTTTCTATATATGTATATAAGTGTGTGTGTATATGTATATATGTGTATATGATTGTCTATATATTTCCAAGTATTTTCATTTCTTTCTTTGTCTGCCTATTCTACTAAGACCAACCAGTTTTAATTACAAGATGTTTCAATATTATATGAGAGAACCACAAATTATTAACCTCTACTTTCATATTTTACCTGGCTATTAATGCTTTAAAATTTTCTGCATTATTTTTTCTTCTACTTTCATCTGGTTTTCATGACAATTACTGTGCTATTTTTTAAAATTGGGATTAAGTTAAATTTATAGATTACTTAGGGAGATTGCCATGTTCAGGAAGCTCTGAGTATACTTACCAAGAATATAATATCTGTTTACATTCATTGATATCTTTTTTTGCTTTCTCTAAAGCTTTTCTGAATCTTTGCTTTTCTTCTGCACTCTTTTTAAATCATGTTGGTGTTATTTGTTCCTTAAGATTTGGTTAAATTCTTCTTTTGAAACTTGAGTCTATTTTTCTTGTTTGTTTTGCTTTGTTTTCAAGCATAGGAGTTGGTAATGGGGATAGTAAATCACTTGGCTATTTTCTCCTTTACTTCTATGGCAATTGATCTGTTTAGATTCTATTTTTTGGATTCAGCTTTAATAATTTTATATTTGTCCTGAAAATAATCCATTTTGTTCACATTCTCACACAGATTTGAGAAAAGTGGTCTATTAGCAGCCAGTCAGTACCCTGCCTGTGTCCCTCAGCCCTTGTCTAATCATCATTTGCATCTCTTTGCATGAAGCTTTGTCAAGGCTGTGCAAGGCAGCCTAGAAATGCCTAGAAATTAATTAATAGCTGCTGGGAGCACCATTCAAACAATGATTGACAGAAGTCAGTGTGTATATGTTCTAGTCCCTCACCCCATGTGTGAGGTAAATCTGAAGCTTGTGCTTTAAATTATTTCCAAGATTAAGCTCTAGTTACTATCCCATGGTGATAGCTGTCTTGACAGTTCTTTATAGACTGTTTTGTTTTCTCCTTGCTTTTTCTCTATGCTACCAATACCGTGAGGCTCCCAAATACCTACCTGCACCAGAAATCCTTGTCTGAGAATCTGCTTCTGTGCACACTCAAACTAACACATGAATTAATTTCTTATCTTTGTATCTCTATCTCTGATTATTTCCTTAAATTTATGTTTATGTTGTTAATACATCAGCTTTCTATCTCTCTGATCTTTATTATTTTATTAAAACATTTTTATTTTTATATATTTATTTTTTTTTTACAAATAGTTTATTGTCAAGTTGGTTTCCATATAACACCCAGTGCTCATCCCCACAAGTGCCCTCTCACCCACCCTCCACCCCCACACCCATCAGTCCTCAGTTTGTTTTCAGCATTCTAGAGTCTCTCATGGTTTGCCTCTCTCTCTCTCCCCAACTATTTCCCCCCTTCTTCTCCCCCACGGTCCTCCGTTAAGTTCCTCTTAATCCTCCTATACATGCAAACATATGGTATTTGTCCTTCTCTGCCTGACTTATTTTGCTCAGCATAATACCCTCAAGTTCCATCCATGTTGCTACACGTGGCCAGATTTCATTCTTTCTCATTGCCATGTAGTATTCCATGGTATAGGTAAACCACATCTTCTTGATCCATTTGTCCGTTGATGGACACTTAGTCTGTTTCCATGTTTTGGCTATTGTAAAAATTTATCTTAATGTTCTCCATGGAGGGAACTCTTACGCTCAGAAAACTTTGAAAATGTGTAGGACTTCTTGATTGTCATAATAACTAAGCAGAGTGATACGTACTTAAGATCTATACTGCTAATTGTTCTTCATTTGGCCTCACACACCTTCATAAAACAAATGAACTACTGCCCAAAACACCAAGAGCAACCATGTTGAGAGACCTATATTATTAGATCTTCCAAAGAACCAAAGTGCTATTGATTTTCTGTTTTCTAATTCAGTAATTATGATATTATTATATGATTATTTCTTTTTTTCTGTTTATAGGAGTTTTATTTTCTTCTATTTGTAACATATAATTAGATTCATAAGCCTTTATATAATAAATGCTTAACTCAATTTTTATTTTTATTTGTGTACAGTTGACACAAATGTCACATTAGTTTCAGGTGTATAGCATAGTGATTCAACAAGTTTATATACTATGCTATACTAGACTCACCATAAGTGTAGCTACCATCTGTCACCATACAATGCTATTACAGTCTCATTGACTATATTGTTTATGCTGTGCCCTTTCCTCCCATGACTTACTCATTTCACAATGAGAAGCCTGTGTCTCCTACTTCCTCTCACCCATTTTGCCTATTCTCCCACCCCCTTCTACTTTGTCAACCATCAGGTTGTTCTATGTATTTATAGATTTGACTTTATTTTTGTTTACTCATTTGGCTTTTTTTAGATTCAACATAAGAGTCAAATTATATGGTATTTGTCAATCCCAGACTTATTTCACTTAACATAATACCCTCTAGGTCAATCCATGTTATCACAAATGGCACAATCTCATCTTTTTATGACTGTGTAATATTCCTTTCCATGTGTGAGTGTGTGTGTGTGTGTGTGTCCATTCATATATGGATGGACACAGATTGCTTCAATATCTTGACTATTGTAAATAATGCTGCAATAAACATATGGATGCATATATCTTTTTGAGTTAATGTTTTCATTTTTTCTTTGTAAATATCCAATACTAAAATTATTAGATTACATGGTATTTATATGTTTAATATTTTGAGGAACTTCCATACTGTTTCCCACAATAGCTATACCAGTTGACATTCTCACCAACACTGTACTGTTTCTTTTTCTCCACATCTTCACTAACTCTCGTTAATTCTTTTCTCTTTGATTCTAGCAGTTCTGACAGGTGTAAGATGATACCTCATTGTGATTTTGGCTTGCATTCCCTTGATAATTAGTGATGTTGAAAATCTTTTTGTGTCTATTTGCCATCTTTATGTCTTTGGGAAAATGTTATTCAGGTCCTCTGCCCATTTTTTAATCAAAATGGTGGTTGTTTGTTTGTTTTTGGTATTGAGTTGTATAGGCTTGTTATATATTTTGGATATAAACCCCTTATAGGATTTATCATTTGCAAACATCTTGTATTCAGTAGGCTGAATTTGTTTTGTTTTCTTTTGTTGATGGTTTCCCTTAATGTGCAAAAGCTTTTTATTTTGATGTAGTCCAAATAGTTTATTTTTGCTTTCTTTCCCATGCCTTAGGAGACATATGTAGAAAAATATTGCTATGTTACATGTCAGAGATATACTGCCTGTGTTCCTTTACAGAATTGTCATAATTTCAGGTCTCACATTTAGTTCTTTAATCCATTATGAGTTTATTTTTCTGTATGGTGTTAGAAAGTATCCAGTTTTATTCTTTTATATGTACCTTTTCAGAAACATTTATTGAAGAGACTATCTTTTCTCCATTGTATATTCTTTTTAAAAATGTTTAAATATATTTTTTAAATATTTATTTATTTTTGAGAGAGAGCCAGCACAAGTTGGGGAGGAAAACAGAGAGAGAGACACACAGAATATGAAGCAGGCTCCAGGCTCGGAGCTATTAGCACAAAGCCCAGCACAGGGCTCAAACCCATGAACCACTGCATCATAACCTGAGCCAAAGTCTGATGTTTTACCAACTGAGCCACCCAGGCACCCCATGCTTGGTATTTTTATAGGGATTTTGTTGAATCTGTAGATTACATTGAGTAGTATGGACATTTTAACAATATTAATTCTTTCAATCCATGAGCATGGAATTGTTTTCATTTCTTTGTGTTGTCTTCAGTTTCTTTCATCAGTGGTTTTTTGTTTGTTTGTTTTAATTTTCAGAGTGCAGGTCTTTCACCTCTTTGGTTACATTTATTCCTATATCTTATTTTTTTGGTGCAATTATAAATTGAAATGCTTTCTTAATTTCTCTTTCTGCTATTTTGTTATTAGTGTATAGAAATACTACTGGTTTCTGGGTACTAATTTTGTATCCTGAAACTTTACTGACTTCATTTATTACTTAATAGTACATTTATTACTAATTGATTTATTACTTAATTCATTCATTTAGAGTTTTTTTAGTGGAGTTTTTAGGATTGTCTGCACATAGTATCATGTCATCTTCAGATAGTGACATTTTAACTTGGTTATTTTTACCAATATGGCAGCCTCTTATTTCTTTTTCTTGTCTGATTATTGTAGCTAGGACTTCCAGTACTATATTAAATATAAGGGGCAAGAGTGGACATCCTTATCCTGTTTTGGGTATTAGAGGAAAGCTCTTACTTTTTCACCACTGAGTGATATTAGCTGTGGATTTTTCATATGGTCCTTGTTAAGGTGGGGTATGTTCCCTCTAAACCCACTTCGTTAAGAGGTTTTTTTTTCCTTATTATAGATGGATGTTAAATTTTGTCAAATGTTTTTCTGCATCTATTGAGATGATGGAGGATTTTTAGCCATCTTTTTTTTTTTTTTTTTTATCCTTCTTTGATGTAGTGTCACATTGATTATTTTGCAAATATTTAACCATTCTTGTGACCTGGAAATAAATTTCACTTCATTGAGGTGAATGATCATTTTATTGTATTGAATGCAGTTTGCTAATATTTTCCTGTGGAGTTTTGTATTTATGTTCATCAGTGATATTGACCTTTAGTTTTCTTTCTCTATGGTGTCTTTGTCTGATTTTAGTTATCAGGATAATGCTGGACTCAGAATGAATTTGAAAGCTTTCCTTCCTCTTCTATGTTTTGGAATAGTTTGGGGAGATTGGTATTAATTCTTCTTTAATGTTTGGTAGACACCTCTGAATCCATCTGGTCCTAGACTTTATTTTTTGGTCATTTTTCTATTACCAATTCTACTAATTACTAGTAATTGGTCTATTCAGATTTTATACTTATTCTCAATTCAGTGTAGAAAGATTGTGTATTTTTAGGAATTTACACATTTCTTCTGGGTTGTCCACGTTGTTGGAATATAGTTTTTTGTCATATTCTCTTACCATCCTTTGTATTTCTGTGGTATCAGTTGTTTTTCTCTCATTTTTTATTTTATTTTTTAGGTCCTTTCTCTTTTTTTATTGATTAATCTGGTTAAGAGATTATAAATTCTATTGGCCTTTTGAAATAATCAGCTCTTGTTTTCAGTGATTTTTTTTTTTTTTAGTCTTTATGTCATTTATTTCTATTCTGATCTTTATTATTCCCTTTCTCCCACTCATCTTTGGTTTTGTCTGTTCTTCTTTTAGTTCATTTAGGTGTAAGATTAAATTGTTTGCTAAAACTTTTTCTTGAGGTAGGCCTGTGTCACTATATATCTCCTTTTTAAACTCTTTTTACTGTGTCCTCCATATTTTGGACCATTGTGTTTGCATTTTAATTTGTCTCCATCTATTTTTTTTTAATTTCTTTGATTAGCCCATTGGTTGTTTAGTTTCATGTTGTTTAACCTCCATATATTTATGTTTTTCCAGTTTATTTCTTGTGATTTATGTCTAGTTTCATAACATTCTGATTGGAAAAGATGCATAGTATAATTCAGTCTTATTAAATTACTAAGGTTTGTTTTGTGTCCTAAAATGTTTTTATTCCAGAGAATGTTCCTTTTGCATTTGAAAATAATGTGTATTCTGTTGTATTGGGAGGGAATGTTAGGTCCATCTGGTTTAATGTGTCATTCAAAGACATAGTCTTCTTATTGTTTTTCTACCTGGATGATCTATTCATGGATGCAAGTAGGTTAACATCCCACTTTAACTCAATTTTTCTAAAATATTTATGACCATATGTATTGTCAGCTGTATCCTATAGGTTCTACTATTTAATATGTTTATTTTTTTCTTATTTTCTAACTATTATGAGATTCATTTTTTAATTTCTTGATTACCCCCAAGAATTTTTAGATATCTTTTTAACACATTTTGGTATGCTTTAGAATATTTGTTGTTATTGTTGTTGTTGTTATTGTTGTTTGTTATTAACTCTGGCTTTATTTCTGCTCTTTAAAACTTCCAAAGTTTTCTTTGTTGTTTAATATGCATCAGTTTCACTATATATCAATATTTTATTTTCAGATTTTAAAGAAATGTTAGCCAAGATAATTAATTACATATTAATATGTTACTTTGATATTTTATTCCTTATCTGTTGAGAATAAAGAGGGGTGAAAGAAAGCCATCTAATATGTTTTTGCCTATCTATATATTCCTCTATGAATTTTGAAACAGTTGTTGCTTATGTAGATAATCATAATTGGTCAATCATATTTGTGTTCTATATATACTTTGTCATTATAAAGTTAACCCATATTTTTAACATTTTATTTTTACTTGAATCCTGTTTTTCTGATAGAATGATTTTGTTCACTACTTTCATTTTCATTTGTGCATAGGCATTTGCCCCTGCTTTTGTCTTTTAACATTTCCAAAGTTCTGAGGTTTGAAGAATCTCTTGAATTCACAATTTATAAGAATTATGCTTCATGATCAATTCTGAATTGTTTTTTATGGTAAAGCTTAGAACATTTATATTTATTGTTACAGCATGGATGTCTAATCTCGATTTTTTGTATTTTTTTCATTCTTTTTATCAGTTATTTGGTGTGCAAATGTGCTGTGTCTTTTAAAAAAAAATTTACTTTAATGTTTATTATTTTTGAGACAGAGAGCAAGCAGGGGAGGGACAGAGAGAGAGACATTGAATCAGAAGCAGGCTCCAGGCTATGAGATGCCAGCACAGAGCTTGACACAAGGCTTGAACCCACAGGCCATGAGATCATGATCAGAGCTAAAGCTGGTCGCTTAATCAACTGAGCGACCCAAGCGCCCTTGCTGTGTTTTTAGTCTGTTGTCTTTTTCCTTTATATTGTTGAGTATGTTTGTGCTTATTCTGATAAATTTTAATGTTTGAATTTTGATCTTCTATTCCTATTTTCTGCTCCATTACCCAATTTTATTTGATTATAGCATTTCTTGTGGTTTTCTTTATATCTTCCAATATATCTGTTTATAATTTTCAAATCACTTTTGACCATCACATTTCATATACAGGTATTCCCACTTTTTGAAAGTTTGCATTATACCACTTCACATTTATGAAAGCTCTATATGGTACATGTTTTCACCAATCAAATAAGTCCTAGAAAGCTATCTGCTTTTATGAAACAAGGAAAAAAGCAAAACAAAACTACAACAAAAATATGTTCAGCATTCATTTTGCAGCAAGCTGCTATAGAGGCAGTTCACATTCTAAACAGAAAGAGTGGCCACACCTAACAGCCAGGAACTGTACTCAGCATCTCAGCATCAGGACACCAAAGCTTTGAATTATGTCTGTGAACACTGTGTTTTCTTTTGATTGATTTGGTGCTTCCGTAGGCAAGATGTGTCCTAAGATATCAGAAAAGCCTCAGAGGATTATTTTTTGGGTCTGGGAATGCTCAAAACATTTTCCATGTCATTCTTCTTCTTCTTCTTTTTTTTTTTTTTTAAGAGAACATGAGAGACAGAATTCCAAACAGGCTCTGCACTGTCTGCACAAGGCCTGGCACGGGGCTTGAACTCACAAACCATGAGATCATGACCTGAGCTGACCGAGATCAGGAGTTGGACACTTAACCCACTGAGCCTCTGAGGCACCCCATTTTCCATATAGTTTAATAGTAATTATTTCTTTGCTTTATGCCATTTTGGCGTATAAAAGATTTCATGGGAATACTCTACTGTCAGATAGAGAAATTTGTTCTGTCTTTCTGTTTTTTAATCTTCTCTTCTTATTATTCATTTTTTAAATTTCTACACTATTGATAATAAAATTGTACATTATGTTGTGCAGCCATCATGTCCACTTTTGTGCCAGTCTTAGTTTCACATTAATTGGAGTTCAGAACTCAGCACCATTCCTTTTGCCATTGTTTCTATTATTACTTGGCTGATTCATTGTGATTCCCTGGTATTTTCTTTCACACTATATTTCAGACTGGTTGCACCAGTTTGCATTCCCACCTCCAGTGCAAGAGGGTTCCTGTTTCTCTACGTCCGCGCCAACATCTATAGTCTCCTGATTTGTTCATTTTAGCCACTCTGACTGGCATGAGGTGGTATCTCAGTGTGGTTTTGATTTGTATTTCCCTGATGAGGAGGGATGCTGAGCATCATTTCATGTGTCTGTTGGCCATCTGGATGTCCTCTTTGGAGAAGTGTCTGTTCACGTATTCTGCCCATTTCTTCATCACTGGATTCTTTGTTTTTCGGGTGTGGAGTTTGGTGAGTTCCTTATAGATTCTGGATACTAGCCCTTTATCTGATATGTCATTTGAAACTATCTTTTCGCATTCCGTCAGTTGCCTATTAGTTTTATTGTTTCCTTTGCTATGCAGAAGCTTTTAATCTTGATGAGGTCCCAATAGTTCATTTTTGCTCTTGATTCCCTTGCCTTTGGAGATGTGTTGAGTAAGAAATTGCTGCAGCTGAGGACAGAGAGGTTGTTTCCTGGTTTCTACTATAGGGTTTTGATGGTTTCCTGTCTCAAATTCAGGTCCTTTATCCATTTTAAGTTTATTTTTGTGTATGGTGTAAGAAAATGGTCTAGTCTTATTGTTATGCATGTTGTCCAGTTTTCCCAGCACCATTTATTGAAGAGACTGTCTTTTTCCTTTGGATACTCTTTCCCGCTTTGTCAAAGATTAGTAGGCTATACACTTGTGGGTCCAATTCTGGGTTCTCTATTCTATTCCATTGGTCTATGTGTCTTTTTTTGCGCCAATACCATACTGTCTTGATGAGTATAGCTTTGTAGTAGAGGCTAAAGTCTAGGATTGTGATGCCTCCTGCTTTGGTTTTCTTCTTCATTATTACTTTGGCTATTTGGGGGTTTTGTGGTTCCATACAAATTTTAGGACTGCTTGTTCTAGCTTTGAGAAGAATGATGGTGCAATTTTGATCGGGATTACATTGAACGTGTAGATTGCTTTGGATAGTATTGACATTTTAATTATATTTATTCTTACAATCCATGAGCATGGAATGTTTTTCCATTTCTTTATGTCTTCTTCAATTTATTTCATAAGCTTTCTATAGTTTTCAGCATACAAATCTTTTATATCTTTGATTAGTTTATTCCTAGATATTTTATGGTTCTTGGTTCAATTGTAAATGAGTTGTTCATTATCATTACACTGTTGCTTCATTATTGGTGTATAAAAATGCAACTGATTTCTGTATGTCAATTTTGTACCCTGACACTTTGCTGAATTCATGGATCAGTTCTAGCAGACTAGTGGTGGAGTCTGTCGGGTTTTCCATGTAGAGTATTGTGTCTGCAAAGAGTGAAAGTTTGACATCATGTTTGCCAATTCTGATGCCTTTTATTTCATTTTGTTGTCTGGTTGCTGATACTAGGAATTCCAGCACTATGTTAAACAACAATGGTGAGAGTAGACATCCCTGTCGCCTTCCTGATCTCAGGGGGAAAGCTCTCAATTTTTCCCCATTGGGGATGATATTAGCTATGGGCTTTTCATAAATGGCTTTTATGATGTTTAAGTACATTCCTACATCCTGACTTTCTCTAGGGTTTTTATTAAGAAAGGATACTGTATTTTGTCAAATACTTTTTATGCATCAATTGACAGGATCATATGGTTCTTATCCTTTCTTCTATTACTGTGATATATCATATTGATTGATTTGTGAATATTGAATGAGACCTGAATCCCAGGAATGAATCCCACTTGATCATGATGAGTGATTCTTTTTGCATGCTGTTGAATTTGATTTGCTAGTATCTTGTTGAGAACTTTTGCATCCATGTTCTTCAGGGATATTGGCCTGTAGTTCTGCTTTTTTGTTGGGTCTCTGTCTGTTTTGGGAATAAAAGTAATGTTGGCTTTGTAGAATGAGTATGGAAGTTTTCCTTCCATTTCTATTTTTTGGAACAGCTTGATAAGGATAGATATTAAATCTTCTTTAAATGTCTGGTAGAATTCCCCAGGGAAGCCATCTGGTCTAGGACCCTTATTTGTTGGGAGATTTTTGATAACTGATTCAATTTCTTCACTAGTTATGGGACCATTCAAATTTTCTATTTCTTCCTATTTGACTTTTGGTAGTATGTAAATGCTTTGGAGTTTGTCCATTCCTTCCAGGTTGTCCAGTTTGTTGGCGTATAATTTTTCATAGTATTTCCTGGTAATTACTTGCATTTCTGAGCGATTGGTTGTAATAAATCCATTTTCATTTGTGACTTTATTTGGGTGCTCTCTCTCTCTCTCTCTTTTTGAGAAGCATAGTTAGAGGTTTATCAATTTTATTTTTTTCAAAAAACCAACTCGGTTTCATTGATCTGTTCAACTGGTTTTTTTTTTTTTTTTTTTTTTGATTCTATATTGTTTATTTCTGCTCTGATTTTTATTATTTCTCTTCTTCTGCTGGGTGTAGGGTTTCTTTGCTGTTCTGCTTCTAGTTCCTTTAGGTGTTCTGTTAGATTTTGTATTTGGGATTTTTCTTGTTTCTTGAGATAGGCCTAGATTGCAGAGTACTTTCCTCTTAGGACTGCCTTTGCTGCATCCCAAAGAGTTTGAATTGTTGTATTTTCATTTTCATTTGTTTCCAAATATTTTTTAATTTCTTCTTTAATTGCCTAGTTGAGCCATTCGTTCTTTAGTAGGATGTTCTTTAACTTCCATGCATTTAGAGGTTTTCCAGACTTTTTCCTGTGATTGATTGTAAGTTTCATAGCAGCTACAAAAATTAGGGTGGAGATGGTGCTGACAGAAAACCACATACAAAGAGAGAAATGACAAGGGCGGGGAAGAGGACAAAATAAACATTGACCAGGCAGAGAGACTGAATGGCTTAATCCAGAGAGAGAGAAAGGAAAATGAAGAAGGAGGCGGTGGGGGGGGGGGGGGGGGGGGGAGATAAAAAGATAAAGTTGTCCAGACAGAGAAACTATACAGTTTAATTATTCCAGAGAGAGAAGGGAAAGTAAAGAAGAAGGTATAGAACATATATCAATAGAATGGATTAAATATGTCTGCTTAGACAAACCAACAACCAGAGGAAACCAGAGTTGATGAGGGAAGAGATAAATAGGAGAAAAGGAAGGAAGAATATATCTATATAACAAGAATTGTCCGAGAATTAACCCAGGCAATGCAGCAGTCCAGTCCTGAAGGAGGGGCCATCTGGTTCCTCAGAGTCTATCCCACTCCAGTAGATAAGTAGTTACCAAGCCAGACGGGGTGTGGTTTGGTGTGGGCAGGTACCACCTCCACTGTGGGCCCCAAGGTCCCATCCCTGAGGCCCTGCCTTGGTGACAGTGGGGAGAAAAATGGTGAACCCCCAGTCTCTCCAGCATGGACCCAGTTTCCCAAATCACTGTTTAAGCCATCCTCACTGTGCCACAAGCACAGACAAGGTGGTCTGTCTCACTCCGACAACTCCTGTGCCCTGGCACTTGGCTGGGATTCAAATTCCCACTCTGTGCACCCTGGTCCTGGAGAAGTGCCAATATGTGGTCCCTACACACAATTTTGTTCTGTCCTGTAGCACTCTCTGGAAAGGATTGCTTTCTCCTACTGCAGACTATGCCCCTCAACTAGCCACCAACACTGAGGCTGGCTCCCCTCCTTCCTAGGTGCAGGAACAGGGCAGCTGGACGCAGTCTGGAGAAAGCCCCAGTTAGAGATTGGATCTTTCTCCATCTGGTCCAAGGTTTCTCTCTCGTCCATATACATTCCTATGCTTCTCGGCTGCTCTTTCTCTTCCCTTCATTTCTCCACAGAGGGGATCCTTCCCCTCCATGCCTACATGGCTTATTTTATCTCTCTCAATTTGCAATCATGTACCTATGGCCTCTGAGGTTGTCCAGGTGTATCCCTGGTACCAACTCAAGTCTTTTTTCCTCCCAAACTCTTGGGGTTCAAAGTCCTTTGGCTTCAACCCTTCTTTGTTTGAGAGACTGTGAAGTTTGGATCCCCTACTTCTTTGCCATGTTGACCCCCTCCTGATGTTATGTACTTCCTATTCAGTCATATTAGGGGGCCTGTAATGTCAGGATTTTTCTTCCTGCTACTGATATTTAAACTGACTACTTTTTAAAAGTAGCATCTGTCAGAAATCCATGGAGTAATAATACCATTGTTCTTTGTAATTTAAAAGGAATCTATGGAGTTGTATTTTGACTGTGTTAATGTGCTCTTCCCAAATAACCAATGGTTGTTAGTGTCTATTAATATGTCAGGACTGAAACAATTAATTTTATGGGTGGAGGGAGGGTAAGTGTTGCACTGTGGTTTTTCTAATTTTGTCATTTGTTCTACATTAGTTAACTTCAATCTTTTGAAAATCAGAGCTCTCCTCCTTCATTTCTCCTTATTTTTAATGTCTTTTTCTCTTTGATAGCATTTGGACTCACACAGATGTGTTTTAGACTTATTTAGTGCACTGTGAACATTACCATCATTATTGTTTTTACTGCGTCAAATTGTCAGAGATGCAGAAGGTGTTTACCTCTTTTGCTAAGTCTCCATTAGTGTCTGAGCACTTTCTTGCTTTCTGACACATTTCCAGCCTTTACATAGAAGCAGACATTTATCCAAGAAGCCCTAGTTTCCTAGTGAAGATTAGTCTTGAGAAATGAGTAATTGGCTGTTCAGTTTGCTCATGGTAGACATTTTCCAGAATAAAGAGAGGCATTTTTAAAATCATTAGTTCATATTGATATCTCCAGTGAAAGTCTTTACATATTTTGTCTAGTTGTCATTTGTCTTTTGACTTCACTCACATTGTTCTTTGTCTATGCAAACTATTTTTACTGATTTGAAATTGAATTCAGGATTTTTTAAATTCAATCTGAAATTTCAGTTAGAAGGCTTTTTTTTTTGTGCTCTGGTATTTATAACATTTTTAAAAAGTTTTTATTTAAGCTCAAGTTAATTAACATACAGCCCAATATTAGTTTCAGGTGTACAATATAGTGATTCAACATTTCCATACAACACCTGGTGCTTATCACCACAGGTACATTTTTTAATCCCCATCACCTGTTTTACCAATTCTCCCACCCACAAACCCTCTGGTAACCATCAGTTTGTTCTCTGTAGTTAAAAGTCTATTTCTTGCTTAGCCTGTCTGTCTCTCTTTTTTCTTTTCCTTTTGATTATTTGTTTTGTTTTGTAAATTCCACAAATAAGTGAAATCATATGGTGTTTGTCTTCCTCTGACTGACTTATTCCACTTAGTGTAATAGACTCTAGCTCCATCCATATCACTACAATGGAAAGATTTCATTCTTTTTATGGATGAGTAATATTCCAGTGTGTGTGTGTGTGTGTGTGTACTAAATTACTAAAGAAGATGTGGAATATATATGTATCATTGGATGGATAATTGGGCTGTTTCCATATCTTGGCTATTGTATAGAATGCTGCTATAAACCCAAGGGGCATGTATCCCTTTAAATTAGTATTTTTGTATTGTTTAGGTATAACTCTTATTTTTGACATTAGTTGTACATCCATGTGGAGTATATTCTTTTGTATACTGTGCAGTAGGAATCTTATTTTATTATTTTAATGGCTATTTAATTATTCTAGTAGTACTACTTAATAAGGCTGTGTTTCTTCCAGTTATTTGAAACCCCATCTTTACTGTATACTTAGTATTTATGTGTATTTATGTCTATCTGTGGATTCTTGATTCTCTTCTATTGACCTGTTTGTCTCTCCATGTGTCAGGAACACATTTGTTTAATTATAGGAAATTTTTAGGATTTTAATATATAACAAGACAAGTCCTTATTTATTGTTCTTCTTTCTCAGAAGTTTCCTAGGTATTATTTCAGGTTTATATTTTAATATAATCTTTAGAATCAATTTATCGAACTTTAAGAAGGGGGCTGATATTTTTATTAAATTTGTATTAATTTTAGATATTACCTGAGGACAATCAAAATGTATTTAAGAAAAAGAACATGTCTTTCTTCTATTCAGGTCTGTGTTTCCATTTTTCAGTAACATTTCAAAGTTTTCTTCAAAAAGGTTTTCCTTTTTTATTTGTTTTTAGTATTCCCTAATTTTTTATTTGTTGTTGTCAATATAAATGGAAACTTCTCTTCCATCATATTTTTAGTTAATTATTATTCTTACATATGAAGGTTATTTATTGTTGTGGGTTAATTTTATATATTGCTATCACACATCATTCACTTTTTATTTACATACTTTATCATTTATTTTCTTAGATTTTCCAGATAAACTATTACGTTATCTCTACACAGAGTTATTATTGCTGTTCTGCAATGGTGTGCGGACAAAACTTTATCACCTGACTATCAGGAAAATTAAAAAACATTGAATCCTGATTTGCAGGGTTTGTCAAATTCATAATGTAAATTCAATTATAGTTGATTTCCTGCTATCATACATTTCAAAACAGGCTCAGACAATTCCTGAAATTTTAATCATTGACTGACTCGAGACAACCAGTATGACCAGGTATGGATGGGCTCTGGCACCCTGATTTGTTATTTCTTCCTTCCCAGTTCACTAGCTTGTAATTGTTTTATTTTATCTATATCTTTGACTAATCCATGTAACAAAAAGGTGTTAAAAAGATTTTCCTGACCACCAAAATAATTTATTGGACATTTATTTTCATTTCTTTAGTACTCTGTGTACAAATTATACCTATCATATTTATCATAGCTCTTATTACCCAGACTATTATCTTTCTTCCCTCACTAGATATAATCTCATTAAAGGGAGTGGTCATCTCTTTGCCCACTTGTATATCTTGCATATGACATAGTAGTTTGCACACTCTAGGTACTCAGTAACTTTTAAATGAATGAATGAATGTTATATGTGAAAAGTATTTTATACACTACAAAAGAGAAGATAAATCAATATTATGACTATCTACAAGTTAAATATAAGGATGATATGATATTTGGCCCCTCCTCCCAAATATAAAAGCCCTTCTCTTGACCCATACAACTAAACATAACAAAATTCTTGTAAAATAATGTGTACTACTAGAATCTAATCTCAGCTTTACTATTCACTTATTACTTAATACTTAATATCTAAATCCTCATCTGTAAAATGGGAATATTATATCTTACTTTAGTGTTACCATGAGGATTAAAAATACATGTGTGTCTGTATATGCATGTAGTTGGTACCTTTTTCTCTTTAGATTACTTGAAATATACTTATATAAACATCCTTCAGATGTATTGTTTTTATTGTTTTCTGTGTAAAAATTAATTGAGAATAATAAATAAGTTTTCTTCATATATGGGTGATGATTTTATACCCTAGGAGTATTTGTGGTTTGGGGCACTGTTCATAAAACAGAAATATATGACACCAGACATTATGCTACCAAATGAGTCAGGTTTTGTCCTTAAGATTATAAGGGGAACAAAATTTTGTGAAAAAGCTGAATTGTCCATATTATTTATTGATAAGCATGCTACTCTCTCATAAGCACCAACTGGTCTAGATATTGGGTTTATTTTTATAAATGAACTTGATAAATAATTGAACATGAAACTGCCCCTGCTATTCTGTCCTTGGACTCCTGGGGCATTAAGAATTCATGTCACTCTTGACCTGCAAGCGTCTACTCCTATTCCAGCAGCCCTGTGTGACGTCTGAGGAGACTTGTCGCTCAAGCTGAATTGTATAGTGTTTTTCTGATGTGCAGAATGTTGACCCATGGGAAGCCTCTGGACTCATTTTCATTAGTGATATAAACACATTTAGAGAGTAGGATAGGAGGTGGGCAGGCGATTATTTGCCTCTCAGCTTGGCAAAACCACCCTTATTGTCCTTCTCCACTGGTTTAGAAGAAGTCAGCCTCCGAAGTCTGATTGTTGCTTGTTTTGCATTTCTATGGGATGATTCATGCTGGTATCGGGTATCGGGTCTTTGGCAAATGTAAGTAAGGGCCAGATCTCCACTGGTTAATCAGGCAAGGCAGAACCCCAAGAACAGGGGTGGAGTTTTGTTTGTTTATTTTAAGTCTTCATTTGCACCTGTCTTGAGTCGTGTGCAAAGTCAGATTGTGAGCTACCTTTTAATAGCATTGAGTACACCTCTTGTTGAGTAAGTTATGAGATTCTTTGTTAATTATTTAGTATCTATGAGCCAGCTATTAACATGTTGAAAATTGAAAACCTATTCTTCCCTTGTTCATGTTCAGGAATCATTATCCCTTGTCTTAGAGGCAGGATTTAAAGCTCAGCTTGACTATAGCACACTAATATTTGCATTGCATGGTTGTAACCTACTATAGTTTGAACCAAAGCCATGATGTTAGGTATATTGTAGTCTATAGTTAAAAAGGTATAGTTGTGGAAGAGTGAGATCAGTCAGGATGATATTCCATAATGGAAAATGTTACCCTGGAGTGTATATAAAGGCCAGAAACACAAAGCAGCTTCACTTCCAGACGGAATAGTTTGGACAGTTTTACACTTTTGCCAAGGGGAAAAGCTAAACTTTCTTCTCTTACATTCCAGAAAAGTACTCAGTTTTCTCTCTGCAGCTTCTGTTGTTCATCCCTGCCTTTCATCCATAAAGAATTTTTCCAGTAAATACAATTTTTCAAAAAGCCAAAACAACACAATGGAACAAAATTGTTTAAAGTCCACTGGAACACCAATCACATTAATTACCAGATTTTTCCTGGGATTGTTAGAGACCAGGTTTCAGCCTTGGGCAGGGCTGTTTAGCAAATGAGCCAAGCAATAGCAGGAGCTCAGCTGTTCAATTCTTCTTCTGGTCCTGCAGAGATGATCACTGGTCATGGGCCTCCTGCTGACTTCTGCTGTTGTCTGCCTACAAATCTCTCTCTACTCTCTCTCTCTCTCTCCCCCCCCCAACTTATTTTTTAACCAAAAAAGAGACACTTTTATTCTTGCTGTCACTATTTTGATCCAGCTAGAGTTTCACTTTCTGGAGATGGCAGATTCCCCCAGACTCAATCCACAATGATTTTGATAGAAAATGGGGAGAGTGCAAAGAATCTGAAGTCTTAATGGCATTTCAGTAGATTTGGGTGCACCAGTTAGGAACACACATAGAGCAACACTGCTAAAAAGAAAGAAAACATGTTTTTGTATGTTTCTTACAATACTTAATTCAGTCAAGGTGCTATAAATTATTATATTTGTATCACATTTAATACTCGCAAAACCCCAGTGTGTTGAGTACTATTAAGTACCTTTATTAGATGGGGGAAAAAAAGTACAGTTAAAGAACTTTAAGTACTTGCCCAAAGTTATACAGTTAGTGCACAACAGAGCTGAGACAAAAACCTTTGTCCTTCTGATTCAAAATCTACTGTGTCATGCTGCCTCCCCAGGCACGATGTTGCCAAGATGCTTGCCAAATGAATCTGGCAAACTTTCACTCTGGCATTCTCCCTCTCACCTCTCTACATCCTTCTGACACTCCATAAGTACTAAATACCCATACATTTTTGAGCTTTGACTCAAATAATGTAGGTGAGACCAAAGAAAATATATTGAATATAATGTATTGAAAATACATTATCTGCTCTCCAGGATTATGAATTTTATTAGCAAAGATAGGTGTCACACATAACAGTATATACAAAGAATAAGTGATAATGAATATCATTTTTGAGATAAATAGTGCCCTGTTTTGGTTGTTTGTTTTTGTTTTTTGCATTTTACTTTTTTGTTTTTGTTTTGTTTTCCTTTTGTTTTTACTTAAAATTGATGTTGATATTATGGATATTTCCTATTTAGCAGTAATTGTATATGCCAAGGTCAAACATACAGGTTTCTAGTTTTGGTTTTACCAGTAAAAATCTCTAAAATATTGTGTCTGCTAACCTTTATGTGATACATTACTTCTGAGGGAATCCTTTGGGGAAAAAAGGAAGTTTGAGCAGCATTTCACAATTAAAATATTAATATTTCAGAAGTAAACATTCTTATGTTAAGGAAAAACTGATCACCATGGTGGACTGAGTTGATAAAGATAGGTCTTCTCTGACTGAAAATATAGGAAATAAGTCATAGGCAACAAATACAATCTCTACCAAGAAACAGAGTTGATGACATAGACCCCCTATAGCAAGATGGAGTTTTGGAACTCTAAGAACACAAAGTAGTAAAATGATCTGAAAGATACTATAAAACAACTATGAATGAAATACAGATTTAGAGCTGAGCTCTAAAGGAGATAACATATGAAGATGCTAAAATTGAGGAAAGCAGATATCAAGATCAAAGCATTAAGGAGAAGGTGACACCCCTAACATTTGCGACAAACTCCAGGGCTTGGAAGTTACAGATTAGGATTCTAATACTCTCCAACAAGGGGAAGAAATAGGAGCTTGAACCAGAGTAGAGTGATTCAAGGAGAACTAAATCTTTTGTGTGAATCCCAGCACTCCAAATTCTCCCTATCATTTTGGGAAAATACTTTGTAGACAGTGCACTGGGCTATTGAGATCCTCCTACGAATCAAATATTTATTTCTCCAGCTACAGAAAATAGCTGTCACTTATGAGACCCCTTTGGGAATTGCCTTTGGTGAAGAGAGACACTTCTCTTAAACTCATGTCCCTTTCCTGGGCTCACCCATGTCCAGTGGTCAGGCACAATGGCATAGAGGCCTCACTTCTCAACTGAAAGCAGGACAGATCTATGGAGTCCTCCCATCTCCAGAACTTATGCAAGAGCAACCAAGTCTCCTAAAGGGAATGCATAGCTTGATTCCTCCCTCTGCCCAATCCTGCACTCTTCTTTTCCCTTCAAGTGGTGCTGATTCTAGAACTTGTTAATAAATCTTTTCTCGGGGAGTATCACCTACAGAATACTTCTAATACAGAACTCTACATGAGGAGATTTACATAGATGCAAGCAAGTTTGCATTTTATTTTTTATTCGGAATTGAATGTTAAGGAGGGAGACAGAAGGAAAAAAAGGATAAGTAATTGAAACCCTAGGACATTGCACTGGTTTCTTTTGATGTGAGTTTATGCTGCCTGTATAATGAGTAAACCAAAGCCAGTAAATTCATCTTTTTTTAAGTTTATTTATTTATTTATTTTGAAAGAGAGAGAGAATGGGGGGGGGAGGGAGAGAAGAGAGAGAGAATCCCAAGCTGTCAGTGCAGAGCCCAATGTGGGGCTCAATCCCACAAATCAAGAGATCATGACCTGAGCTCAAATCAAGAGTTGGATGCTTACCCAGCTGAGCCACCCAGGCACCCTGCCAATAAATTAATCTTAAAATCTTAAATAAATCTTGGACCCAAGTTGATACAGCTAAGAAACTTTTGTGTCAAGAGACTTTCATATACTATGACATATGGGACTTTTAAAGAATAAACAACAGCACACAGAAAAAAAGGCACACAATTGAAAATTCAGTATCACATGAAAAAATAAAAAAAACAGCAACAATATTGAATTTCAACTGACTCATATTCCCAGAAATGAGCAATTGCCAAGGAATATTTCTACCTTTTTTGTATTCTAAGAAATAGATAACTACAAAGGTCTATCCTGCTCTTACATATTAAGAGACAAAACCTGTTCTTCCTCTTGATTCAAGAAAAGGTTCTCTTTCTTTGAGAAGTTTCTCATTAATGAATATTCTCTCAGTTGTAATCACCTGAATAAAAAAGATCTTCATTGTCTGTTGCAGTTTATCTTGGTTTGGTGCCAGGATTCAGGTAGGCTTGGCCCTTGACTTTCTATCATTATTCAGTTCGGATAATGAGGCATTCTGGAGTCCCTTTTCTTTGTTCCTGACTGGTGATCTGGGGCTCCACTTTTTATCCCGTGTTCCTGACTTTTATTCATTTGCTTCATGACAAAAAAATTGATTTTGATTTCTTCTGATTACTTGATTTCTAGCACTATCATTTTTTTGTCTTCATTATCTGATCATTTGGCAATATTTACAAATAGATTGATAGTTTATAAAGATGTTATATCTGCAAGGAGAAAGAGAATCTGGTTTGTTAGTCTTTTTGTTTGTCTGTTTATTTTGAGCTCGAATAAATTAAGAATTTTATCCCCACCAGGAAATGTGTATCTGGATGGATAAGTGTATATTCATGGGTTTATACCTGACCCATGGCTAAATTTTAGAATCAAAGGTATGGACTTTCTTTCGTACCTCTGTATGTTTATAAGTTTATAACTCAAAACGATCTTTATCTCTCACTGAGTGAGTACATAATATTTGACTACACATCCAAAAGTATTCCCCAAATCAATTATACCCCAAATCTTTTAAAGGAGTTTTATTCTAATTAGTATAGAAATATTAGTTTTAATTGAATATTCCCCAACTTTCCAGAAAATAAAAATATAAAACCTCCAATATTTTTAATGTGAAAAATATAAATTATTCATTATAACTAAGAAATGTTTTAAGAATTCAAGTTTATATAACTTAGGTGAATCTTTGGCAAATGAGACTACTTTAACATAAACATAATAACAGCAGCTCTATCTTCTTCTTCTTTTTTTTTTTTTTACAAATAGTTTATTGTCAAATTAGTTTCCACATAACACTCAGTGCTCATCCCCAAAGTGCCCTCCTCCATGCCCATCCCCCCTCCCCCCCACATCCATCAGTCCTCCGTTTTTGTCAGCATTCAAGAGTCTCTCATGGTTTGCCTCTCTCCCTTTCCCCCACCATTTCCGCCCTTCTTCTCCCCCTTGTTCCTCCGTCAAGTTCTTCCTAATCCTCCTATACGTGCAAACATATGATATTTGTCCTTCTCTGCCTGACTTATTTCGCTCAGCATAACACCCTCAAGGTCCATCCATGTTGCTACACATGGCCAGATTTCATTGTTTCTCATTGCCATGTAGTATTCCATGGTATAGATAAACCACATCTTCTTGATCCATTCATCTGTTGATGGACACTTAGGCTCTTTCCATGTTTTAGCTATTGTGGAGAGTGCTGCTATGAACATTGGGGTACATGTGCTCCTATGCCTCAGCATTTCTGTATCCCTTGGGTAAATTCCTAGCAGTGCTATTGCTGGGTCATAAGGGAGTTCTATTGTTAGTTTCCTGAGGAACCTCCACACTGTTTTCCAGAGGGGCTGTACCAGTTTACATTCCCACCAACAGTGTAGGAGGGTGCCCGTTTCTCCACATCCTCGCCAGCATCTAGAGTTCTCTGATTTGCTCATTTTAGCCACTCTGACTGGCGTGAGGTGGTATCTCAGTGTGGTTTTGATTTGTATTTCCCTGATGAGGAGGGATGCTGAGCATCGTTTCATGTGTCTGTTGGCCATCTGGATGTCCTCTTTGGAGAAGTGTCTGTTCATGTCTTCTGCCCATTTCTTCACTGGGTTGTTTGTTTTTCGGGCGTGTAGTTTGGTGAGTTCCTTATAGATTCTGGATATTAACCCTTTATCTGATATGTCATTTGCAACTATCTTTTCCCATTCCGTTGGTTGCCTATTAATTTTCTGGGTTGTTTCCTTGGCTGTGCAGAAGCTTTTAATCTTGATGAGGTCCCAACAGTTTATTTTTTGCTCTTGATTCCCTTGCTTTTGGGGATGTGTCAAGTAAGACGTTGCTGCGGTGGAGGTCAAGGAGGTTGTTTCCTGCTTTCTCCTCTAGGGTGTTGATAGTGTCCTGTCTCACGTTCAGGTCCTTTATCCATTTTGAATTGATTTTTGTGCATGGTGTGAGAAAATGATCTAGTTTCATTCTTCTGCACGTTGCTGTCCAATTCTCCCAACACCATCTGTTAAAAAGGCTGTCTTTTTTCCATTGGATATTCTTTCCTGCTTTGTCAAAGATCAGTTGGCTGTATACTTTTGGGTCCACTTCTGAGTTCTCAATTCTGTTCCATTGGACAGCAGCTCTATCTTCTATGATTTATCAGGGTAAAGTGTAATTACAAGGTTTATTTTTACTTTGGTTTATAATCTCTAAATGTATGTAGGTTTATTGATTGAATAAACTAGCATTACTTTTATTAAATGTTTAAGATTAAAAATATAAATTTGTAAAGCCAAATAAAATCATTATTCTGATGTATTTTATTTCAATATTAATTTTTTAAATTTCTATTGTATGGGAGTGGGTCGAGAAAGATGGAGACAGAATTTGAAGCAGGCTTCAGGCTCTGAGATGTCAGTACAGAGTCTGACATGGGGCTCAAACTCGGGAACTGTGAGATCATGACCTGAGCCAAAGTCTGCTGGGAGCCACACCGGCCTGTCTGGATGGCAGTCACAGCAAGGATATGGTAGCGTTTACACAGCGCCTGCCATGAGAAATGAAAACTGGTATCTCCTTCTGCTACTACTGGCTCATGTTGGAAATGAGGCTGCTGGTATTGACCAGGCCTCACATTATTCCATATCAGACCAATATTCCAAACACAGATACCTCATAAGGAAAAGCATATTCCTGCCTTTACAAAAGAGATTTTAGATGAAACCTCTGTGAATGATAGTAAAAAGCCTCTTCCTATGGGCCTTGCATATCAAAGACAATTGAGTCTGGCCCTGAGACTAAGAGCCTAATTTAAAGTTAAGGGCAAATATCCACCCCCACCCATTTGTTTCTGCTTAGAGCATTTTCTGGCCTTGTATAAGCTGATTGCTCCCTGTGAAGGAACCTATTGAGGAACTTCTTCTTTTGTGATTTTGAGAGCAGAGGTGTTCCCTGAAAAACATGTTTTTCTTGTTACTTCCACCTTAAATAAACAAGCTGTTGACCCCTTCCCACAGAGAAGTAACTTCACCCTTTTTATGCTAAAAACTTCGATATGTTAAAGATGCCTCCCTTCCCCTTAGGATAAGCATCTAAATCCCCTACATCAGTCACTATTGTAAACATTATGCATGAGTCTTCTACATATCTATGTTCTGGGAAATTTCTTACATATCAAAGAAGTTTGTTATCAGAAACCATTGTCTAAGGCAAATGCCACTTCTGTGCCATCCCCCAAACACTTAATGATAAAATAAAGTTGAGCCCCAGTCAGAGCAGAGATGCCCGCCTTGTGATCAGAAAGAATCTCCGGGGCTCTCTCACTCTCTTGCCAACACTGTCCATCCTTCAGGGACCCCTGGACATGCTGTAGCCGGCCTCCAGCAAAAGTCGATGCTTAAACAACTGAGCCACCCAGGTACCCCATGACATATTTTATTTCAAAACAGTTGTGTTTTGCAATATGTCAGCTTGAAGATAATTTTGAAGATCTTTTGGTAACTGAAAAACTTGAACTAACGCTAAATTGAGTTAGTAATTCAATATTCAGTTTATACCTATAAGTAAGATAGAATATTGAAACATTAATTGCTAATTATAATTTTAAGCTTATATATTTTTGCTTCATTTTTATTTGTGAAGAATGGCTACATATGCTTAGGTCTCATAATGCATATGCTCATTTTGTCACTTTGAAAAGTTGTATTATAAGGGATGTATATAGACAGAAAGTTATATGGTTTGTGACAAGACAGTTTTGTATATATGGTCAAAGCTGGCTATAGCTTGATGGATTTATTTATAAGACTTTCAAAAAGAGCATTAGTATCAAAAATTATACTAATGCAAAACTAAATTTGGTTTTCTCTATGTTAGAATGAATACATAATTTTGAACTTTTGGTCTGTCCTTAAAAGAAACTATTAAAGATCTACTTTACCTTCTGTGAAACCTAGATTACAGAAATTCTGTGTCTTACTAGGAAAACTTTCAATGCTTTATGTTTATTTAATCAAGCCCTTTCTTATTTAAGTAAATGGAAGTTTCTCACTTAGGAGGGACTATAGTTCTTTAAAACTCATATTACCTTTTTTAGGAGTGCCTAGGTGGCTCAGTCGGTAAGCATCCAACTTCGACTCAGGTCATGATCTCCCAGTTTGTGAGTTTGAGCCCCCATGTTGGGCTCTGTGCTGACAGCTCAGAGTCTGGAGTCTGCTTCAGATTCTGTGTCTCCCTCTCTCTCTGCCCTTTACCCACTTCTGCTTTGTCTTTCTCTCTCTCTCAAAAATAAATAAACATTAAAAAATAGATAATAAAATAAATACAAATCATGATACCTTTTTAAAAAATATTTTATTACCAATTTGGTTAAGTGGGCAGTAAAGTATTAGTGCATAGCAGCCCTTGACCCTGTAATTAATGAAGTGTTCAAATATCCTGACAACTTTTGATATTTTGCCTTCCCCAAGTAAAATCCTAAATGATATATTTTGCACTTAAAACTGCCATTTAGATATCTCAGAGGGTTTCTGAAAAATCTCAGAAATTTGTTTGTTTTTATCTTGTAAAAAGAAATGCTAGAAATAATTTTATTTGATATGTTACTATTGATGAATTGTATGGGAGAGTTGCAAATCAGAAGACATGCTTAGCTTTCTCTATGTTAAATTTACATGGGTAAAATGATATTCATATAACTAGTTCATAAATTGTAGATTGTATGGGAAGTTCCTAGGGATTATCCTAGGGATAAGTGCCCATAACTGGCCATAATATATTTCTGTTTATCTAGCGGTTGCTGTTTTGCCTGATAATAGGTAACATTGGTATAAATTATCAGTCATAGTTTACAATGATTTTTAAAATGCTTTTAGTTACATCTTCATTTTTTTAATATGAATGTAGCATTTTGTTGGTCATTCATTTGGAATTGAGGATTCATATTAGCTACCTATTTTTATTTTTATACATATGTTTAGGACCTACTGTTCTACTGCAGACTCTAACTTGATACTCTTGATATATTCTAGATATATTCTGACTGTATGGATAATATATACATGGTATATTATGTCATTAGATTATTTTGTATTATATTTAAATGTTATTTTCTCTGTAAAAATTGTTTATTCATTTTATAAATTTAAATATATTCACTCTTGTGAAAAGAAGGTTAATCATTATATTTATAGACCCTTTTATCTACTTTGGGGGGTATCAATTTTACTTTCTTGTTTGCATGCCAAAAAAAAAACCCCAATTTCCTTGTCAGTTGCATTATTCTTATAATGAAAAAAATAAAATATCAGTAAAATTGAGAATTATAAGCAGATTTGGTAATAGCTAAATATTTACCTAAATTCAATGGTGAAGCCTACACTATCAGTCCCCCATTACATCTCCTTCACTAAAACTATTCATTTATTCTTCTTTCCTTCTTCTTTCTTCTTTTTCCCTCCTCCTCTACCTCTTCTTCCTCCTCCTCCTCCTTCTTTAAATAACCACAAAATCTACATAACCTCTGTCCTTATACATAACTACTTTATTTTTCTTGTAATGAGGACTTTTGAGGTCTACTCTCTTAGCAACTTTCAAATATGCAATAAGTATCATTAACTATAGTCACCTAGCTGTACATTACCATAGCTGCTTTCTTAAAAGCTGTTCTGTTGTAGAGAAATTTGTCCCTTGGTCACACTTAAATGCAAGGAAGGCTGGGAAATATGAGTTATCCATGTGCCTGGCTATAGTATTATTGCTATAAAAGCAGGAAGTAATAGATTTGGGTAGATATCAATGTCTTTTTGGTTTTGGTTTTTTGTTTCATGCACCATAGTGGCATAAAATTGCAAAATAAGAATTTCAAAAGCAAAAACCAAAACAACAAAACAAGGAATAAAAAAAAAAAAAGATTCTGAGAATTTGTCCAGTATCAGAGAAAGAGATTATTTACCAAGGGACAGCAATTAAATGATAAGTTGTGTTAGAATCAGTTTTTGAATTGTGAATGATTCTCTCACCCTGAATTCTATGCCTAAATAATCATACTCAAAAGTGAAGGTGAACTAAAGCAGTTATACTAATGAAGACATTACTGTATCAAAGACATTAGTATTGCCTGCAAATTAAAAAAAAAAACAAAACCACAAGTACTAATAAGGACAAATTTAAGAGGTATTAAAATTGCATCTGAAATAGTGAAAATAGAAAATACCTTTTCCCATATTAAGATTTTTTTTTCCTGCTATACTGACGGATATATGTTGTATTACATGGAAGTATTTGGACTTTATCAAATAGTTTCCTGTATCTCTTGAAGCAATCTTAGTCATTTGCCTTAAATCTTTTTGTGTTATGGGTTATATCAATATATTTTCTCCTGTTAAATCATTTCCATTCAATTTAGTTTCTCTGATACCTTTGAAATATATAGTAAACCTAGAAATCCAAAAATAGGAAGCATTTTTCGGTATTTTTGATATATGTGAACATATTTACAAATAATTCCTGCTTTTATTGTTCCACAAGGAGAACTAGAATATATTAAAAATGAAAATAATGAAAATACTAATCAGAAAAAGATAGTAATTAATAGCAAATTTTAAATGCCTTTCTCATAAAATTATATAAAATATCTATTAAATCCTCTGAAGACAAGAGGAAAATAAAAACTAAATGTCAGAATTTCTACAAAATAATGACAATAATATAGTCATGTTAAAATCTATGAGATTTGCTAAAGTAATGCTTAGCAGAAAATTCCTAGCATTAAATTTGTGTATGAATGAGTAACAAAAATAAATATACAACTCAAAAATCTATAAAAAAAAAACACAAAATAATGAAGAGAAAGGAAGAGGGAATATATTAATAAAAACAAAAGTGATATTATGACTAGAAATACAAAGCTTAAATTTAATAACTTTGTAAAAAGTTGACATTTAAAAATCAACCAAATTTAAAAATCTAGTTTAAATAATGACAAAAGAAGAGTGTATACAAATTAAAAAGAAAAACTTTGAATAAACTACAAAAGGAAAACTCTTTGTAAAATATATGTATATATCATGCTTTGTATAATTCTACCCACACCTTTGAAAATCTAGATGAAATAGATTACTTTAGGAAAATATAATTGTCAAAAACTAACCCCAGTGGAGATACTCTAAATTTCCAAAAAAAAAAAAAAAAAATTTTAGGAAGAATGCTATACAAGACATCTCCATAAATAAATTCCATAAACAGTTTCTATAAATATTAGATAATCCAGAGAGGAGAAACAGAATAAAAACTTCCAAATTCTTATATAAAGTAATTATACCTTGAATACAAAAGCATACTTGAGATTGAATACAAAACTGATGAAAAATCTAAAATATTAATATTGTTGTAAAAATATTTTAAAAATTCTGCTGCAGCTACTCCACTCTGACCATGTAGCAGGAGAGTAGCCATAGATATATAAATGAATGGGTACAGCTATTGGAAACAGAACTTTACTTCTAAAAATAGCAGTCATGCAAGCTTGGCTTGAGGGCTGCAGTTTGCTGATTTCTGTACTAAGTAGAAAAAGCCAGATTCAAAAGACCACTGGCTGTATGATTTCATATATGAGATGCCCAGAAAAGGTACATCTGGGAATGGGGACTAACTATGAAAGGCATATAAGGGATTCTTTGGGGGTGATGAAAATGTTCTAAACTTGGATTTTGGTGATGGTTACGTAACTCTGCAAATTTGCTAAAAATCTTTGAGTTCTCAAGTTAAAATAGATCAATTTTATGATGTACAAATTATATAAGAAAGTATTAGCATTTGTTAAATATGTGTAGTAGATCTATGATTGAAATATCACTTGTGCACTTTTCTATATTCTTAATATATTTCATAATTAAAATGTGAAACAGTAATTGTTAGGTTCCAAACCCACATTCTAAGCAGAATTAAAATAAGACCCAGAGAAGTTATTTTTCTCATTTAGAATCACATAACCAATCAATACAGAGTCAAGACTCAGATTCAGGCCTTCCTGTGTTCATTTCTTTCACCCTGGATTATATTGTTTTATTAATATTGAGAAGGAAACAATCAAGGAGAAATAAACAAAACAAAAACAGAGTATTCTGTTCCTTGTTTTCCTTTTCTTTTACTAATTTCTCCATGTTGATCCATTCTATTAAAAACTAGCTCACAGATGAGCACTGAGTGTTATGTAAAAACTAATTTGACAATAAACTATTTGTAAAAAAAAAAAAAAAAAACTAGCTCACAGAAACAATAGTAAACTCCTAAGAGTTTAGAATGGTAAATATAAACACTAGATATATAAATGCTGTATTTTTCTGGCATTTTAAATAAATTCTTTGTTAATCTAGTAAAGCTTTGGAAAGTCATCAGTGTAATAGCATTCTGAATTTTTTTAAATCATCTTTCTTCAACTACTTAGTGACACATTAGGTATTAATTCAATGAATCAGCTTCACAGACATTAATAGCCTTTATTAAACAAATGTGTAATCTATAAATATATAGAAATTATTTGTGGAAAATTTGTCAGCATGTTATGACATGGTAATGTTTTTTTCTGTTGTTCTTTCATCATTTCAATACCTACCCAACCTCCCACCCATGAAAAAAAATCACTTTAATTCATCCTTGTTTATGTTTTAAAAGTTTTAGAATTATTTAAATATTGGAATATGCCAGAACAATCAAACAATATTTTGATGGAAAGTTCAGCACCCATGATAGTTATTATTATTCATATTGATTGCATTCTGTTTATGTTTGCCTTTGACATTTCTTTAAATTGGGAGAAGTCATTAGTGTGATTTCTTTCTGTGTTGATTTATATAGCTTGTTTCCTTTCTTGGTTCTAGGATACTGACTTCATTTCTCATGGAGGATATACAGACCATTAAGTTCAGCAGTCTGTATCCCAAAAATTTTGTGCCCAAATCATTTATTTTTATTTTGTAAGAGATTTGTTTGCCAAATATTCATGGATTAGTCCTTAAAAATGAAAGAGGAAGGTTTAGCAAAAACACGAATCCATTCTGCAGACCTCAGCAATTGTTTCTCCCACTGAGTAAACTCAGAGCTATACAAAGGGAATGAGATTTGGGGCATATTTGGAATAATTTCCCAATCCATACTTTTTATCCCTCTCTATTAGAAAGTAAAAGTATAAAATGAAATGAAACAAAACAAAAACATTAAAATTAAATAACTGCAAATCATGAGAATGTGTGCAGGTGGTCAAGAGGAGGTATTTAAAATTTTATAGAAGATACCCAAGCTTACTTAGTGCCAAGCTCAGTTAATTGGGATAAAATGCTGTTACTCATGCTATTCTATTAGGCTGGATTTGAAGTTATCACTGCAGGAGGTTAGGTCAAAGTGTACTATAAAGCCAGCCAAATTTCATCATTTGTTTATTTTTACTTCTCTCTTTAAACTGTGTATATACATGTATATAAAATAGCTGACTGCATATGAGATTTACATTGGCTTTAAATTACTCTTATTTGCTAACAGTGTTTAATAGCCTGGATAACTGAAATTTTGTGATTTAGCCCTCTGTCCTAGTAATACTTCATTAAAGATAGAAGACATTCTTTTGAATCCCCTATACAAAACAGGGACAGTGATTTTGGTCCCCCTTTACATGGTAAAGAAGTTTTAAAATAGTGGGTCAGCTTAACTCACAGTGGCTTTTCAAAGAAAGGTAAAACCAACAAATAAACTTTTGTTTTCCACTGAATTTTAAGTTATCATTTAATTATCTGTGGGAAAAGGAAAAATGTGAATTCTGTGCATCCTATGAAGCTGCTTCCTGAATGAATTTTAAAAGGGTTTTCAGCGTAAGTTTACAGACTTGAGAGTTTCCCCCCAAACTAGATATTTTTTTTTACCCCTTTAGGTAATGTTTAAGTCAGGAGAAGGGGCTCTGGTAAAAAGAGTGGAGAAGATGGTAGATAATGATGCTATCCACATAAATGCCAACAGTTTGTGTCTCATGATATATGCCTCATTAATTGTTTTGCACCAAAAGAAAAATGTACTGCCCAATTTCATTACGTATATATTTTTTTCAATAGTCTTCATTCTGGTATTACCCAACTTTTTACAGAGTGTTTTTATTTTGTTTTACTATATTATAGGCACTAGGCGCTATTTGAAGCCTTTAAAGTATATTAATTCATTTAATTCTCCTAAGACTCTAGGAGGCATATACTATTTTTATTCTCATTTTATAGGTGGGGAAATTGAAGCACACAGCAGATAAGTGACTTACCCAAGTTCATCCCAAACTTGAGAGAGAGAGATAGGATAAACTTTTTTTTTTTTAAATTTAAGTCTAATAGTTTTTTTGAGAGAGAAAGAGAGAGAGCGAGCACGCGCAGGGGAAGGAGAGAGAGAGAATCCCAAGCAAGCTTTACTGCTCAGTGTGCAGCCTGATGTGGGGCTCAATTCCACAAACAATGAGCTCATTACCTGAACTGAAATCGAAAGCAGGATGCTTAACTGACTAAGACACCCAGATGCCCACATTTATGTCTACCTTTAAAAGAAGTTGAAACTTTGTTATAATAAGGAATATTTGAAAGTAATACATTAGCACCTCTGAAGGCATATCCACATAGGCATTCCAACTATCTTTGGAACAAAGTAGGATACCTGGAAGTGTCTCTCCTCTCAGGTTCACTTCTTTTCCACTAAGAACAACACTCCTGTGGTTTCTAAGGCCTCATTTGCTTTTCAAAAATAAAAGCAGCATCGCCTTTGTCATCTCTCTTGATGTTTGTACAAGTGATTCTTTCTCTGGTAAAGTCTCCTTCACCAGACTGCCTCTTCCATCCTCCAGTCCTCAGACACAGATACACACAAACAAGTACATGCTCCCCTCTGGTCCATCTCTCTGTGTCAAAGCATAACTGTGTCAGGTTCTCTTGCAAACTCATTTGCTCTGAAGACTTTTGTAAAGAATCCTACCTCACTCCAATCAGCAGATCCTAACCTTGCAACTTGTCACTGAAGTTTTATAAAGCCCATGAGGACATTGACGGGACTTTTTCTTACTTAGGTCTGAAGACTGTGCTGCCCCTGCTACCCATGGCAGTGGGTCAGATGCTCAGCATGTCCAAGTCCAGATTCTTTGACCTCTTGCTAATCAGAAAGGAAGCCTGGATAATGAGAGCAGATTAATGCAGATCTGGAGATTAGCTTCCATGAGCACTGAGCTTCCCACTCTGGTCAGAAAAACAATAAGACTCTTTCATGGGTGTTGGGGTCACTGCTTACTGTTGATCTCAGTAGCCCTCAGCTTCCAGCTCTAACCCATCATATTATATAAATGCCATTATTCATTATAAAATTGCCCAGCCCTTTTACAGCACATCTCTGCAGCATTTGACTCTGTGACCTACTCTTAAAGTGACTCTTAGGGATTGACTCCATGCTGTGTGCAGAGAATTTTTTTTTCTATTTATTTGTTAAACTTATTTCAGTCATTAACCTCTTGCTGTAACCCTTTGATCTCCCCCTTCCTCTGGTTTCATCATCTGAGTGAGAAATAATTGACCTGTTGTCTGGAACCATCCTAATAGGAAACCCCACAGTGAAGCCTTCTTGGATGCAATTTCCCTAGTTAGGCATAAGCTCTCCTGACCACATCTTGCCTTTGTTCTTTTCACTGGGGGCCAACTCAAGTCTTCTTAGCTGTCCAGCTTCTTGGCAAATTATTCTGCAGTTTTCTATAGGGAGGGAAATGATCACACATCTGGGGGTCTGGGTCATATTCTCTGCTCTTAGCTGAGTTTTCTGACCAAAAAGAAGGAGGGTATTTTCAAAGAGAAAGTTAAACAAAGCCTCTTTTGTCAACCAAATTCCCTAGCTGAGGTGGAACCAGAGCAAGTGGAGCACAGCCATGTCCATCTGCATGTGAATTAATGGCAGGGGGCCAAGCTACAGGGGTCAATCAGTGGGTGCCAGTTCTTCCCCACTTAACCTGAAAGATATTAGGAAGTCCTTTGAAAGTATCCATTCAGGGCATTTAGAGAAAGCACTTCTAGTGGGAAGCTGGGGGTGGGGGTGGGGGGCGGGAGGAAGAACATTCCCTTGGCACTGAGTGGTTGATAAATACCTATAGGATAAATATTTTGTTCTGCATATATTTGAATCTTTCCAGAAATTTTAAATTTTTCTAGGCTTTAGGTATGTCACTTTTCAAGTTAAAATTTAGGACCTGTGATTCTTGAAGTCTGGAGCCTAGAAAACAACATCAGCATCACCTGGAAACTTGTTAGAAATACTCATTCTTTGGTCCTGCCCCACACATATTGAAACAGAAACTTTAAGGATGCTTATTTCCTGCCATATTTTGGAATCTCTTTTCCTACTAAAAAATCACTATATTCCATCACCTTATGTCAGCTCACTGTGTCTGCATATCATGGCAGCTACTTTCAAAATAACTCCCTGATTATCTGTGTTTCCATAAAACCTTTAAATATTGTTTGAGCCAAATCAAAACCTTAAGATTCCCAGCATTTTCAGAGGAATCATGGTATGATAATAAAGCTTGAGCTTGAGATGGGTATGTGTGGGTGTGTGAGTGGGTAGTATGTCAGTGTGTCTGTGATAATGGTATGGTTGAAAACTTTATTACGCATAACTTATAGAATATATAATTGTCTACTCTGTTTTCTTATGAGCTCAGCCCTTAACTGATTTGGATTTTAAAAAATTACTTTTTCATCTCTACATATTCTTGAGTTAGCCTTGATAATTACCAGGTATTAGGCTCCAAGGCTTACAGAGATACTCCTCTCTTTCTCTGGGGTTCTTTAAACCATCTGGCATCATTGAACTAGAAAGCCAGGATCTTACAACTACTTTTAAGGGCACTTTGGGATAGATGATGCAGTTGAGCTACTTGTAAGCCATGAAATGATCCCATCCTTCTTGACTTGGGACAGGTTTTATGAGCCTATTCCCAATAAGATTGTTGGTTGATAATGCCATTAAAGAACATGGGAAATTGGGGATTGAAGAAGTCTGGAAAACAACTTGTATATTTTTTACAGTTTTCATAACCTGGTGGTTGTTAATTCTGGCTTAGTAAGAAGAACTGACTAGCCATTTAACACTTAATGTTTTGAATATACAATACTTTTGCCACACACACAAAACAAAACAATAACAACAAAAAAAGAACTATTTAAAAAGAATTTAGTACTTCTCACACATTATTTCTGCTCACTTCTCACTTTTTATCTCCTTTTACGCATTACACATTTCTCTTGAAGACCCCTTAATTTCTAGGTTCCCCTCCTCTTAATGTGGTGCGTGGCCAGGTCCCCTCTACACTCACTTTCTTCTGATGAATTCCATACTCTAGATTCTCCTTTATCCCCCTCCCTGCTTGCTTTCTATCAGAAGGATTATTTTTCTCCATTCTTTAGTGCTAGTTTTGTTAAACTCTGATAAGGTAATTTTCCTAATTTTATTAATGTCTTCTTTTATGAAAACATATTGAACTCCACTTTGGGTAGTGTATTTTTCTCAGTGATGAGGATACTCGGAGAATCAGGGCATTGTAAGAGAAACTGAGGACAAGTCTGCTGTACTCCAAGTGGTCTTTCCTCTAGAATGATTGAGATGAGACCTAACTGTTGAGAAGGATTCAGCCAAGTGGTCATCTTATGAAGAGAACTCCAGAGAGAGAAAATAGCAAGGTCAATGCTGCTGAGACAGGAGCAAGTTTCTCTTGTCAAAAGAATAGCCATAAAGCCTGTGAGGGGCTAGAGAATAGTGAGTAGGTAGAGACAAGGGAGTAAAAGAGTTAAGGTTCAGGCTGCAGATAAAGGTAAGTAATTTGAATGTTATTCTAAGTACTTGGGAGGACTGCGGAGGCTTTTCAGCTGGTGGCATGATTTGATTTAAAGGATCACTCTGTTTACCAGTAGAGGAAGATGGCAAAAGGGGTAATTGAGGAAAAATGTGAGACCAGTTAGGAGCATAATACAAAAATACAGGGAAGACCCAGTGATGGCTTGGCTAGTTTGATGGCAGTGGAAATAGAAGGGGCCAGATTCAGCACATATTTTGGTGACAGGTTTTCTAGGCCCTGCTGTTGGGTTAGACGCACTACAACAAAACAAGTGAGTTATGTCCCAGTGGAATTAGCCATTTAAAGGAAGGCTCTTTATACCTGGATTGCCTTAACTCAGATGAATGCATTGCTAATGCTGCAACTCTATTTAGAGGGGCATATGAGGGCAGGTGTCTTTTATAATCCCTCAAATAACACTCATAGGTAGATCAAGTGCACTATTTAATGCTCAGTAACTCACTTAACTAAATCCAGCCTTTTCCTCATCTGCATGACAAAGGCTAATTATGCTTGCTAAATGACTGCAATTTACTGAGAAATAAATAACAAAACAAAAGCCAAGTTACAAAAAAAAAAAGAGTAGATATAAAAAAATAAAGAAGAAAATAAAAGAACACCAGGTTGACACATCCTGATTTAGGCCTTATAGGTTTCATGTTCCTTGATCACCATGGTCTGTCCACAGCCTGTAGTCTGGAGGCAGCGTGCCCACAAAGGAAGTAAGCCCTGTTAATTTCGGTTGACCTTCCTATCACTTTTGAAACAACCACAGTAACAACAGCAGTTGCAGTAGCAGCAGCCATAAAATCCCCTGGCCTGACTCTCCCTCCCTTTTATTTTCCTCCCCTCCAATGGCAGTGAACACAAAGGACAAATCTGTCATTAACTATTTGCAAATGATCAGTTACCCACTGCCGCTGTTTGCTCACCAGATAGCCATGCCAAGCACAGCTGCTCAGATGTGCCAGCCCAGTTTGGCTGGGCCACTCACCACCCACCCTCAGCTGTCCCCCAAATTGCCTCAAGGAACAGCGGGGCAGGCTGAACCCTTAACTGGCAGGATGAACCATGGTTTTCCACTCTCAGAGAATTTCAGTGTTTCCATTCGCTGGGCCTTCGTGGACCGCTTAGTGAAACTGGCTGAGAGGTGCTTGACCAGTAGTCTCACCTCCTGTGGAGGCTGCTGATCTGAAGACTGAGAAGTGGTAAAGTGGTAACTACTCAGAGGTTAATGGCCAGTTCTTAAGAAAGGTAGCCTAACTGCTGCCTGGGTCCTCTGGCTGCTTTTTTTTTTTTTTTTTTTTTTTTAAGAAAGCAGCTTTGTACTTTCACTTATTAATTTTCACCAGCTTCTAAAGGTCAACGACCTGGCAAGCGGAGATGCACAAATAACAGGTGCAGAGACTCTGCCACCTGCCTCCATGGGACATCGCTCTGTCACTTTTATTTACTGAATCAATCCACCAGTGTCCAGCAGGAGAACAACAGCTAAATGGCCATTAATTGTGGGCTGATGTGCAGATGAAACAAATCTCCAAAGGGACTGTAAACCTTTGTTCCTTCACCTCCTCCTGCTCTTGCTATGGGATTAGCAGTAAATCATTCAGCAGCCTCATCTCCTTATTATAAATTTACCATTAGGGGCATCCCAGGTGAGCTAGTGCTAACCTCTCTATCTTCTTCCCCATCCTTAGCTCCCTCCCTCTTCCTCCTCTGCCCTACCCTCTTTTCCTTTCTTTGTCTTAATATTTTTCATTTTTCCTTTTTTGATCTTTCTGTCTCTTTTTCTTTCTCTCACACATATGCTCATCCCCAAACATAACAGCCTTTATTAAAGTTATCTCATTGCCTCAGAGAGCACCATTTTCTGCTCATGCCAACATCCATCTTTGCCCTTTTCCCACATGTATATAGATAGGCACAGAGTATATATACAGCTGGGATTTCTATGTAATAATAAGAATAAGAAAAGACAGAAAAAGTTCTCTCCAAAAGGAGTTTTTCCTTTTCTCCCTGCTTCTGTCATTGTTTCTTACCAAAGCTCTTTAACTCCTCAGAGTCCAAAAGGAGCTTAATTAAAGTGTAAAAGAGAATTTGAAAGTAAGCAATAGACAAAGAAGGAATACAATGGATTTGAGCTCTGTTGAAGAGTCTGGGGAATGCACTGCAAGATTTTTTATTATCTCTAGGTCATGCATGACACTGATGTGGCCTCTGGTGGTCAGCCATTGATGCAGTTTGATTTGAGAGGCATTAGGGAGGCAACCCCAAACTCCAAAATGAATCCCTAAACTGGTCTCCATAATCACAAATCCAGACTATATTTTAGTCCATTTTACATGTTTGTATTAAGCACAGTCTTTTTAATGTGTTCTTTAAAAATGTTTGTTTTATGTTAGTCATCTACACCTTAACATAAATATTTCTTTTTGCAGTCTTAGTTGGGTTTAGAGAGCAGCAAAGTGCTTATAGAATGGATGGGAGCAGAGTGGTCTGGCCCAGAGAACACCTGTCCTCAACAGGGAGGGCAAGGAGGGCAAACAGCATAAAGTTTCCGTACTTGATATCAGGGCTAAGTAAGAACTCTGGGAGTAAATCCAAGAAAGCCAATCTTCAGACTTGGAGAAGTGATTGCTGCTACTAATAAAATCCAACTATTGCTGGACAGAAGTGCATGCCCGGTGAGTTATTCATAACAGATTTTTCTAGATGCGTAGCATAGCACCTTGCCTGGGACACAGGAGAAAGCAAAACTAAAGTACATGAGTATATTCTGAGGGCTGGAGATATTCACAGATGGATTCTCTGGTTATCCAAAATTCCAAAGCAACTTAAGAATAACCAGATGTTAAAAATTTACATTGAAACTGTATATTTTGTCTTTCATAATATTTTAAAAATCTTGAGTAGAAACAGTATAGTTTTGAGAATATTGTCTCCAAATCTAGACATCCCAGGTTTATATCGCACATCTTCTATATATTCATTGTAGGACCCTGGGTATTTTGACCTTTCATTAACTAATCAAGAAATAGTAAAAATATAAAGTTTCTGGCATCAAAACAGTAAATAGAAATTGACAGTAACTCTGCCTCCATGAGACTAATAGCCTAGATGTAAAATCCTGAGTCTATGAAGTACTAAGAGGTACGAGATGTCATGAGACAGTAAAATTTGTCTTTGACCTAGTAGAGAGGGGTGAATGGTTAGCAATATTCTTCATCTTTCGGCTGTGGGGAATAAGTGACAGATGTGACCAGATATTTCATCCCTTTGCCTTCAGGGTGACCAGATAGACTCAGGCTGGATGATGATCCAGAGAAAATTAGCCCTACTATGTGCAATTCCCTCATTTTACTTTAATGTTTATGTTTGTTAGTTTGTGTGTTCTTACCATTTTCTAATTATACTATGGTGTGAAAGTGTTTGAAACCAATAGAGATCTAAGTAACGACTAAGCATTGACTAGCTGACATGAGGCACTGAGGGTAGATTCTAAGCAGAGCATGTTGCTGGTCTGGGAACCAAGTGATTAGGGCTTTTCCAAGGACAGTAGAAAGCCAGCATGACAGAAATGCAAAGAAAAGGTTAGCAAGGAATGGAAGGAAGGTGCGAAGAGGTGGAGGCCTAGGGATGCAAGGCCTTGTGGAAGCCAAACTGGAGAAATCTGCCTCAGTGCCAAGTTAAGCATTTCATACAAGGGCATCTGGTAAAGACTCATTGAACTTCCCATAGCCTCATAACCACTGGACATTGTGGGACATTATCTGAGTTCCAGTGCCAGCTAAGCTAGAAGTAACTTTGTGCACTTTGGCCAACTTGGTAATATCTTTGTTCCTCAGTTTTCTCATCTCAAAAATCAAAAATTTCAAATCCATTTCCTCTAAATGTAGTACTACAATTCTTATTATCAAGGTTACTGATAGAGATTCTAATGGTGCAGAAGATTTGTCTGGTAGATAATCCCTGACTCTAAAATAAAATTTTGCTTTTCTGTGGTTTTTCATTTTTATTTCCTACATATAATAAATAATTGTGTCTCGACATAATAAAACAACAGTAAAGTAGAATCTGTAGTCATAAAATGTAATTATTGATGAGGATACACAAATGCCTAGGTTTCATTAGAAACTTTATCCCTATATAAGCAAATCCATACAGTTTATCAAACTTTTTAAAATATAGAAATAAAGGGAGAAATTCCATATGGAGTATCTCTTTTCAAGTGTTAAAAAAACTCAGTTAAAGCAATCACAAAATTATAGGCAGATGAAGAACTCGTGGCCACTCAAGGTCCTAGAAGGAAAATTCCAGCCTGGGTTTCATGAACACCAGCCAGCTCCTTGAAATTTGTATGCGTGGAGTAGACCTGGGTGCTGGTCAGTGATGATTTATGTCTGATCCCCAGTTGGATATGTATGAGTTGAGGATATTTCGAGTGTTCAGAATTACAGGAAATTCTTGGCTAGATCAAACCATTGGGAATTTAAAAAAATTAATGTTTATTTTTGAGAGAGCTAGAGAGAGACAGAGTGGGAGTGGGGAAGGGAAGGAGAGAGAGGGAGATACAGAATCCAAAGCAGGCTCCATACTCCATGCTATTAGCCCGGAGCCCAATGTGGGGCTCAAACTCAGAAACCATGAGATAATGACCTGAGCTGAAGTTGGACGCTTAACTAACTGAGCCACTGAGGTACACATCATTGGGAATTTTTAAAAATCAGATGTGGAGAAGAGAGAACACATTGGAAAAACTTTCTGTAAATCATATGGTCATTCTGAAATGAAGCCATCTCAATTACTGTGTAGCTTTTGTCCAAAGGCCCCCCTCAATATTTTTGGTGATATCGCAATTTTATTTTCGTGTTACAGAAAGAATAAAAAGTTCTGCTAGTGATTTTATTCAGAAAGAAAATTTGTTTGTTTCCCTCTTCCTCCATGCTGGAAATAGCTATAGTTAACTGGAAACCTACCTACATCATTAACTTGTTTAATACTTTATTTGTAAAACAAACTTTGAGTGTTTCTCATACGCCATGAGTTTGATGCTGACAGACAAGGTAGAAAGTTTCTGCCCTCATGCAGTTTACAATCTATCTGAGTACTTGACTTGGAAACTAGTGCATGTCAGAGCATATAAAAGGTAATCCTAGCCTGCTCTTAGAAACGAGGACAAACTCTGAGAAACAATATTTTACAATAGATCTTAGTAAAAGTCCATGACCAATGCCTGAGAACTTAGTTAGAAAAAGTTTCAACTTCCCGGAAATTGTGGGGAGCCAATATCCATCTTGAACTTTCTTCTTCATTTCAAGAACATCATCCAATACGCAAGCTTTACTAAGCTTTGACGGTGAGAACTTTACTTGCAGCACTTTTTTAAAAATCTCCTGGGTATCTCCACATATATTTCAGCCTCAGCACCATTAAGAGATTGGACATGAATATTCTGTAAACCTTTGATCATTTCAAGAGGGTAGAACAGGATAGGAGGAGTCTTTCATGCTGGAAATTCTTATGTCATTGTCCAATGTAATACATAACACACCTGTCATCTTCACAAGGAAAAGCTTGGTTGCCTTTTAAAAATTCAGCCCTAAGGGTCTCTCTTGTGATATGTGACCTAGAAGACAGATAACTAGGAGGATTCTTTGAGTGAACGAATCCTGGGTTTTATTGCTTTCGGATGTAACCACCTCCAGAGCTGTGGAAGAAGTTGCTATTTAATTAGAGAGATTAAACTAGGAATGTACTTTTCTCCTAACAAAAGAAAAAGATGAGGGACTCAGGGGACTTCTGGGTGTCTATACCTTGCCCAGAAGGCAGGATTTGCCTCTTTAAAATGACTTATTCATCTCTCTGGACCTCGGCTTTCTATATTCACCTTTTTTTTTTTATTCGTACTTATGAATAACTGTCCAGTGTCCAGGAAACAGTGGGCACATTTACTTATCTGACCTCAGTGATGTGGTTCTGCTTATAACAGAAGGCTATAGATGGCTTAGATTGCTTAACAGAACAACTATGGCAGAAGTACCAGTGTATATAAACCAGGATAGAAAATAAAGACTATTTTGTGGGATTTGCGGAATTTGCAGAAGGATTTATATTTGAGAAATATATTTTCCCTTGACACCTGTGTTGTGTTTTTTTTTCCCCCATCTTTGGAGAAAGAAGCAGTGTACAGATTTAAGATACATAGAGGGTCCATTGGTGAGAATGAAACATAAAAGGTTTACTTAGGAGTAGCCATGTCAAGGGGTTTGCAATGTACTCAGAAGACCAGAGAGACTCTTTCACAGTTTTAAACAAGAGATTGCCTTATTCCAGCTTTTGCTTTCATAAAATAACAATGACAAGATTTGAGGCAAAATCCAATACAATGAATCTGAGCATACTTCCATATTTTTAGTATATAAGTGAAATCCTTCTGCTGATTGGAATTTCAGTGTAGCCCAGATGGCCTGGAGAGAACTCAAATGACAGCAAATATAGCTATAATGGCCACCATCTTGCTACATTAGACAGATTTAACCCCTGTTCACTGTGACTGCTGCAGCCCCGAATCATGGGCAAACAATTCTACACTGCATTTCAACTAAAAATCTAATTTGAACATTATTCAAGCCCCCTCACCAGGTAACCTTGTCTTACTCCTTTAACTTCAGTTATGGTCCATGCCCTTACTGTATCAATGGTCTAGTTCTAATGAAATTTTTGCTGTCATTTTAATTCACATGTACAGAATCCAGTGCCTTTACTCATAGTGTTCCTTTTGCTCATAATTCCCTTTTTTTCCCCTCTCTCTTCTGTTATCAAACTCCAACTTATCTTTAGGATTCAGTTCAAACACTGCTTCCATTTTATTTTTTTATTATTATTATTTTTTAATATTTTTATTTATTTCTAGGAGAGAGAGAGAGAGACAGCATGAGCAGGGGACAGTCAGAGAGAGAGGGAGACACAGACTCTGAAATAGGCTCCAGGCTCTGAGCTGGCTGTCAGCACAGAGCCCGATGCGGGGCTCGAACCCACGAACCGCGAGATCATGACCCAAGCGAAAGTCGGACGCTTAATCGACTAAGCCACCCAGGCGACCCTAAACACTGCTTCCATTTTAAAGAATACCTTTGGCTTTTAATTAGGCCCACTACTGCTTCCAGAAAACCATGTTTGTGCCTAATGTTAGCATTTCATTTCTTTAACAAATATTTTTTAGCAACCGTTACATGTCAGGTACATTATTATCACCACTTGGGATACCTGGTGAGCATATAATACTCCACTGAATTTTTTTCATATATTACTTCCCCACTAGACTATAAATATCTTGATGATGGACCCTATTCAAATCATCTCTATGTCCCAAGGACCTAGCATGTTACTGTTATTTGATAAAGTCCCCAGTAGTTACCTGATTTATGAATTGATTGAATAAGTACGATAAAACCTTGGATTGCGAGTAACTTCTGTGAGTGTTCCACAAGACGAGCAAACATTTCTAATAAATTTTAACTTGATAAACGACCGATGTCTTGCAGCACAAGTAGTTGAGCCAATAGTACTTCTCTCTCTCTCTCTCTCTCTCTCTCTCTCTCTCTCTCTCTCTCTCTGCAGAATTGTAGGTGATCATCTCCCATCCTCAGATGTTCAGTCTCAGGCCATGGTGGCAGAAATCAGTGATTTTTCAGACTATTGGAAGGTGCCTGCAATTGACACTAGTGTATGTTTTATCACTTGAAAGCACATATGGACAGAACTTTGCTTTTCCTTACAAGAGTAAGCTTAGGAATACTTTGCTTCATTCTAGGTCAGGCTACCTGCAGATAGGGACCCTTTCCTCTGCTGTCTTATTCCAATTACATTAAATAGAGTATATGACAAGGGTTTATTAGTACTGTACTGTAGTCAACATCTGTGCAAGCATATATACAATGGTCCTCATGCAGAAAAAGGTTGAGAAGAAAGGCAGTATGAAAAAGGAGATGATTATGGTGGAAGTCAAAAGGAAATCATCAAGGGGTGCCTGGGTGGCTCAGTCAGTTAAGCATCCTACTTTAGCTCAGGTCATGATCTCACTGTTCCCAAGCTTGAGTCCCATGTTGGACCCTGTGTTGACAGCTTAGAGCCTGAAGCCTGTTTTCAGATTCTTTGTCTACCTCTCTTTGTCTCTCCCCTGCTTGCTCTCTCTCTCTCTTTCAAAAATAAGCATTAAAAATATTTAAAAAAAGAATAAAATCATTGAGAAGTACCAACAAGGTATGCAAGTGACTGAAATTTGTAAGAAGTCTACATCAGTCATTTGCACAATGTAAGGAAGGAAGAAATAAGGGGGCTAGATGCAGCAAAGGAAGTCACAAGAATATCAAAGCAATGACCACGTATTCTGGGAGATGTAATAGGTTGCTTCTAGTTTGGATAAATAAGGAGCAACTAGCAGGTGATACTGTGACCGAGAACTTTATCTGTGAGTTGCCTTGTACACCAACCTCCGAAGTAAAATGCCAGGTATGTCAACAGAAAACAAAGAAGTCTTCAAGGCAAGCAGGGAATGGTTTGATAACCTTAAGAGAAGTGTCAACCATAGTGTTGTGAGGCATAGAGAGGCTGTGGGTTTGGATGCTAAGGCAACTGAGGTGTTCACTACTAAGTTCCAGAAGCTCATGGTTTCCAAATGTTACCTGCCAGAGCAAGTTTTTAACTGCAGTGAGACAGGGCTTTTTGGAAAAAGATGCCAAAGAGGACCTACATTACAGAAGAAGAGAGTGCAATACCCAGGCACAAGCCCATGAAAGATCGTCTCACCCTCTTGTTTTGTGCTAATGCAAGTAGGGATTTCAAAGTCAAGCCCTTGCTTGTGTATCATCCTGAGAATCCATGACCTTTCCAGAAATGCAAGGTGCAGAAAAACCAGTCAAACGTTGTGTGGAGGTCCAACAGCAAGGCTTGGGTCACTCATATCTTGTTCACTGAGTGGATCAACAAGGTCTTTGGTCCTGCAGTGAAGAAATACCTTTTAGGAAAGAATCTGCCACTGAAAGCCTTGTTGGTTATGGATAATGCTCTTGTTCATTCTCTAGGCTTTGAGACCAACTTACTGGAGGAGTTCGAGTTCATTAAGGTCAAGCTCCTTCCTCCCAATACGATTCCAATCCTTCAGCCCATGGATTAGCAGGTCATTTTGAACTTTAAGAAGCTTTCCATCAAAGCACTATTTCAGTGATGCTTTGAGGTGACTGAAGGATAAACCTTACCCTCTGAGAGTTTTGGAAACATCGTTTCCACATCGTGGACCACCTCAAGATCATCAATAAAGCCTGAGATGAGGTCACCAAGAGAACCCTCAACTCTGGTTGGAGAAAACTATGGCCTGATTGCATTCTTGGAAATGACTTAGAGGAGCTTGTTCCTGAACAGGAGCCACCAGTTATTGATGAACTTGTGTCCTTGGGGAAGACAATGGGACGACATTCAAGAGCTGCTGGAGGAACATGGCCAGAAGCTGACCACCAACGAACTGATGGATCTGCATTGAAAGCAACAGCAAGAGGCTATGGAGGAGATCTGGTCTCCAGAGGAGGAGGAGAAAAAGGCAGAGGAATCCCTTACTTCAAATGAAATTAAGGAGGTGTTAAAATGTAGGAAACAGTGCAACATTTTGTAGAAAAGCACTACCTGAATAAGGCTGTAGCACTGTAAGCAATAAATCTGTTTAACGACAATGCAATGCCACATTTCTGCAAAATCCTCAAAAGGAGGCAAAAATGAGTGTCATTGGGAAAGTTCTTTGTTAAAGTTGCATGAAAAGAAAACTATTCCATGGAACCAATAAATAGCAGTGATTCCTTTCGTGATAGTGAAAGTCATCCTACACAATAACCCTTTTATCTGTTAGCTTCCTTACACCAGCCTCCAAGGTTTTCAAAGGTAGGTGCAGGTTAATTTATTTTCTTTATATTTTGTATTTCCTTTATTATTTTGTATTATATTCCAGTATTGTAATCATTTTATATGAATAGTTTTTGGGTTGTGGAACAAATCATCTAGGTTTCTATTATTTCTTATGAGAAAATTCGCTTTGTATACAAGTGCTTTGGATTACAAGCATGTTCCTGCAACAAATTATGCTCACAAACCAAGGTTCTCGTTTATATTTTTATGGACTCCTGATTCTGAACACATTAATATCATTTGCATCTCTTGGTATCAAACTATTGTTGTCTTGTCTGCTTTATGTTTGTAAAATCATTTGTTCATTAAACAAGCTTTAAGTTCATAATCCAGGTATTTGCATTTGTCTCTTATTTCTTCATTAAACCTTCCTTGTTCCTTGTCTTCTAGGAAGTTTCCTTAGGAATAAGGAAATGAAGTAGAAATAAGGGATGAAAGAAAGACTTTTCCATTTTTTTTTTAATATTTTATTTCTGAGAGAGAGAGAGAGAGAGAGAGACAGACAGACAGACAGCATGAGTAGGGGAGGGTCAGAGAGAGAGGGGGAGACATGGAATCTGAAACAGACTCCAGGCTCTGAGCTAGCTGTCAGCACAGAGCCTGACATGGGGCTTGAACCCACGAACTGTGAAATCATGACCTGAGCTGAAGTCGGACACTCAACCAACTGAGCCACCCAGGTGCCCTGGAAGAAGGACTTTGGAAGGTTACATATTTCCATTGTACTGAGGGGCTACAAGGAGTGGTGAATCATAACATAGGGCATTCATACCTCAGGTTAGACTAGTTGGAGTTTATAGAATTGGGGGATTTTATTTTGAAGAGATTGTGCAGGTTACTTAACTCCACATTATACTAGAGACTTCTATTCGTCCCTAATAAGGCTTTCATGTTCTATGTGAATGCTTCCAATGAGGGAGATGTCTTAAGGTATTTTAAGGCATTTTGATGTTTTTAAAGTTGTTTTTATTGTTCTTGTTATTGATTATAACTCCCTGGTGCTGGGAAGTCGTTAGAATAAGTAATAATTAATATGTAACAAGTTGCAGAATCTTTTAGGAGAATCTGACCTCTCACCTTAGAAACACATTATTGAAATAAACTTCAAAGACAGTGTGTCAGTGTCCAAGCTGAGCACCTACCCTATTTTTGCTTCTGTGTGACCCAAATTAAGGGGCAAAAGCTAACAGCCCTTAAAGCAATCAGGGACTCCCTTTGCAAGTTTCTGCTCTGTTGAACCACTGGAGGCTCTAACTCATCCTCCTGGTAATTAACTTGCCTGTTTTATCTTGGTCATTGACAGGTTTTACTTTCCTAGTTTGTGTGAATTCATTAACACAGAATGGCTGTTTGGATAGAACTCTGTTCTAGACTCAATGGAAATAAGAGCCAACAATGGCCATGGAGGTCACAGCTGTTTTTCTCCAGGGGCTTACGTTATTCTTTTTTTTTTTTTTAATGTTTTATTTATTTCTAGGAGAGAGAGAGACAGCGTGAGCAGGGGAGGGTCAGAGAGAGAGGGAGTCACAGACTGAAACAGGCAGTCAGCCCAGAGCCTGACACGGGGCTCGAACCCACGAACCGCGAGATCATGACCTAAGCGAAAGTCGGACGCTTAACCAACTAAGCCACCCAGGTGCCCCTCCAGGGGCTTACATTAAAGAGAAAGAAAGGATGAATATAGACTACAACACTCAATTCCCATTCTTAGTCTTCTTTCAGTCCTTATGAAGCATCCTACAGAGGTCAATGACATATTGTTTCTGGAAATCTCTGGGACTTAGGTCACAGAAAGTTTAAGTAGATATTCTTTAAGATACAGTCATACTGTTATTTCCCATACATATGCATATATAACTGAATGTTCTAGCCCTAGAGAAAAAAGTGAAGTATCTGACTATATTGACTTCAGACCCTGAATTTGTCACTTAACAGCGATCATATCTGGCTATATCAGAATACTTAAGCCAGTGGCCACAGATTCATATTACACTCCAGTTGGTTTGTACTTTACCCCTCCTTACAATCATAAGCAAATTAACATGAATGCTAAAATTTTGAGAGTGAGGATGTTCATGGCTTTCATCAGATAATAAAAGCTAGGTAGTGATTGCTGCACAGAGCCATGACCATGGACGGGGAACATGAATAGCGCCTTCTCTATTTATAATAATTGCTTATTCAGGATATTTGTTTTCTCCTTATTGTGACTTTATCTTTTTTCTCTTTACCTAGAAAGCAGAACAGCAAAATTAAAAAAAAAATGAATACATAACACAATAACAACAACAATAGCAACAGGAATAACAACAAACTTTTTGTAGAGTTATCTATTGAGATACCTATTGATAATGTTGGGGGGAAAAGCAGAATTATTAAAACATAGTAAGGATTCATAAAATGTAAACAAATATTCACATTTTTAAAATATAAATAATTTTTCACTTGAAGTCAAGTTCAAGGTCACTATATATTCAGTATTGATCAGATGGTGTCCTATCATTATTTATCAGATGAATATAAATATAGATCTTTAAATGAAACAGAAGTAGAAAAGAAAAATAATATGAAGTTGTTGTTAATGACAGTGACCAAATAGGTCAACTATCAAAGCTTTGCTTGATAGATTTTTTTTTTTCCATGTTTCATTATTTCTGCGGCCTGTCAGTTGCTCTGGGGAGAGAAACAGTGCACTGTTATGAGTTTTCCCGAGGAGGGGGAAAAAAAAGCAGTTAAAAGGCTTTTGAGTTCAACAAATGTGTCCTGAGAGCCAAATGGAACAGGGGTGAAATCCTAGCTAAAGCCCATGGGGAATAATTTGTTGCTAACAGCATCTGGAAAGGAAGTGTGGCAATGGCCACAGAGGTTTGTTTATAGAACAAATGGAAGAAAAGGGGCTTTAAAAAGGTAGATTTGATGACAAGAGGGAGGAGGGACAAAGTGATGGAAGTCTCGAATGAGTTTGGGGATTTAGGAAGGAGATTTAATATACTGAATAGCAGGTCACCACTAAAGAAGTGAATACCTGAGCAAGAGATATTGGTAAGAACACACTGTTAGTGCACGGGCTTCAAACCTAAAAGCAAACTCAAATTAAATAGTTTATTATCCCTCTGGCTGCTCCTACCACCAGTAATGTGTTTTCCCTCAAGAAAGGAGTATTTTGAAAATCTATATTAATCATGGAGACCACTGTTTATACTTACCCATGGGCAGCCTATTGTCAAAGCCGCCTAAATACTCCTTGCTTCTCTAGAGTGAACCAGAGATGGTGGCCAAGGTGCTGGACCCTGCAGCAGGGGGCCTGCAGACCTCCACTGTGCAGGGTTGCCTGGGCTCATTCTGAGATAGAGCCTGCTATTCTGTCCTACACTGTACATTCAGCTGGCAGAGCACCCTGCCTTGGGCTCTTCATTGTAGGAACAATATTTCAGTTACAGGAATAGGGTAACATAAAAGCAACAGTACTGAGGCAGAGAGTATTCTATTCCGAATGGACTATAGCCTTTTCATCCTAAATCCCTCCACTTCTCTTCCACAGACTTTCAGCGTCTGGGCAGGTGAAGAAGGCAAGAGTCTGTGGTTATAGTCTTCCACTGTCCCCATGGCCACATCTCAGGGGTGCAGTCAAGGCCAAGGCCTTCCCAGGCTGCTTGGGGCTTTATCCATGGCTTCTTATTCCAATTCTCTAAGGAGAATAATTTTGTCCCAGTCTGAAAGTCTCTCACTCACTTCCCAGCCTGTGTGGTAAGTAGTGGTAGAGTGAGGGAAATTAGAATAGAGTCAAAGTTAACTGTTCGGTTCTTATACAGCCCCATTTCATCTCTCCTTGACTCTGGACCATGTGGGCAGCCTTCTACTTCAGATCCATCCAATACTTACTGAGACTCTCTAGAATGCTTTACCTAAACAGGAACTAGGCTCATGCTAGCCCTCCTATGAATATTTGAATATTGCAGGAGATTCAGCCCAACAACCACTATCATTTATTGGGAAAATAGTGTTCACTGCCTGCATGGACTCTGGGGTCTAAGGACCTGACTTTGAATGTGGATCCCTCACTTGCTGGCTGTGAGACTAGGCAAATCACTAAACCTCCCAGTCCCTGAGTTCTTCTATCTGTAAAATGGGTTGTTGCAGAGGATAAATGAGCTAATATATGTACAATGTTAAGACTAGAGTCAAAGTCGACTCACTATGTGTGTACTAAATATTACTGTCATGTATCACAGCATTATTATTATTATTATTATCCCTCATGTTGTACAGAGTGTTCACATATGTGCTTATTTTATCTGAACAATGTCATGTGGCATATATTTCAATTATTATCCAGTTTATACATTAGTAGGGGAGAGAGCCAGTGTTTGCACTTGAGTCTGTTCCCAGATTCTGTACTTTCCTCACTATGCAAGTATTTCAAAGATGTTGAGTTATAGTATTAAAATTTCTAATATGATGGCAGATGACAGAAGATATTTTACATATCTAATAAGATTATAGATAACTAATAATATCTTCTACTTTTTATTTATTTCTTTTAGTTATTTACTTTGGTGCCAAGTGTTATACAAAATGATCAGTATTTCTTTTTACTGTATAAAACAAATTTCCTGTAGGGGCACCTGGGTGGCTCAGTGGGTTAAGTGTCCAACTTTGGCTCATATCATGATCTTACAGCTCATGAGTTTGAGCCTCACACTGAGCTCTGTACTGACAGCTTAGAGCCTGGAGCCTGCTTCAGATCTTACATCTCCCTCCCTCCAGGCCTCCCTCCCACTTGCACTCTGTCTGTCTCTCTCAAAAATAAACATTAATTTTTTAAATGTTTTTTTTTAATTTATTTATGAGAGAGAGAGAGCATGAACAGGGGAAGGTCAGCGAGAGAGGGAGACACAGAATCCAAAATAGGCTCCAGGCTCGGAGCTAACTGTCAGCACAAAGGCCGACGCAGGGCTCGAACCCACAAACTGCGAGATCATGACCCAAGTGAAAGTCGGACGCTTAACCGACTAAGCCACCCAGGCACCCCTCAGAGCCCAAATTCTTGCTATAGAAAATTAGGACTTATGCATCTCCAAGAGACCATAATAGAACAAGATGAAATATTTAAAATTTTGTTTTGTTTACTTATTTTTGAGAGAACGAGACACAGAGTGCCAACCGGGGAGGGTCAGAGAGACAAGGAAACAGAATCTGAAGCAGGCTTCAGGCTTTGAGCTGTCAGCACAGAGCCTAATGCAGGGCTCAAACCCATGAACCATAAAGTCATGACCAGAGCTGAAGTTGGATGCTTAACCAACTGAGCCACACAGTTGCCCAAACAGAATGCAATATTAAATGGTAATTGGGATTGCTGATAACTAAAGAAACCAGAAGTTCTTGGACAATGACATTCAATAAAACCATTTGATGACATTTTAGTGCTGAATAAAAATGTAGCATTACAAGTTCAGATCCATGCCTTTTTCCTAATCTTCTGGAGCACCATTATCATCATTAGAGTCATAGTCATCTTGACAATAACCTAATGAGCATTACTTCTTTATATTTTTAAATAGCTCTGTGCGTAATATCTAGTTTCTCCTTCACTACGTATCTTTGAAATTAGCATTACTCCCATTTGAGACTTCAGAAAACTGAGAAAGAAAGTGCAAAGGATTTGTCAAAGCTAATGAAGATATGACCCAAATCTCTTGATATGTCACTCTAATCCCTTAACATTTATGCTGGTTCACTTCTAAGAAATATACCAGAAAAAATTTTTAGAAAAGAAAATGAGCATTTTTCTCCCTTACTCTTCCACCAGTAACTCCCCGTTAGTGGCTTAGATTGACAGTGTATGTACATGCATGCAACAGGCAAACCATGTGGCAGATAAGTAAAATAATAAAATCATTTTTAATTATTCACATTTTTAATTTTTATGCTCTCATTAGCAAATATAGTTTGGGCAGTTGCTTCATACTAGCCAGAGTTTGGTTGCAGAAATGAATAAATGTGATGGTCAAGGCCTCTGATCACAAGGATTTGAAAGTCTGTTGGTAAAATAGATACAAGTACAAATCACAATGACATAATATTGCAATAGAGGTGTCAAGCAAAGCTATGAAACCACTAGTAATAAACACAGGAAACTAGGGAGCTTTTAGAGAGGAGAGAGTATTAGATCTCAGAATGGCAATTTCTTATAATTCATCAAGCAGAAAGGGATGTAAGGAAATGTATGTGTCATTAATAGCATGTGCACGAAAGGCCCAGGTGCATGACCATTACCCAGATCATCTCTCCTGATCAGAAAAAGGTCAGTGATATTAGTATTTGGAACCACATTACCACAACCAGTCCTATTGGGTTAGCCTAAATTTAATAAAATGACTTGAATAGTACAGTCCTACATGTTAAGATAATATCCAGTTCTGTATTCCTGACTTGCCATTAGGGCTGTGTGGCCTTAAGGTGGTCACATTACATCTTAAGCCCTCTGTTTCCTCATCTGCAAAACAAGAAGTTTGGTTTAAGTTCTATAAAATCTTTTAAGATCAGTATAATCCTCCAAATGATAACAGAAGCATTTGTTCCCCCACCAGATTCTGTGGATGACTATATGATCATTGGACCCAGGTGTTTTTATAATTATGATAAATTGAACAAATACTGAATGCTCAGTGGCCTTCAAACTTCAGCTTATCACCTGTGTGCTAGGCTGCCCTTCTAATAGTGGTGGAAGAAACCACACACCCACTGACCCACTTCTGCCTTAGATATTTCAAACACAGAATTTTGTGAAATTTTAATAGGCCAATAATTTTTCCAGAATAGAGAGAAAAAGAAAATATATATATATATATATACACATACATACACATTTATATACATGTATACATATACACTTCCATATGTCATATATAGAGACATATAAAGACAATTTATTGAGTTACACATCTTGATATCCTGTGGAGCAATGAATTACTCTAGGATAAAGAGGATCATGACACAAAACTAACTTGAGATTTGTAAAGTCCCTAAGGTAAGAGAGCGTCTCATGCCAAGTAAAGAAGGCAAAGAGCCTTTGATGGTCAGAACAAGTGAGAAACCAAGAAAAAGTGTATTAGAACTGATGGTTGGAAATCAAGATACATTGACATACTCCCGAAAGGAGACAACATCTAAAATAGTAGATGTTTGGGGGGTAATTAGCTGATTAAGTTTATGGTAATGCAGTGTCATTTTCTAGGTTCTACATGCTTTTTAGTTATTGAAGATTTCATCTACACCAATCATGTCTTTTCCCATTACCATATGCTTGTCACTTGACATTATCAAGAAATAACAATAGAACCTCTAGAGAATGCTGGGGATATTAGTTATTTTAGGATGATACCAAATTGCAGAAAGCCAAGAAGAGAAAAGAAGTTTACCTTGAATTGAATAACCTGCCATCTCACTCCTATTCTTCCTTTCCCTTCCCCTCCATACCATTGCGACGAGTACTGTTATCACTATTTTGGCAAGAACACTGGGAAAGAAACATCCACGGAGAGAACAAGTATAACCAAATAAATATGCATTGCTCCCTGGGGATTTGGCCTCCATTGTGTATTCAAGAGAACACCCCCGTTTTGGTTAAGCTAGGTATACCTAAATTTCAAAACCTAGATCTAAACAAGCTTAAAAGTCTATACTTTAATTCCAGTCCAAACCAAGACCAGCAGTTGAATTATACAACTGCAACTGATGTGAGGTACATGCAGTCCATGCTTTTGGCAGAAAAAAAATCCAGAAAAAAAAGACCAAGAACATTTACTACTGTGTCATTTACATTAGACTAGCCGAGGCTACATAGCAGGCTTTTGAGAAGAAAGTACCGAGGTACTATTTCCCAGTAAGTAGATATGGTAGACTTTCAGTGAGGGTGGCTCTTGAACAGGACTTTGAATAATGAATAAGAATTGAGAAGTAGAGAGAAGACGATGGAAAATTCTAAGGAGGTGGAACACCAAGAGAAAGGCACAGAATGGTCACAACCCTGGAGATTTCTAGGACACACAAAAGAGTTTAGTTTGGCTCAAGCAAAGGGTATATGGAGGTCAAGGTAAGCACAAAGATGATAGAAGCCCATAGCATTTTTGAGCCCGAACAACACAGTTGGTTCTCTGTTAAGGAAGATTAATATGGGAGCAAAACATAAGATGAATAGAACTGGACAGTGATTGGACAGACATAGGTTTACCAGTCAGGAAGTCACTAAAAAGGACACAAGTGAAAAGGAAGTAATGCACGTTACTCAAGCAGTTAAAGTGGAAAACAGAAAATGAATGGAAGATGTTTTAGGATGGCTGAAAATATTGAATTGGAAACAAAGTCCATATTATAGATAAGGGGAAAGAAAAAAATTAAAGTGATGCAAAGATGAGAGTTTAAATCTGAGGTCCTGGAAGGGGTGTTGGGGCATTTCATATAAAAGGAATATGCAGGCAAGAAAGAGTTTGCAGTTAAAATTATACATCACTCTTAAATGTATTGAATTGAAAAAGTCTGCAAAGTATTCTAGATAAAGAGTTCTTATGGAATATTAGGAATGTATAAATGTAGTTCAGGAGATAACGTAGGTTTGTGGCATTTCCCAAGGAAGTGATTTCAAATTTATAAGAATGGATTATATTTTTCATATAGTCAGTGCAAAAGGACTAAAAAATGGGGCAGGGACAGGTCTTTAGGAAATGTGTATATTAAAGCCCAGGAAGAAACAGAGAAGGAAAGAGGGAGTAGAAACAAGAAAGTCTAATATCAGAGAAAGAAATTTAAAAATATATAAATTGATAGGTGCTTAATGACAAAGGAAAATTGAAAATGATGGCAAATTAGAGAAAAGAGAAAAATAGATTTTACACATAAGGGTATTGTAAGCTTCAAACAACAACAACAACAACAACGTGTGTCTTGAATAGTGGGGGAAAGGGAGGCCAGACTGTAAGAGATTAAGAAATCTGTGGTCAGTAATCAGTGTAGTGCACGATTTGATCAGTCCTGTATCTGCAGAGGGGCTAACAGTCTGGATATGAGGACTTTCCTAGCACCAATAATCTGTGTTTCTTCACTTTGTGCATTTGATTTGAATTGAATTGAGGCCCATATTTTTCTTAAGTGATGAAAAATAGCAGTATAGAGCTGATTCCTAAAATACTTCAAAATCTTACCAAAAATGGTATAGATTACAGAATGAAATATGCCACAGGCTGTATTTGTAGGTTACCAACATAGAGGTAATTCCCCCTACTAATCAAAACTCTGGGTTCTAAGTGTATAAAACAATAAATTTAGTAAGTATTATTGAGATAAAACAAGTTCATTTATTAAAGACTTTTTCTGTTTTCAAAAAAATATTGCACTGTTTCTTGCATACCTTATTGATTATTTCAACAGCTGGATTCAAACAAATTCCAGCATCAGTAGGACATTGATTGCAGAGCAAGGGTGATGAGGATACTGATGATGATGGTGATAATTGCTACAATTTCAGGGGCACCTACCATGTTTCAGGTGGTTGATGAGATTATTTATGCATGTTATTCTCATCTCCTACTTGGGGAGGAAGAAGGATGCTATGCTTTTTCCAGAAAGCTTGTGGGACCATCTCCCTCTGAGCTCATTAGTCTTCAACAAGCATGACATAGTAATAGTATTTAGCACTTCCCATCTTCAAAGTACTTGGCAAATATTAGCTAATTAGTTCTTCAAACACTCATGAGAGTTTTCTAAGTATGTATTATTGTTCTTACTACCTTGTCACAAATGGAGGCCAGCCATCTACATGGCCTTTCCAAGGAAGTAGAAGGTGTCATTGGTAAAGCCAAGAATCTAACTTAGAAATATTTGTTCTGATGCTTCCTTCTGACCCCTGGACTATGTGTCTCACTTTCTATGGAAAACATCTACTAGTTTCCATATGATGTAACTAGTCCTATGAATTTATTTATTTTTTTTAATTTTTTTTTAATGTTTTATTTATTTCTAGGAGAGAGAGAGAGAGCGTGAGCAGGGGAGGGTCAGAGAGAGAGGGAGTCACAGACTCTGAAACAGGCTCCAGGCTCTGAGCTGGCAGTCAGCACAGAGCCCGACGCGGGGCTCGAACCCACGAACCGCGAGATCGTGACCTGAGCGAAAGTCGGATGCTTAACCGACTAAGCCACCCAGGCGCCCCTGAATTTATATATATCTATATATATCTATAATACAAAACAAATAATTTACTTCATAGCCATTTACAAGACTCCCCTCTCTCTCCTCAGCATCTAACAAAGTGGAAATTATATGTTATTTGATGACTTTAGTTTCTAACTTTCACTGATGGTTTAGGCATTACCAGGTTTTCATACAGAAGAATAATCTCATCAGACACCATGAAGTCTATCTTCTTACTTTCATCTTTTTAGTGACTAGGTCTTCTCTCCAGCAGTCTTTACTTCAGTTTTGATTCAGTGAAGGATTTGATGAAGGAAAAGTTTATACTGAAGGATACTATGTCTTCCACTCAGGCTTATTAAGCCTGATTCACTTTTGACTCTAAGAGAACATATATACATTTTATATAACTTTCAAGCTGCTTCTTTCACATATCTGATCAAAATTAACTTTCTTCTTAATTTTTTCTAAATTTGCTTTGATATTTACATTCCCATTGTAGTTTCTTATGCTTCATTCCCAGTTTATTTTTGTATTTCTCCATTTGCTATCAACCTAAAATAGAATTACTTATATTCTTAACATGTCAGCTCTTCTTCTCAGTTTACCTCTATCAGTGTTACTGGCTTTCTCCAGGTTGCCTGGGCCCAAACCTTGGATTTACTACTCCCTGTATGTTTCCTTGAACACCCACAAAAGAGAAAAAAACAATATCAAATATTCTCATTATACCATTGGATGTGTACTATGGCTACCCACCCAATACAAACCTATCATAATAGGTTCCTAGTTTGCATCCACAGTGTTTTACCATAGTTAAGTGATCAAAACTTATCTATAACCTAACTGGAATAACCTTGTGTTATTCTAGCAGGTACCAGTAGAGATAAGTCAGAATAGTATAGGAACTGACTAACTTCCTGTGAAAGCTAAGAAAACCTTCATGGACTATGTCCCCTGGCATCTGAAAGCTCCTCAGCTTCCAACATCACTTCCATATTGGGAGCTCTCCCCTTTAACATTCTGGGGGTAGAATCCAGCCACACAGAATTCTCATAGTCAGCTATAAAATAAAAATTAAGAAAAAAAAAAAAAAAACGAGAACAAGCAACAACAAATAAAACATAAACCAGGCCATCTACCACTACCACCATTACCAACAAAATTTTGGAGTCAGAAACATGGAAGCTTCTGTTCCAGAAAATTCCTTAGGGTATATTGGCAGGACCCAGCTCCTGAGGAAAAGAATTCTTCCGAGTTAAGGAGCAATCACGGAAGCTTCCAGTTCTTGTATATATGAGTGGGTATCTGTTTCCACCCTATTTATTATTTTCACTGTTTTTACTTGCTGCTAACCTTGTGTTTATATATTTTTTTCATTTGTTTGGGGCTTGTGTTCTTTTTTAAACTGTACTTCAACTATTGTTTTGTATATTTTTCCCTAAAGAATCTGATTTCATTGTGAGGCCTTGGTTGACCAGTCTACCTAAGATAACTGAATCCTAGTTGACTAAAGACTCATTTGGTATTGAGGATTAGTGCTTGTAACATCCAATTCACATCTCTGCAGAAATAAAGAAAGTGCCCAAGACTAAGCAATCTGTGTGCTCACACTAGAACATTATTTCCTTTTTCTTTTATTTCTGTATCTCTTTTGTGGAGAAACAATACCAAGCAGAAAGTGGCAGTTATCTGGGCAATCTGATTATATTGGTTGCCTTCTTGTTAATCAGGTGATTGTGTGTGTTTTCATAGGCCTTCAGTCTACTGCCTGCTCCCTTATATAATTCTCTTCTACTTTATTAGTCTGGTGTCAGCCATTGGAGTATATGTTCTTCAAGGAATGAGATGCTAGTGCAGAATTTAGCATAACATTCACGCTAAATGGACCCAGACAACATTATAGATTAACTATAATTTTTTATGAAATGAATATGTGTTATTGTAGAGAAATATATTATGTAAGCCTTAATTTTTGCCTTCTCCTATCTCCAGGAATCGTAATAAAGATAATTTATAGAACAAGTTCTTGTATTTAGGGAATGTTTTCGAAATAGACAATGTGTATATAAACTAGAAAATACTAATTAAACCTTGAAAATATATTGATTATGTACAGTGGAATATGTATCTAAGCAGTTAATAATTTTAAAGTGTAGGAAAGGTCACTGTGAGTATTTTAAAGAAAAAATATGAGAGGATGAGAATAGAACATATGATCTGGGAAATTTAAATAAAAATCTATTCCTTCTTACTTCTTCCTTATTATTTCATTTCTCATAATATCCTGTATTAACTCATATTGATCAGTTCAATATTTTTACAGATATCCTATTGTATTGCTATTGTATGTAGATATGTGTATTTCTAAAGAGGTTGTAAATTATATTCATTCCTTTAGTACTAACCTAGAAGCAAAAAAGGCGCTGTTATTGTAGGTTATTATTCCTGCCCAAGAGATGACAGGAGAGGCAGAAACTATTTGGAGCTCCGTCTGAATTGCAGTTTTAAGCACATCTGATGTAGTACATGTCTGGAGGTGGCATTTCTAACCTTTTTATCAACTGGGTTCCATGGATCAGAATAAATGATAACAATAGCTCACCGCCTTCTGCTGGACAGATTTGCTGCTTGAAAAACGATCAGGGCCCTATTAAGAGAAGCCACACCACCCTAATGGGGAGCAGATCACAGGCCAGGTCTCTCTGCGGCTGTATCTCTCTGTGTGAGAGGACACGACCTTGCCTGTCTTTTTCCCTGGAATCAGTTGAATGATAGACTTCTTTTCTTTCTCTGAATTGTTATAGCAAGAGGAGAGGAAGGATTGCAGATTTTTTTTCCTTTTTCGTCAGAAAAGAGACATGGCCCATTTTAACATCCCCATTATCTATGTGTCTGTCCACCAGAGCTCTATTTGAAAAGGCCCTATGGTTTCACAATGATGACAAGCCCTTTCTAATGCCACTCTCACTGTCCACAGTGTACCTGGGGCTCCATTTTCATACTTGGAATGGCAATACATTTAGTAGCTGCCCCCGAACTTTCTTTACACTGACCCACCCCTCAGATTTTACTCTGGTCTTCCTTTTCATGAATCATATCCTGTTCCTCCTTTTATGCCCACATATTGCAGTTCTCCTTCCAGACATAATTCAAATTCTGCATTTTCTCTCAAGCTATCCTTACCCATTCTGACTCACAACACTATCTCTTTCTTTCTTATTATTCTCAAGACCCAATAGAGACACTGAAACTTATTATACTATATTCATTTATTTATGATGTAAGAATGCTAGAACCTGATCTTGTTATATTCTGACTTTTTTCTTTTGTCTTCTATACCCTTTTTCATCCCCTCCATAATTACCCAATTTTATGTGTTTCATCTATAACTAAAAAATGTACACATCCATTAAATTTTTAGAGTGCTATTTGGGTTTCTTTGGAAAACATATCTATAAATGGTATTGTGTAATATTTCTCATATTATTTATTACCTATTGATGTACATTAAATCAGGAATATAAAATAGTTAAAGATAGATGGATGCCTGTGGATATGTAGATAAATAGATCAATATCAAGAGACAGCATGAGAGAGAAACAGAGATAAATAGGTGGATGGATAGCCAGTAGACAGCAGACAGATAATCACAGACTCATTACAAAGCTCCAGTGAAACCAAAGTAGAAACAAAAAGCAATCAAAACCAAACTGTCATTAACTATCTAGTCCTTATTTTAAATTTCAAACAAACAAGCAAATGGAGAAGACTTGGCCAGGAAAGGTCCAGTGTTTCCAAGAAAGTTACATGGTTCAAAAAAGAATGAATGAATTGTTTTTGGTTTCACTCTTACTTAAAGACAAGAGCCATCAGACCATCTCAGGGAGAATTACTAACTGTTTTTGGAGAACCTGGTATGTGTTTCTGCCCTCACTCTAGGTGTGAATATGGAATTTTTACATCTGATTCTTCTCCATCCCAGACTGAAAGAAACGTGCAAATTCTGAGAGGTTTAGAAGTAAACTGCTCCAAATATGTAAATTATTTTCGAATAGAGTGAGGAGAGGGTTACCCATTTATGTGCCCTAAGTATTTCTGCCTTTGTGGGCCTCTTCCTCCATTTTATAAAAAACAAAACAAAACAAAAACAATATACCAACAATATACATTATATTTATTAACTCTGTTGGTGTAAGTTGAATATAATAATCTAGGATAGATTCATTTATTTATTATTGTTATAATCATTTTTCTTCTGATTTAAAATAAATAGCAATTATACATTCTCCTGGCTCCTAAAAGTGTCATGTACCTTAGGCACTGTGCCTACTATACCCGATGGATAAACCAGCCCTGAATAAGGGAAGAAAGAGTATTATCTATCACTCCAACAATGTCAACAATTCACAGTATCATTTTATAGTTTGTAAAATATTTAGGCATTATCTTATTTGATACTTCTAAAACTCTATGTAATTGGTATTAATGACATCAGTTTTAGAAATACTGACATTGAAATTCTGCCTGTTGTAGTGCTGTCACAACTAGAAATCAGCAGCTTGATGGTACAAAATCCCTTCTTAAAGGGCCAGTGCATTCTTTTTCCCCTGTTGAAGGATCAATGTTAGATGCAGAGTTGCTTCTGTTTTATCCTTGGTCACATTATGGACATCCTGTCACATTATGGACAAATCAATTCTCCCTTTTGATGTGAAACACAGGCTTGTTCTCCTGCCTCATATATGCTTGATTAGACATACAAATATGCATATTTATTGAATATATGAAGATAAACAAGAAACGTACTCTTTATGAACCTAACCTTTCATTTTTAACAACTGGCACTCACCCTCTCGCCCTCCCAAAAATATGGGAGCAAAACTATAACTTTCCTTAAGGGAATTTTTTTTGATACATCTCAAAGCTACAAATAGTTTTAAGATTGGCCTACTCATGTTAAAATATTTGTTTTATAATTACAAAAAATATTTGTAAAATATCTTAACTCTGTAAACTTTGTTCCTAAGAGATATATAGGGAACACAAGTTTGAATATTTTCAAAAGGGCATATAAAAGTTAAGCTCTCCCTGCTGTCCGAGGGTAGTTCCCATATTTTTGTAGAGGGGACTACATGTAGTAAAGTCTCTGGCCTTCTGTAATGCATGACACCATTCATCTGTTAAGCTCTTTCATTTGAAAATAATGAGCAGCCAAGAGTTTGAAAAACTAAATCTATTAAGAATATTTATGTAGGAAAACTATCACTAAACACCTTCATTCACTCATGTAATGAGATTGGCATCACGATAAAATTCTTGTCTTGTAAAATAATGGTCTTATGGCTTTTTCTGGCTCTTAAACCAAAGATAATTGGGTTAATCTCTGCGGGAAGTCCATCTGTTTCCAGTAAACCATTTTAATTGTGGATGACTTTATTTCAGAAATGTGGAAAAGGTCTTGCCACCCACTTCCTGATCTTAGGAAATACAAGAATGGATATCAAAATTCAGAATGTAGATGTGTAGAAAATAGAACTGCTGCCATGGATTTGCCAGCCTGCAAATAGTGTGATACTGGCAATATCTTATATTTGCTGAGTGTATTTCATTAAGGATTTAAAAATTAAGTTTTTGGCATGAATACTTGTGCAGCTTTACTGAGATAAGGACAGAGAAATGTATCCACACTGCAGAGGTAACATGGTATTATGCACAGGCAATATTTTAAAACTAAGACCATATGTTGTATTTGCAAACCTTCCATATATGGTGCATTGCATGCCACATTTGGTCATATATTACAGTATATTACCATATGTTCTGATTGTTTCGCATGTGAGAATCCAGTTTGTCCAACTCTATTTTATAAGCTCACCAAAGGTAGAGACCAGGTATATGCCTTGTTCTTAGCCCATAGATGCTAGGCATACATTAAAATGCTTAATACATTTTTAAATATTTATTTCTGAACAATGGATTAATTCATAATTGAGTTAGATAAGAAATAATTCTTTTTTTAAATGCAATGAAATTACATGGTGAGTTAGAAAATATTTCAAGCACATTTGCCTTATTTTATGTATTATTTTCATATATGCCAAAACATTGTTGAATGGAAAGAGATATATAGATAAATGTTTTTCCCTTCCAGACTTAGATCTAAGCTGGTGGATTTAAATCTCAACTCTGCTAATTACTAGTGGCAATAACATGACAACATTGTCATTACAACTAAAAGAGTTCCTTGCAAGCAGTAAGCAATAAGTGTTGTGCGTTGCTGTAGCCATTGTTAACACTTACAAGTATGGCTTTTGAGAGCACTGTGCCTTATGCACAAATATCTAGTTGTGGACAAGTTGCTGGGAATGCCCTTTCTTCTTTTCATAGCTTTTGCCTGTGAGATCAAGAAGCAGACTTTGCCTCCAATAAAGCAGTTCTATATCTCACTTTTTAGAGTTAGGAGAAAATTTTTGTTCTATATTCCTTCTTTTACATTTTGAAAAGTAAGATCCAGTAAAAGTGATGTGCTTGCTGTCATACCAACAAAGCTAAGGCTTCCACAGAAAGGGGGGAGCACATGATAAAATATTTGGCTTCACTCACTTAATCTGTATTTCATGACCTTCTACCATATGGCAGACACTACACTGGAAGCAATATCAGAGATGTTTCTGCCATTTTTTGACACTTACAATTGAGGGGATGAAGTAGTCAGTGCCCGTTGGTACTGGTACTGGTAACACACCTGTGAAAATACAATTACAGCTGTGACCAGGACTACAAAGGGAAATGACATGGTGCTCAAAGAACACACATCTGGAATGGGTACTCAGGACAGGCTTCTTTGAGGTAGTACTAATGGAACTGGGATTTGTGCTGGCTACCATCAAGCCATTGATGTTCAACACAGGCTGTTTGAAATGTTAAAGAAACAGGGAGCATTATGTAGGAAGCTTCTTTGATGGAAAGGAGCAAGGCATATTTGACAGACCAGAAGCAATCCATAGAGTCTTTAGTATAGAGATGGAGGGTGACTGTGGAGATACATAGAGCCCAGTCCATCCAGGGTTTGAGACTAGGACAAGACTTATAATCTTTATCCTAAAAGTTTTATAAGACCTCTGGGGTTGTTGTTGTTGTTAATGAATCAATTAACTAATAAACTTACATTGTTATAAAGTATATATAACAAAAAATGTTCCATTTTAACTACTTTTAAGTGTGCATTCCAGTAACATTAAGTGCATTTACAGTGTTGTACCATCAACACTATCCATTTCTAGAACTTTTTTCATCATCCCAAGCAGGAACTCTGTATCCCCCTCCATTCTCTCTTTCCCTTATCCCCTGATAGCCTCCATTGTACTTTCTGTCTTTATGAAATTGCCTTAGATGCCTCATATAAGTGGATCATACGATGTTTATCCTTTTATGTCTGATTTATTTCACTTAGCATGTATTCAGGTTTCATTCATGTTGTTCATCAAGTGTTTTAAACAGAGAGGGTATAGAGTCAAGTTTGTTTCTGAATTTTCCTCCAGAGATAAGATGGATAATAGAGGAGATAGATATAGGAAGACCTTCTAATAGCGTGTTAGGATTCTCCTGACGAGAGACAATGTAGTCTAGATGAACGTAGAGCAGTAGAGAGGGAGAGAAAAATTCAGTAAGATTGAGGAGATATTTAAGAAGTAACTGTTGCCTTCAGTGAGTTTATTGTTTAGTTGAGGGGCATGAAACAAATATAAAACAATAATGCTAATTTAGTATAAGTATAAAGCTATATACCAATGCACAAAAACAGATACTGACTTGATAGAATTGTGACTGATGATTGGCTAAGGAAAATGTAGTTCAGGTGGAAAACCAGGCATAAAGTATATGACAGAAAACAAGATAAGGCAGTATAAACAAATTTTAGACCCTGGGATTCAGAGAAGCCTTGTAATAACTATAGAATTTGTGATAAGGTAAAAATGAGTGAAGAAGGAGTAGGCAGGGAAAGCTTCATGAACGAGGCAGGACTGAGCTGATCTCATTGGACAGGTTGAATTTGGTTATAAGAAGGAAAAGGAAGAACTTACCCCGGAAGGACAAAGTCGGTGTTAAGAAAATGCCAAATTAGTCCGAGGCCACAATAAAACTTAAGAAATGGGTGAGAAATTTTTCAAAGAAAGAAAGCAGTGTTTTCATACATATTTAGCAAATAATAAATAATGCAAAAGCAGAATATCAACTTAGCACATGATAATCCTTCTTTCGACTTCTTCCCAGTATGTCCTAAAATGATTGAGTTAGATACTCTTTACCTTGAAATGACTCCATGGGGATCAGTGGAAGTCTTTTCATTTAGAGCAGCATTCCCACCTCAATATGAAGTTGAGTTCCTATTTTCTAAGTTTAATAATGTATTTGGAAGTCTAGAACAAATAGCCAGAAAAGAAATGTTTTCTTTAACATGCTGGAAGACTCAGATCTGACTGTCAAGGAGCTGAATCTGCTTTACACTGCCAGGAAAATTGCATTAAGTATCTGGAGCAACTAATATCAGTAGGTGAAAGAGATAAGTAATGAGGCAGAAAAAGAACAAGAAGACTGGATATACAAGCAATCTGTGGTGAGGCAAGATATTGATTTGAAATTACAGTTGATTACACTGGTAGGGGGCAAAGAAAACAGTATTTTCTCCGATGTGAACAAGTGACGTTTCAAAGCATTTTTTGTGTGTTTGAACTCGGACCTCACATTGGTCCCAGTGTGGGTAGAGAAAGAGGAGACATAATTTCACAAGGTCAGCTCCCTTTGTTTAGAAAAATGCATTTCATAGATAGACTCTCCATTTGGGGTTTCAGTAGTATCAGATATAAATGATCATATAGCATACATTTTCCTTTAGCTTTAACTACACGTTTCCCCAGAACTTTATTTGGCTTCACTTTTATATAGTCTTTGACAATTAATCAGTTAGAAATTCTTTCCTCAATATATACTAGTGTAAGCAAAACATTGGATCAGGCAAGTCACTAGGGCCACGTTCAGAGAACTAAACACAGAATACAGTATTATAAGTCAAATAAATGGTAAGAAAACAAGTGTATGTGACTTAAAAAGTCACTGTGGACAAATGTTATCAGAGGCGTTATGGAGCAGGTGGACCATGACCAGAGCCTCGAAGGGCTAGTAACACTCTATCAGTCACAAGGGAAAGAATGTGCTTCCAGGCGCAAGCATGTGAGCAAGGAAAGGTGAACCTCAGTGTTTCTAATGGACAGTAGGAGTGAGGGTGTATTGGAACCACATAGTTCTTTCAGGAAAGTCTTGGTTGGAAGAATAGAATGGATCTCCATAAAAGGAGGATCAATGTTCAGGCTATAAGGAGAGTGTGACTTTAGCATATATACTTAAATAGGGCCTCAGTGATTTTTGAGAAAGCTAGAAATGTATTAAAAGATGTTTTTATAAGTTTGGCTAATGGCTAGTTTGGAAGAGAAGTCGAAGTTAAAAGGGACAAAGTTAGAGATCTTAGCAGTGGTTTAGGAGGAAAGGAGTGTTGACCTCATTTATGGTAGGCCAAGCAAAGACTGGCCAGCCTTCCTTTTCCTCGTGGACTCAGATGAGATAGGCTCAGTAGCCTATGGGAAACCTGCTAAGAGGGTTAAAATTTCTAGGTAAAAGCTTGAAAGGACTAGTATAGGTTAAATGACCAAAAAAACACAAGCAAACCAAAAATGCCCCCTGCGTGAGCAGAACTTCTGGCACTACATAATTTAATGGTCCGCCTGGATTTGTACAAAGATGAAGCCCTGGTGACAAAGGTAACAGAAAGTAGGAGGTCAGGGGTATAGTTAGCAGGCCTAGGATCATTCAGTGGTGGCAGGAGACAGTAGAGTTGTGGTAATATCAAGGACAGTAGTCACACTAGTTCCCCAGGGCTTAATTTGTGATAGTGGAGGCTGGTTTCTCAAGGGGCCCCTGACACCTTACCAGCCCCTTTCCACGAAGTTGCCTTTCATTATTTAAGCACCTACCTAACTAAGGGGGTTAATTCCACAGATGGATGTTGCTGGGTTTGGGGTAATGAAATTCTTTCCAGAGAGATAGTGCTGGCTGTCAGCAGGCGTGGACATTCAGGGAAACTATTTTCAACCTTCCCTGCCTTTTGAAACATGCTTTTGAAAAGATGAGAGGAGGGTGCTCCATGAGATGATTAATTTGGAATCTTTGGGGTGGATAGTAGCATTATTATGATTTTTTTAATCGCCCCGGTGATTCAGAGGGACTTCTAAAGTGTCTAGATTGATGTTTGCTCAGCATGAATTACTCACATCAAACTCACCTTGGGCAGATTCCTCATGGTCTCCTGTCAGTCATCTGCATTTCTGTAAAACACTGCAGTTTTGAGAGCTAGTAGCTTAGATGGATGCCCTTAAACATCCCCATTTGATAGATTCTAAATGAGGTTTAGGGCGGGGCTTAAAATGAGATGTGTCTCTGAGTATTTATTTTAGAATTCTGAAACAGCAAAGACAGCTTTAAAATTCTTCTCTGAAAGTGTAGAATGGTATCAGTGGGTCTTGAGGTTCTATCCCGAGTAGAGGCTGGTTGCTTTAGCTGCAGAAAAGCTTTCCCTAAATCTGCCACATCTTTTAAATAAATGATAAATGGAATCCTTGCAGTCCTGAATATATTAGTAAACTTAATCCTGAAAGTTGTACCTGATAGCATTGTCACCTGTAGACATTTACTGGACATCTTCTCCACGTAATACCCTGACAGTTTATGTGTATGAAACACAATCATGTGCTAAGGGATATTCGAGTCACCTTAGGTAGGAAAGTGAAATGCAGAAAATGTAAAGCTGAAAATTTTCTAGCTTTATATTTCAGCATTTAAGATTTGGAAACTAAGATCAAGGATTTGATTTATTCACTTATTCTCTTCCATTTTATATCAGCCACATTTGCCATATCACTTCATCAAATATCCTCTGCAAATGTTGCAGGATTTTTTTTACCACAACACTTGGGATTCATTGTCTTGCCACTTTGAAGAATGAAGAGGTGGACATAAAATGAGCAGCAAGCAAAAGTTTATTAGAGTATAAGATTAGAAAGGAAAAATAGTAGGAAACTCTTTTTATTGAGAAGGGGCGCTTGTTGGGAGCCATTCTGAGCCCACTAGTCGAGAAAACTCCTGGTGAGGTTAAAGCCAGTTTACACGGTCTCTTGCCAATCAGATGACAACTGATATCCACCCCCACTCACTGCTTGAGCACTGACCCCTAAGGTACCTTGTTGACCAATATCGGGAGTGACTTGTCCCCTTATTCCGTCCCTGGTATGATGATTGCACCTTGTGAAGGAACTTATTGTAGGAACTTCTTTTTTTGATTATGGGAACAGACATCGTGTCTCCAGAAGGTCCTGTTTCCCTCCATACTTTCCCTTGAGCTATGAACAGGCTAATGACCCTTACTCATAAAAGATTGACCTTTACATGTACAATTCTGTTTCTACCATTGCGTTAGTCCAAGATGTTCATACAGCTCAACATGCAAATCAACTAACCAAAAATGTCTCTCATGCCCTAGCTATACAAGAAATCATAAAAGTAGACACAAAGGTAAATGCACTTGAAGAGGCTATTCTATGTATTGGAAATGAGCTAAACTCTTGAAAGGTATGGTTGGCTCTCTGGTGCAATAAAGCATATAACTGGAAAATCAAGTCTTGCCCGGAGACAAAGAGCCTAACTTAGAGAAAAGGAACAGATAAGGGCAGAAGATAAGTTAGTACATACACCTTTGCTAACTGATGGTGTATAGCAGCCCCTTCCCTAAGGCCTACTTTCCACAAACACCTTCCCTTACTCTGGCAGCTGTGATGAGGATGGATAAGAGTATCTACAAACCTATGACTTAATCTTAGCGTTATTAAAATGTGAACACCTTGTTATTTTCTTAGTTACTCAACCTCACTATAATTGGAGCAGTTCTGCAAGAAGACTTCTGTAAAACCTGTTTCTGTACATTTTCCAAAAACATCTTATCACAAAGAGCTATCCATTGTAAAAATTCCATTTCCTGATGCCATGTTAACATTTGACCTATTAATAAAGACACCAAAACCAACAGGACGGAGATGCCTGCCTGGTGATCAGAAAGGATCTCGGGGCTCTCTCACTCTCTCTCTTGCCGACACAGTCCATCCTTCAGGGACCCCTGGACCTGCCGGAGCCGGCCTCCGACAGGCACTCAAAAGTGAATGTCCAAGGACTGTAGGTGAAGTTCCTTGTTTTATAAGGTTCTGGTCAGCCGCCCCCCCCCACGCCCGCCCCTGATTGGCTCCTGTGAGGGGTGGTCTATGGCCATACTTAGGTCTTTTATCAAATTCTTGAGGGGAAACCTGAGCTGGGGTCTGTTACCTTCTTAAAAGGAACCTCATGCCTGAGGGGGTCTGCTGTGGTCATACACTCCCAGCATTGTTCCAAAATAGATGCTTATCCCCATCCAGGGACATCAGGTCCTAATCTTTCCCTGTCTGCCTATTGAATCCTATCTTCTCCTATCATACAAATATGACCTTTCCATAGGTAGGACAACATAACACATGACCTATCTGAATAATGATAGTTTTTTTTTTAATGTTTACTTATTTTTGAGAGAGAGAGAAAGATAGAGTACAAGCAAGGGAGAGGCAGAGAAAGAGAGAGAGATACAGAATCCACAGGTCCCAGGGTCTGAGCTGTCAGCACACAGCCTGACACGGGGCTTGAACTCACAAACTGCAAGATCATGACCTGAGCCGAAGTCGGATGCTTAACTGACTGAGGCACCCAGGTGCCCTTGAATAATCATAGTTTTAAAAATGTATGGATTTCATTCTAAATAGAGAGACCATAATCTAATGATTATGGCTAGTAGATAATCGTCTCTGGGTGTTCCTGCCTTAAATATAGTCAAAACATTGACCCAAGAAGAGTTCCGTAATTCACTCCTTGCATCACTTTAAAATGTGTTAGCTTTATCATATTTACATCATACATGTAATTTTCCTGTCAAGGAATCAAGTTTTTTATTCTTTCTTTTTGTTTTTTACCCACTGTTTACATTACAGGAATAAAACCCATTGCTTTATTGTTTTCTGTTGTCATTTTCTTTGCATATACTTTTTGAAACTGTTCAATCACCTTTCTTTCCCCACACAGTAAACAATCTTCTACATTCATGAAGCCATTTAACAATAAAAAATTTTATATTTACTGCCCACTGCATCTAAATCATTATCATTATCATTAACCAACTGTTCCTCCAAAGCATGAACCAGTCTAGTGCATACATTGAGCAAGGAAAATAGTTTCTAGCCGTGGGCAGTAGATGGTGGCCAAAAGAGTTCAGTATAAAGGAGGACAAGATGGTTGGATACCTGACTAAGAACCAAGCGAGAGCTGATATCTGCCTTTTGATTTGTGCCCCCAAAGAGTTGATACAAATCTAAGGATAATGTTTATACCGAATTTGGTTTACCTGTTTACTAGAAAACACTGCAATCATTTCAAGTTGATTTATATAATCTAGGATGATTGCATAGCCCTGTCAACAAATTTACCAATCAGATAAACTTCCTATCCTGAGAATTAATGGGATGTAACTCCCTTTGCACATTATGAAATTTATTTATATTAAGTTATTAAGTGACCCAGATCAAAAATACATGTGTGTTTTCTTGTTTATTTTTTGCTTTTATGTTTGATTTAGTATTACTTCAGTCACTAATATTAATCTCTCTCACATAGATAACTGACAGGAAGTTATCTGCATAAGTATTAGGCAAGACAAAAAAAGTACTACAAACTTGCCCATTCTTCTCCTTTCATTCCCTCTCTCTCTTTTTCTCCATCTCCCTCTCTTTCTCACTCATTTCCTCTCCCTTTCCTCATCTTCCCTTCCTTTAATTCCATAGCTTCCTGAAGAAGAAATACACATACCAACACACTTTTTTTTTTTTTTTACAGGAAGAAACTTCTCTCTAAAGGTAAATTAGACTTATCTCTAAAGATCTTATATACAAAGATATAAATCTTTGTATAGGGTTTGTTTTTGTTTTTGCATAAGACATCCTCATCCAGTTCAATAGGGGCCTACGGAGACTCATGCTAAGCACTTAACCAAGTGAGGAGAGTACTCATATCACCAGGAACTGAATGCCTCAGAAAATAAGTATCTTTATGGCTTACCCTTTCCGTATAACTTACATATCCAACATCTCATGAACATCTCTTACTATACTTTTCCTATTGGCATTGGTGCTGAGAAAATGGTTTTGTGTAATGGAAATATTATTGCTTAGGAATCAAAGACCAGAAAGTTACCAGTTTGATCTAGGGCAAGTCATGATTTCTGTGGTTCTCAACAGCCATGTATGTCAAGTTCAACTGACTTGCCTATCTCATGGGGTTGTGGGTGAAGACTCAAAAACAAAAAGTAATAGGGACACTTCAAATTATTTTCTAAATAGATAGTTTATAAGTAAATACACAAACGTATATTCAATATATTTAAATAAAAATGTATAAAGGATGACTATTAGTAAAGATACATTTTTACAGTGAACAGATGAACAATCTCAACCTCCATCCCACGTGTCTTTACTCATATACAAAATTGTTTTACTACACCTTAAAATTGGACCCATGCCCTACATGGCAAATATATTTTCTATCTTATTGCTCTTTAATTTTTTGCCAGTAGCTTCTGGGAGTGCTGACTGAAAGATTCAGATATCAAGTGTAAGCTTACTTAGAAGGTGTCCTGTGAGGTGGGTGAGGGGCATCAAGAAGTGTTGAGCATGTGCCTGGTCCAAAGCCTAAGCAATGAAATAAGTATCACAATGAAAAGCCCACATTTTTTCTTTTCTATTATATAATCTCTTTCAAAGAGACTACCAAAAGGCTATTTTGATTATTTGTTTAGCAGTTGGGTAACCTGAGGAATGGATTGAATGGCTAATACCCCCTCATCACAATTCAGGCTCCAGCTTGCTAAAGAAAAATGATAGGGATGCAAATCATGTAGATGGGCATTAAACACTCTCTGTATGCGTAGTCCTGGGACTAGATACCAGGGAAGGTATTGTAATCACTCTACATAGGGAGGGTAAACTCAACCCATTTATTTCCCAGACATCTTCACACACACACACACACACACACACACACACACACACACTAAGAGATTATGAAAATGTTTATAACTTTTATAATGAGGCTCCCTGAGTAGAGAAGAACAGACTTCCCAAGCTGGTATGAAATAGCTTGAGTTGGCAAGGAAGTAAGCTGGCTTGGGGTTTGTATTATGATGAAGTGGTAGGGTCCAAGCGATAGTTCCTAGATGTAAGTAGGACTTTAATAATTTGAGTCTTCCTGTTGACACAAAAGGAGGAATCACCTGGATTTTCCTATTTGTGTGTTATGATATAGGGTAGAATAAGGACAAAAGAGGAGTTTAAAAGCTGCCAGGAACCAAAGATAAATAAATTGAGTCAAACTTTATTACAGAGGTTTAAATCCTATGACCAAAAAGCTTTAAAATGTAATTGTCACCGTCAGCCACCATCAAAACTTTAAAATAACAAAGGTAAAAAGTGCAGTTAACATAGGGAACCTGAGTCGGCCAGCCAGTTAGGTCCCGCTTTGGGTCACGTCATGATCTTATGATTTGTGGGTTCCAGCCCCACGTCAGACTCTATGCTGACAGCTCAGAGCCTGGAGCCTGCTTCAGATTCTGTCTCCCTCTCTTTCTTCCCCTCCCCCACTCATGCTCTGTCTCTCTCTCTCTCTCTCTCTCTCTCTCAAAAACAAATAAGCATTTAAAAATTTGTTTAATTAAAAAAAGTGCAGTTAACATTAACCAGTCATAACTTGATTAATTATCAAAATACATTTCAGATAATAGATAATATAGGGACTGTAAAGATGGTCAAGGTGTGGACTAGAGCAGTCAGGATATGTTGTAGAAAGTAAGCAAATTAGACTGGGTTTGAAACACAGTTTGAATTTGACTAGGCTAAGAGGATAGGGGAAGATTATTAAAGTAAAATCCTTCTTGGTCTCTACTGGAACATCCATTTTGTCCATATCTTTTTTTTTTTTTTTTTTTTTTAAATCTAAGAATATACACACAGAAAACTAATCAGCTTTGGACAAAGTTTATGATAGACTATATGGCCTACTGTGCATGGAATGCTCAGACGGAGACAAAGAAAAATATATTTTAACTTTTGAATTGAGTAGTTATTATTTATATGATTGCCTCCCTTTCTTCTTCATTTATTTTCCCTTTGCACATTTGTTTGGTGATTCTTGCAGATAGGTAGGAAGGTGGGTAGGCATAGATGTCCAAACCATAAAGCAGCTTTCCCTGGGGTCAAAGCAAATCACTGCATAAATCAACATACATGAGAATTTCACAGTCTCTCAGCCTCAGGAGGATTTTTGAAAACTGACATGCTGTAGCTTTTCAAGTCGCCTTTGTATAATTTGCAGGGTATTCTCAGCATTACTCCCTCACTACTTCCTACAGAAATGTTAGAAAACTTCAGACAGCAGCTTTTGCCTTTGAAACTTTTGGATATTTTTCCACCCACAGCTTTGTTTTTGAACCTCGACTGGCACAAGCAGCCTTATAAACTGGATTGCCAGAGCCCAGGGATAGTGCACCCCCAGTCGGCCAAATATGAAGGAGATTTTGCTGAAGAAATCTCCTGGTAGGCTCCCTCGACCCTAAAATGAGGATTTGGAAAGACTCAAAAGTTTTCTCTCTTCTCTTAAAAACTGGGCCCACAGGGCCTTGAACAATTTGTAAAACACAACAAAAGGAATCAAGATAAAAAAATCTATATACCCTCCGGCAGAGTTTTATGCATTCATACACAATTTCAGTGGGCATTCTAGAACTCCATGGAGGGAGTTGAGCTGTGAGGAGATGCTTTCCTTATTGCTTTGTTTTGTTTTGTTTTATTTTGTTTTTGAGAGAGAAGCACTTTCATTATGTGTTAAATTGAAAAAAAAAGTGTATTTTAAAAAATCCTAGTTTAGTTTTATTTTACCTTAGATCATCAGTGGGACAGAGAGGCAAAAGTAGTAATGGTATTCAGGGAGCTAATGGGATTCAGTGAAATAACTAGCTTAGTACTCTATTGATGGGAAAGTGCTTCATTTCCTAAGTGAGAGTTTTTTACTCTCTGCCATCAACAACACCTCCACTTTCTTCTCACCTGGAAGATTAACTCTAAGCCTGCTAAAGGTCATTCAACACATGTATTTATTGGCACTTACAATTTGCTATTGTATTTTCTAAATATAAATTGAATTTTAAAAAGAGTTTTTGTTTGTTTGTTTTTGTCTTTAGGAAACTGCTAATCTGGTGTGGAAAATGGATATAGAAACATAATTGTAAATAGTTTGATGACTACAGTAAGAAATCTGGGTTGGTGTGCATGTAGGAAAATGAAAGGTAGTCTACTAAGAAAGAAAATTTTCCAAAATGATACATCATGCACATAGGCCAGGCAGAGATTCTTGTCGAAGAACCCACAAACAATGAATGCTATTGCTCCTTGTGCTTTATTGCCAAGGGCCAAATACACACACACACACACACACACACACACACACACACACACAACTTTAAAGGAATGGGCAAGTAATTATGAAAATAATCACATTAAAAATAATCTATTTCTATAGCATTTTACTATTTTAAACTCTCTCTCAAAGACCTAATGTGACATTGTAGTTATTGATATTTTTGATTCATAAGGAAATAACTTAATTGGATACAGTCACAAATTATGTTAAGAATAGAGCATTGTAATTTCCAGTTTTCTGACTGGAATGTTCTGGAATTTACTGAAAGTAAATGTTCTTTTTAACAACGTTTGCCCCAGTGGGGAAAATTTTTCTTGGAATAGAGACAATACCAGGGCCAAGATAGAAAGCCAGGGTCTGCTTAAAGAGATGTAAGTTTCGGTAATTTGAGTAACTTGGGGAGTTTAGAACAAACAATGGCCTAATCTTGACATCCTAGTGATAAGAAAATCAGAAATAGTTTCTGATCAAATGACAAAATATATAAAGCACAATTAAACAATGAAATAATAGAATAATAAATAATAATATGCTATAAAGAAATCAAATTACAGAATCATGTCTGAGGCATACTTAAGGAGATCCAGTAGAGATGGAGAGACTTAAAATGAATCAGAAATGGGAAAGATTTTAAAGGAAGAAGAAATGAACAAAGGGCTTAATTGTATGAAGTAGAAATACTTTTTTTTTTTTTTTTTTCAGAAGTAGCAGGAATAGAAAGGGGAAAGAGTAACACATATGCTGAAATTTCTAAGTGGACAAAATGGAGATAAAGGAAGCTCATGTTTGATGGTATAAATAGCCCCAGCAAGTTTAGAAGTTCAGACATATTTTAAAAGTAAATGTGTAAAAGATTGAGATTTAAAACTGAGAAGATTGGAAAAGGTTTGGAATATGCAAAATGAAGAATGGGACAATAAGAGATGAATAAAATGATTGAAGAGTGGATAAAGATCCAACTCAGATTAGATGGCAAATATAAATAATGGAACCAGTTAGTGTACTAAATGTCTACAATTTTACCAACTGAGAGGCAGAATATATGAGAACAGGAGATAAATGTCTTGGTTTGGAACACTGTTTTAGACTAATATGAAAAATATTGGGTGGTGGTGAAGAGGATGATAGTAAAATGAATGGATTTCTGAGATAGCAAATCTCAGCTTTAACATGAAATAAATTAAGTTGTTGTGATGGGAGTAAAATTAAGAGATTTTTTTTCAAGGATAAAGACAATAAAAGTTTAGGGGCACCTGGGTGGCTCAGTCAGTTAAGCATCAGACTCTTGATTTTGGCACAGGTCGTGATCTCACAGTTTCTAAGTTTGAGCCCCATGTCAGGTTCCATGCTAACAGTGCAGAGTCTGCTTGGGATTCTTTCTTTTTCCTTCTCTCTCTGCCCTTCCTCACTCTTACTGTCTCTCAAAATAAATAAATAAAGTCTATAAAAATAAATTTAAGAAAAGATGAGAGAAGTTTAGGAATGGAAGTAATATATATGTATATTATAATAAATTTAATATTTGTAATAAAGACAGTAAATAATATAGTCTACATAAAATATCAGTAAAACATAGGCTGCTAAGTATCTTATAAATGTGAGGAAAATTAATAGACCCATAATCAAAGTGAAAAGTTTTATTTGTAATAAGTTTAAAAGACCAAAGAGACAACATAAGTATAGAAATACAGAATTTTTTTTTAATTTTCTTTTAATGTTTTATTTATTTCTAGGAGAGAGAGAGAGAGAGACAGCGTGAGCAGGGGAGGGTCAGAGAGAGAGGGAGTCACAGACTGAAACAGGCTCCAGGCTCTGAGCTGGCAGTCAGCACAGAGCCCGACGCGGGGCTCGAACCCACAAACCACGGGATCATGACCTAAGCGAAAGTTGGACGCTCAACCGACTAAGCCACCCAGGCGCCCCTAGAAATACAGAATTTTAATTGCATATGCACTTGATTATTAGATGTAACTACTTGGTAGTCAACAGATAGATAAAGATGCATTATTTTGTGCATATGAAAGATTTAAAATCATGTTCATGGTCAAGTTGGGAATTTCAGTACAGTCTTAGAAGTGGAGAACTGACAGTCTAAATTCTCTGATTATGAAGTTGCATAGATAGAAATGAAAAAGATAGTAATCACCAAATGACTTTAGCCACTTCTTTCTTCAAAATACCCTGGCGACTTTAAATCAAAACACAGAGACAGCTAAAGATTTAATCAAGGAAATATGTAAACTTTCAATTTAAAAAATAGAAAATAAATATGTGTAGCATTCAACATAAGCTATTATAATAGAATAACAATATTAACCAAAATAAAAGAATATTAATGATAATTGAAAATTAATTGACCAATAAAGTAAAAAGTATATTTGATTAATAAAACTAGTTTGTCAAAAATAATTTAAGTAGATACCTGAATATGTAGTGTGTATATATCTATGTATCTACCTATCTTAGCCACAAAGTCATTTGAATTACAAGATTACATATGGTTAATGTTAATAAATTTGAAATATAGGTGATTTTTTTAATAAAAAATAGAAATCAACTGCCTCAAGAAGAGGTAAAAATCCTAAATAGATTTTTAAGAATATAAACAAGCTTTATTAAATATTTGGCATTTTAATGAAACCTAACCCAGAAAGATATAGAAGTTCTAATTTTCTAACATATTTTCTAAATCATTCAAATTATTCCATGGCATAGGAAAAAGTTACAAAGACCTCATCAATTTATTTCAGATAGCTTAAAGTTAATTTTTATATATTTATATGAATATTAATACATATATAATTTTATCATATAATTATATATTGTATTATTATATGTCATATAATTATATAACATATGCATAATATATTAAAATATATTATATACTATAATGTATTTAAAATACACTTAATACCTTGGAAACGTTGTGGGTTTAGGTTTAGACCACAGAATAACAAATACTACAGTAAAGTGAATCAGATGAATTTTTTGGTTTTCCAGTCCATAGAAAAGTTATGCTTGTACTATATTGTAAGTGTTTAATAGCATTATGTCTAAAAATGATGGACATACCTTAATTTAAAAATACTTCATTGCTGGGGCTCCTGGGTGGCTCAGTCAGTTAGTCTCACTCTTGATTTTCAGCTCAGGTCATGACCTAGTGGTTTGTAAGATTGAGCCCCATGTTGGGCTCTGCACTGGCAGCATAGGGACTGCTTGAGATTCTCTCTTTCCCCCTCTCTCTGTCCTTCCCCTGCTTATTCTGCCTCTCTCTCTCTGTCTCAAAAAATAAACAAAAAAAATAATTTATTGCTAAAAAATTCTAACCATCATTGGAGCTTTCACCAAGTTGTAATCCTTTTGCTGGTGAAGGGTCTTGCCTCAGCATTGATGGCTGATCACTGATCAAGCTGATGGTTGCTAACAGTTGGGTGGTTGTAGCAGTTTCTTAAAATAAGACAACAGTGGAATTTCCTGCATCAATTGACTCTTTCACAAATGATTTCTCTATAGCATGTGATGCTGCATGATAACCACAGTACAACTTCCTTCAGAATTGGAGTCAATCTTCTCAAACTCTGCTGCTGCTTTATCAACTGAGTTTATGTAATATTCTCAATCCTTTGTACTCATTTCAGCAATCTTTAATACATCTTCATCGGGAATAGATTCCATCTCAAGAAACTACTTTCATTACTCATCCATAAGAAGCAATTCCTATTTCATTCAAATTTTATCACGAGATTGCAGCAATTTAGTCACACCCTCAGGCTCCACTTCTAATTCTAGCTCTCTTGCTATTTCTACTGTATCTGCAGTTACTTCCTCCCCTGAAGTCTTAAACCCCTCAAAGTCATTTATGAGGACTGGAATCAACTTCTTCCAAACTCCTATTCATGTTTATAATTGACCTCTTCCTATGAATCATGAATATTTTTAATGCCATCTAGAATGTTTCTTTAGTTTACTTTTCCCAGGTCCATCAGAGGAATCACTGTCTATGGCAGCTGTAGCCTTATGAAATATATTTCTTAAATACTAAGACATGAAAGTCAGAATTACCCTTTGATCCATGGGCTGAGGTATGGATATTGTGTTAGTAGGCATAAAATCGTTAATTTTGTTGTAATTTCCATCAGGGCTCCTGTATGACCAGATGCATTGCCACTGAAAAGTAAGACATTGAAGGCATTTTTTTTTTTTTTTCTGAGCAGTAGGTCTCAACAGTGGGTTTAAAATATTCCTATTATAACATGGTTTCATGTTATAAACAGTTGTGTTGTCACCCAGGCTTTGTTGTTCCATTTGTAGATTATAGAGTGAGTATACATATATTTTTTTTAATGTTTACTTTTGTGTGTGAGAGAGAGTGAGAGTGAGAGAGCACAAGCAGGGGAAGGGCAGAGAGACATAGAGAGACACAGAATTGGAAGCAGGCTCCAGGCTCTGAGCTATCAGCATAGAGCCTGATGCAGGGCTCAATCCCACGAATGAGTACATTTAGAATAATTTTTAAGGGCCTTAGGATTTTTTAAATTATAAATGAGCATTAGCTTCAACTTAAAACTTACCACTGCATCAGCCCTTAAGAAGAGTCATCTTGTTCTTTTTGAAGTTTTGAAGCCAGGGTTTGACTTCTGCTCTTCAGCTATGAAAATCCTAGGTGGCATCTTCTTCCAATATAAAGCTGTTTAATTTACATTGAAACTCTGTTGCTTAGTATAGCCACTTTCATCAATTTTTTTCTAAACTTTTTGAGTGTGGTTGAAAACAATGGTACATTATTTCACTAATTACTTTAACTAGATCTTTTATTTAACTTGCTGTAACTTCTACATCAGCACTTCCTACTTCACCTTGCACTTTTGAGTTATGAAGTTAGCTTCTTTCCTTAACCTCAGGAACCATCATCTACCAGCTTCACCCTTTTCTTCTGCATCTTCTTCACTCCTCTCAGCCTTCATAGAATTGGAGAGATTTAGGGTCTTACTCTGGATTAGGCTTTGGTTTAAAGGAATATTGTAGCTGGTTTGATGTTTTGTCCAAACCACTAAAACTTTCTCCATGTTAGCAATAAGGATATTTCTTATCAACTGTGTGCTCACCGGAATAGTGCTTTATTTAATTTTTTAAATTTAAATACAAGTTAGTTAACATTTGGTGTAATAATGATTTCAGGACTAGAATTTAGTGATTCATCACTTACATGTAACACCCAGCGCTCATCCCAACAAGTGTCCTCCTTAATGCCAATCACTCAATAGCCCATTCCCTCACCCATACCCTTCTAGCAACCCTCAGTTTTTTCTCTGCATTTTAAAGTCTTTTATGGTTTGCCTCCCTCTCTGTTTGTATTTTATTTTTCCTTCCCTTCTCCTGTGTTTATATGTTTCTTAAATTCCACATACGAGTCAAATTATTGATATTTATCTTTCTCTGACTTATTTCACTTAGTTTAATACACTCTAGCTCCATCCACATTGTTGCAAATGGCAAGATTTCATTCTTTTTAAATGCCATGTACAAGTAATATTCACTCATCCACCAATGGGCATTTGAGCTCTTTTCATGACTTGGCTATTTTCGATAGTGCTGGTATAAACATTGGAGTGCAGGTGCTCCTTCAAATTAGTATTTTTGTATCCTTTGAATAAATGTCTAGTAGTGCAATTGCTGGGTAGTAGGGTGGTTCTATTTTTAATTTTTTTAGTAACCTCCATACTGTTTTTCAGAGTGGCTTTATCAGTTTGCATTCCAACCAGCAGTGCAAAAGTGTTCTCCTTTCTCCATGACCTTGCCAACATTTATTTTTTCCAGAGTTGTTAATTTTAGCCCTTCTGACAGGTGTGAGGTGGTATCTAATTGTGGTTTTGGTTTGTATTTCCCTGATGATGAGTGATGTTGAACTTCTTTCTATGTGTCTGTTAGCCATCTGGATGTCTTCTTTGGAAAATTATCTATTCATGTGTTTTGCTTCACTGGGTTATTTGTTTTTTGGGTGTTGAGTTTGATAATTTCTTTATAGATTTTGGATACTAACCCTTTACCTGATATGTCATTTGCAAATATAGTCTCCCATTCTGTCAGTTGCCTTTTAGTTTTGCTGATTGTTTCCTTCAATGTGCAGAAGGTTTTTTTTTGTTTTGTTTTTATCTTAATGAGGTCCCAATACTTCATTTTTGCTTTTGTTTCCCTTGCCTCAAGAGACATGTCAGTAAGAAGTTGTTGTGGCCGAGGTCAGAAAGCTTGTTACCTATTCTGTCCAAAATTAATATGTTGATTATTTTCTGTCTCACATTTAGGTCTTTCATCCATTTTGAGTTTGTTTTTATGGATAGCATCAGAAAGTGGTCCAGGTTCATTCTTTTGCATATAGGTGTCTTGTTTTGCCAACACCATTTGCTGAATAGACTGTGTTCTTTCATTGGATATTCTTTACTGCTTTGTCGAAGATTAGTTGACCATACATTTGTAGATCCATTTCTGTGTTCTCTATTCTGTTCCATTGATCTAAGTGTCTGTTTTTGTTCCTGTAGCATGCTGCTTGATGATCACAGCTTTGTAATACAGATAAGTCCAGAATTCTATGCCTCCAGCTTTAGTTTTCTTTTCCAATATTACTTTGGCTATTCAGGGTCTTTTGTGTTTCCATACACATTTTAGAATTGTTTGTTCTAGTTCGGTGAAGAATGCTGGTGTTACTTTGATAGAGATTGCATTGAATATATAGATTGCTTTGGGTAGTATTGACATTTTAGCAATATTTGTTCTTCCAATCCATGAGTATGGAAGATTTTTCCATTTCTTTTTGTCTTCTTCAATTTCTTTCATAAGTTTTCTATAGTTTTCAGCATATAGATCTTTTACCTCTTTGATTAGGCTTATTCCTAAGTGTTCTGTGGTTTTCAGTACAATTGTAAGTGAGATTTATTCCTTGCTTTCTCTTCCTACTGCTTCATTATTGGTGTATAGAAATGCAAACAATTTCTGTATGTTGGTTTTATATCCTGCAACTTTGCTGAATTCATCTATCAGTTTTAGCAGGTTTTTTTGTTTTGTTTTTGTATTTTTGGGGGTGGAGTCTTTTCCATGTATTCCACGGAAAGTCTCATGTTGTCTGTGAAGAGTGAAAGTTTGGAGTAGCACTTTTACTTTCCTCCAAGAACTTTTCCTTTGCACTTACAACTTGCATAACTGGTACAGGAGGCCTAGCTTTAAGCCTGTCTTGGCTTTGGCATGCCTTCCTCACCAAGTTTAATTATTTCTAGCTTTGGATTTAAAGTGAGAGATGTGTAACTCTTCCTTTCACTTGAAAACTTAGAGGCCATTTTGGGGTTATTATTTGACCTAATTTCAATATTGTTGTGTCCTAGTGAATAGGGAGACTTGAGGAAAGGATGAGATGGGAAACAGTCTGTCAGTGGAACAGTGAGAACACACTGAACACACTCATTTGCCAGTTAAGTTCTTGGTCTTATATGTGTGTGGTTTGTGGTTCTTCCAAATAATTACAGTAGTAACATCAACGATTCTTGATCATAGATCATCATAAGAAATCTACTAATAATAGAAAAGTTTGAAATGTTGTGAGAATTAACAAAATGTGACACAGGGACACAAAGTGAGCAAATGCTGTTGGAAAGTGCTGTTGGCACCAAAAGACTTGCTGGATACAGGGTTTCCAGAAACCTCAAACTGTTAAAAAGAGGTATCTGTGAATCACAATAAAGCAAAGCACAATAAAACAAGATATGCCTATATATATAAATACAAATACACATATCTTAGAAACTTAACTGTACACCATTCTCATTTATGAACTAGAAAGCAAAAATCCTAATAATAAGTAATAACATTGGGTTTATATATCATTTTATAAATTTTTATAAATGCTTATATTTATGTATCTATATAATAAATATTTTATAAATATTAATATCATTCATAAAACCCTCAGGTTAGAGGTATAGCCATTATCATCCTCATTTTATAAGTGAGGAAATAATTCAGAGAGTTAGAGTGATCTTTCCCATTACTTTCAGTAGGTAAATATGGAACTGGAACCTCATTGATATGGTTTAGAATCTGCTTTTGTCTCCAGTATGCTCAGTCCTATGGTGGGCATGGGGTGAAGGCTGCAGGCTTTATTCATGATTGGCTCACCTGGACATTTTCTTCCTACTGATGACATCCGTCAGAATGTTGCCCAACTTTTATTAATGGGGCACCTAGGTGGTCAGTTAAGCATCTGACTCTTGATTTTGGCTCAGGTTATAACCTGACAGTTAGTGAGTTTGAACCTCACTAGACTGTGCTGACAATGCAAAGCTTGCGTGGGATGCTCGCTCGCTCTCGCTCTCTCTCCCTCTCTCTCTCTCTGCCCTTTCCCCTCCTTGTACTCTCTTGCAAATATGTAAATAAACAAACAATGAAACATTAAATAGCAACCTTTTATTCGTTCTTTCAAAATGTATTTATTAAACAGCCACTATACCTTTCATTTTTTTGCTGTTAATTCATGAACTACACATTTCTTGTCCTTTTGGAGTTGAAAACTGATAAAAGGAAATAGATTACAAGCAAACAATTTTTTTAAATACCTAATAATTTTTTTCTATTATTGGCTACTGTGCTAAAGGTCAGCTAATACTTGGACACTTTAAGTCATGAAATTCCTGAGAGATCCTTCAAATTTTTCAAACGTAATTTTGTTATACAGAATGAAAATAATAATATTAGCTGTATGATCTCTATTATGGTCCTGATAAGATAATATGTATGAAATCATATTTAGAGCAAGCAGCACCTCTGTTAATGAAAGTGATTATTATTAGTGGTATTATTTTCCAGATAATAAAGGTAAATAAACCTGAAGATTATAAATCATTATTTGAAGGCCTTGTGGTGATATTATTTTTAATATTTTTTTGTTTAGGGAATAAACTAATTACTATTAACTTTGTAATATCACTATGGAATCATTAGAAGGTAATTATAAGGATAAAGTAAACTTTGTTGAGCAATCTGTATATATGTTTACCAAATTTTAAAAGAAATATATGGTTTTGTTGTGGTTCACTAGCAATTTTTGTAATTACTATATTTATATTTTTTGCATTAAATTTTGGCCATTCAACAGGTAATTAATTGTTCCATGAAGAGAAGTTGTGATTAGGGGCTAGAGGATGAGGATAGAATTCAGACTAATTGTCATCTAATGTGGCCATGTAGTTCTAAAACAATTGAAAACAGTTTTAAGAAATCTTTATTCATGTCATCTAGCACTACTTGGTAGTAAAACAATCCACATATCGAAATGAAATTAGAAACCCAGGGGAAAAAAATCAAAGCTAAAATGAAATCAAATTGCATAGCAAACATTACTTATATAATGATATCAAATAAAGGAAAACAGTACAAGGAATGAAGTCACATGAGAAAAAAGAAATTTGATTTCTATTTGCATGTCCAAACTCCTTTTACTTAGATATAAATCTGAAGGCCTAACATTTGATCCTGCTGAATTTGCTCAGGTTCCCTTCCCCATTAGTTTAATTGAATATATCTTAAAAGCAAACATTTTTTTTTTTTTGCAAATAGTTTGATGAAAATAATTGTCTCATTATATAATTCTTTGAATATCTTAATAGCATCCTCAGATGAGAAATAGGATATTATAATGAGGCCAAAAAGCAGAACAAGGAGGATGTAGTGTTTGTTGTCTTATGGGCTATTTAAGATAAAATGTTGGGACAAATTTTAAGCCATGACATTCTAGAATTGAAGAAACTGTTCAACTGTACCCTTAAAAATTGACTCATTTTTGTCTCTACATAGTATAAGAAATCTTGCCTGGTGACAACGTGGCAAGATTTTACCTCACCATCTGAGGATAAGAGCATGTTCCTGAACTTTTGAGATAATAACATCTCACATGTACAAACTATTTTGTGGAACAGAACTCTCTTTCATGCATTTTTTAAAAATTATTTTAACTCTTTAAACTATGAAATGTACAAGTTTAACTTCCACAAACAAAATCAGAAAAATATCAGACACTGCACTAACATCATTGCTTTCCCTGCACTTGAAGTTTTGTCCATAAACTGGTTTACCCTTTAAACTATTTTTTCCCTGATCCTTTTATAATCTTCACTGTTTTCCAGAAAATATTTGTTATTAATCCCAGTTAATTAAAGACATTTTTATTATTAATATTTCCCAATTCTATTTTAAAATAAATATATTTTCCCTATTACAAAGGAAGATATGCAGATTATTAAAATTTTAGAAATATGGAAAGAATGTAATGAAGAAAAAAATCCTCCCTCTCCCATCCATAGCTTACAACAGGGGGAGAATTACATTTTAAAGCCTTTTTCTTTTTTTAAGTTTAGTGTGTTTGTGTGCGTGTGTGTGTGTGTGTGTGTGTGTGTATGTGGAGGGGTGGGTGGGAAGGGCAGAGAGAGAGAGGCAGAGAGAATCCTAAGCAGGGTCCACACTGTGAGTGCAGAGACTCATCCATGTAGGGCTTAAACTCACAAACCACGAGATGACCTGAGCCAAAGTCGGACACTTAGCTAACCAAGCCACCCAGGCACCCCAAGAGAATTACATTTTAAAGTACTGGCGCATTTACTCTAGGAATTTTTCTGTGCATGTTTGAACACTGGTATATGTAATGTTGGACATATGAAGTACTTAAAAAATAATGTTTATTTGTCTTATAAAAGTCATCCAATTTTTTAGATTTACAAGTATAGCATGAAAAAAATAGGCTGAAAGAAGCTGTTAAACATTTTTCTTTTCCACCAAAATTTTACTTCTATACTGAAGAATATAAGCCTAAATCTAATGGGACATTTGAAAATGGTGTCTACATTGTATAAGGGGTAATGCTGTGTTTCTTTACAACATGACTTTCTACATGTTTGAGTCCATAATATTTATTCCTCTGAAGCCTTGGTTACAAAACTATGTACTGCGCTGCCTAGATTGCTGCAGGTAGCTCACAGGAACACCTCAGTTATTTTAAATTTTTGAGGGAAACATAACAACGTCTACTAAACACTATCAGGTCAAGGTGTTTCAAGCTTCAGATCAGGGTAGTTCAAAGCTTCAACATTAGATCACATATATATCTTTGTAAAACTGGATTTCCCAGGAGTTGCTGTGATAAAAAGTAAATATTGTGTTATAATTATGATTACACTGTATAAAAGAGTGGTGATATATCCAATCTAATTCCAGTGTTTGAAAAATTGCACAATAGCCAATAGGTGAAAATATCCCATTAATACATAATGGTGGTTATTTAATAGTGAAAAAAAATCATTATTTTTAAAAATTTCTTCATATTATTTTTTATGACATACCTAAGTTTTAAAACATAAATACTTAAGTTATTTTAACCTAACTTCTTAATAAACAGAACTATTAGGTATTTATTTTGATAGGGGTATTGCAAAAAGTTATTGAGGTAATAGGGTGTCATTTCTGGGAAAGATTGGGAAGTTATGGGGTAGAGCTTGTATTCTAGTAATGCTTTTCAAAAAAAATTTTAATGTTTACATTTAGTTTTGAGAGAGAGAGAGAGAGAGCATGAGTGGGGGAGCAGCAGAGAGAGAGATGGAGACACAGAATCTGAAGCAGGCTCCAGGCTCTGAGCTGTCAGCATAGAGCCTGTGTGGGGCTTAAGCTCACTAGTAATGAAATCATGAACTTACCTGAAGTTAGATGTTAAACTGACTGAAACACCCAGTCTCCCCTTTTTTTCAAAATTATTAATGAATGATAATTATTTAAATATTTACACATTTAATATTTATTTTTAAACCCTTTACTCATGCCAGATAATTCATCTGGGTATAAAATTTTTGAATTGTAAACTTTCCCTCTCATAACACTTTAGATTCACTTTCTCTATTTTAAAACACTTAGTGAAGGGGTACATTCATAAGTCAAAAGTATACTTAATTAAAAATATTGTTTAATGTAAATGAAACAAATGTTGAACTAATTTGAATGAAAAATTATTGAGAGGATAGAGACTATAAACTTTCAATTAATTGTATAATTGATAAAGATTTCCTTACAAGAGCAGCATTTATAAGCCTTTATTCTATGAATCCTCTGAAATAGTGTATACTTTTGTATGATATACATTTTTTTCCAAAGGAGCCACAGTGTTCATTGGCTACCATTAGATCCATCATTAATTCTGCTTTCTTCTACCAATTTTTCCCCCACAGGTGTATAATTTTATAGCCACTAAATCAACAGGTATACATTTTATTTTATTTTCAAACTCATTATATTTTGAATAAGCTCTATTTTAGTTTTTATTTCATTTATTACAAACATGTGAATGCTCTTTGATTTTCTTCCTGACAGTAAATATGGAGGAAGAAACATCACAAGATAATTTTTCTGATAAATTTAAACATTATTTCTCTTCTTGTATGGTAAGGTAAGCAGCAGTCCTGGACAATGAATGATTTTGACTCAACTATTCTGTAGATATGACCACAAACAAAAAACTTAAAGTAAAATCATGGGGAGAAAGAATCCTGTAGGTATAGCTTGTTATAGGAAAAACAATTTGCTATTCTCTGCCTTGATCTTTAAAACCAGTAGCCATCCTGAATAAGTTCTGGACACTTTGTGGTTCTGGCATTGCTATGCTGCTAAAACTCAGCATGCTGGATTCATCGATACTCATTTAAATTACTCATTTGGGCTCCCAAGGGCCTGTACTTCAGTTTCATTTTGACTTTCAAGCATCAGTGAACCAAAAATAAAAAGCAAAGAACAGCCAAAACCATAGCATCTCATTTCATTTTGAGATTGAATTTGGGAATTTGCAAGAGAAATGATCCTGACACAGAAGAATGCCCAGTATTGTCAGGAATTCCTGTAAAAGCCAAGAACCTTTTCAGGAATTGAGCCTGCTGATTTGGTTGATAATGTAGTAAAGAAACCAGGTAAATATCAGGTGATTATCACCTGGTTTTGGGTTTTGCTGCAAACAGTTTGCAGAGCTCTAACTGTGATGTGCATTAGTCTCGCTACTGAAGCAGAAAATCAATAAAATGAGGTTCCAAAAATAAAATATTCTTTTGGAATGTTGCTCTGAACTAATTAGCAATGAGTCATTTAAAAGGACTTACCTGTCATTAGGTGGCAGAGTTGGGAGGGAGGTATTTACCAAAACCAGTTTCCTGACAAAACACTTTTTGAGACTGAGGGGGGAAAAAAGATGAAAAACTTTGATTCACAAAGTGACTTTTATTTTGACAATAAATAACACAGAAGTCACATTGTGAAATGAGAAACTTAATCATTTTTCTGTCATGTTATTTGTCAAAATATAGAGAGGAAAAAATGATAACTCATAAATGAAAGGTAACTTTATTTCTTTTTGCTATTTGAAAGTTATAAGAAATAAAAAAAGCTTCATCTGTTGATGATTTGGGATCACATACAGACAGGATGAAAACAGTCATAGTGGCTTCTGTTTGAATTTTGTTTGAAGTTAAACTTTTTAATATGCTAAGCTCTCCAAGTAGATAAAAATCATTCTTTAATCAAACAATTCTTGTATACTGCATTTTAAAAGTAAAATTTAGCATTGTAAATATATATAATCTTCACATGGAGTAAGATTTCTCCCTTCTATTTAAATTATATTATATATAACTATAAAATTAGTATTAATACATAATAAATATAAACTATAAATATAAAATTATATGAAATTTATATACAGTTCACGGATTTAACACTAAATCACGGCTTTAAATATTTTTTTATATCAGGTAGACTTGCTTCACCTGATTTTTTCCATGTCAGGAAACTGTCTTTCAAATGTAGAATTTCCATGTCTTAGAACTAGTTTAAAGGGATCCAACATACTCACTTCTAAACATTACCACTGATAAAAGGCACAGTGGTCCAGACATGCAAAAATTCAGATTATTTTATTTAAATGGACTTGAAGTTGAAATGTACTTTGTATTCAAATAATAGTAGTGCTTCTAATATTTTGGGAATGTACAGCTTTTCAAAGTGAAAATGAAAACAACCAGCAAGCAAACTGAGAAACTACAATTACTCAAGAAAGTATATATCTACCTGTTGTCTACTTCTATTTGTTTTAAAGTTCTCAGTTAGTTTATTAATCCCCTCATGAAAAATCTACAAAAGCACCAGATAGTCACTGCAGAATCTTTACTCCTTCTGTTGTCCAATCTCCAGCTCACTTTTTGCCAGCACCAATATTGGCTTTTGCAGTTTCCCTGACTTTCTTCATTCTGTTCTTACATTCCTTTCGCTCTTTTCTGGATGTCTTTTTCTTCTCATACAGGCCATGTCTTGCAAGTCTATGTTTGGGTTCATTTTTCTTTGCATAATCCAAGGAATCATAAATCATGCCAAAGCCAGTTGTCTTGCCACCTCCAAAATGGGTTCTGAATCCAAACACAAAGATGACATCTGGTGTGGTCTTGTACATATTGGCTAGTTTTTCCCGAATCTCTGTCTTAGATACTGTTGCCTTTCTCGGGTGAAGAGCATCAATGACCATCTGTTTCCGCTGAAGTAGTCGGTTGGTCATGAACTTCCTGGTCCGGATAGTTACTGTGTCATTCATGATGGCGGCAGGGCCTCAAGCAGCCAGGGAGGAAAAACTGTTATCTACTTCTAATCATAGTTGTTCTATCCCTCTTTATTCCCCACCATGTCACATTTCAAATTGATGAAATTATAAACAGCTTAGCATGAATTCTTCTGTCCATCTACTCTTCTGCCATTTCCTCTCTCTCTCTCTCATTTTCTCCTGTTCCGTTGATGAGACATTCCTATATTTCTCCAGAGAGAGGCTTCTGTTCTGATTCCTTATTCCAGATACTTGGAGCCTGAACTTGTTGACTGTAACACCACCACATCTCCATCATCAGGCTCAGTATCAAGTATCCATACCCTACATGTGTGTATGCACAACTGCTGAATCGTGTCTGCATTGCAGAATCGCTCATCCCCTGGCTCAGATGAAAAGAGGCAAAGGAAGGAATGCGGAAAATCCAGGAAAGTCATCCATAGGAAGGCCTGGGCAGAGGGAAATTTAGAGGAGATTGAAAGAGGAAAATTGCATTAAGAAGAAGAGTTGGGGGCAGGTAGGCAATGGAGCACAGTGTGATGGGGGTGGGGGTAGACAGTAGAGAAAACCATAAATTCTAAAGATGTTTTGATAAAATAGCTGTGGCTTCAAACTAAGAAATCATCAGGGGCAGCTTATCAGGCCTGAACATCAGAAAAGCATTTTTATTATCTTCTTGAGAGTTATCTAATTCAGAGAATAAGTAGGACAATACACCATATTAAAGACATCTGCTTGTTAGTTTACAATAATAATAAAAAAAAAGAACAAAGTTGCTGTTAAAAGATTTATGGGCCAACAGGAGAATGGTTAACTTTGGATCCATATATTTTTAAAAATACTTCTTATGTACCAAAACCCCACAAAAGAAGGGCCACCAACCCATTTGGATGCATTTAGTGGAATCAGTTTTGCAAATCAGTTCTATTCGGATGAAAAATAATTTTTTAGAAATTTCTTTTTTAAAAAAATAATTGTAAAATAACTTCAAGCCTGAGAAATGACAAATTAAGAAGTTATTGTCCAATTTAACTTAACAAAATGTAGCAAAGAATCAGAGAGTGTGGAAGGGGAAAGTAGAAAATAATGTTGTTATAAGCAAAGAGGAGACAATATCTGAAACATAAATTGTATCAGATGAAGCATCCCAAAGTGAACTGATGAAAAAGAGAAACTATATGAAATGTATTTGATTTTTAATTCATCATTTGATATAGGATTTTGTAAAAGTTTCCTTGCAAATTAGTTTAAAGCTTTTCAGGATTTAAAAAAAAAAAAAAATCACTTCAACCAAGAATTGACTGAGGAAAAAAAAAAAGAGAGACTAATGCCAAATGGTAATATATGCATTTGGGAAAGGTGTGAATGTTAAATCCTGCCTTATTTAATATTTTCATGAATTAGAAATACATGAGATTGTGGATCATATTAAATTGAGGTGATTCTAATCCCAAAGAAACTAGATAAATCTTCTCTGCTTGCAAGTCTAAGCTTTTCTTTCAGCTTTCCTTCTTGGTATCTGTGATTTCATTCTAACTGGCTATGATTTGAATAGATGACAGTCAGTGCTACATGGAAGAAGGAACTAAGGAAACTATGATCAGCACACATAAACTGCTTTGGGGACTCATTTCCTTGTTAGCTGGTAATCTAATCAGTAACTTAGGTTTTCAGTATCAGTATTTTCTTGCATAAGATGGAATGAGCAATATCTTTCTTAAAAAGATATTTTGTTTGGAGGGTAAAATAAAAGGAATACCCAGACTTTTTTTTTTAATTGTATCAAAAAAATAGTGACTACTAGTGTTCAACAAATATTAGCTTCTCTCTCCCTCACCCCTCTTTAAAGTATGTGGCCCAATATGATCATTTTTGAGGTAGGGAAACCACAGCTTAGAGAAATGAAGACAACTATTTGAATAAGCATGCATAGTTGGTTACAGAGGCAAGTATACGAGATAGAAAATACCTAATTCACAGGTCAGCAGTCTTTCCACCTTAGCATTAAACCTTTTGATTTTGTTTCTTTACTCTTTCCCTAAACTTTTACCTCCAAAAAGCCCATGATGTTAAAAACAGTGTGCTTTTCTCAACTTAGTCACTTTTAAGATCTAGAGGCAAAAAGGCTTTACACTCTAGATTTTTTACTTCACCTGCCCACAACGTTTATCTATCTGAATGTCCTAACTTAGGTCAAAATCACTGTTAGAAAATATCTAAAATATTTTCCCTCCAAAGTCTTGATTGTCTCCCAAAAGCTTCTGTCATTTTGAATATTAACTTTATTTTACATTGCCTAGAAGCAAATCCTTAGAGTTATTTGTGAAATCCTCTCTTTCTTTTTCAACACATTTTTATGAAAAATTCCATTCTATTGTTTTGTTTAATATATTTTTCCATTCATTACATTTCCATAACCACCACTGAATTCTAATCTCATCACATATTCACTTGTGTAGTAGAAATATTTTGATACATTTTAATGGGTATGGTTTTCAATGTCAATAATTTCTTTTCATATACAGTTTTCTCTCGTAATACCTCCATCTTTTAAAGCAAATGTTATTATCCATGACTGTGAGAAAGACAGGCCACCACAGAACATCACACAAATAAATGACCAAGAAAGTTAATTTCTGTCTGCTGAGCTTTAAAACCCAAATTTCAAAGACAAATAATAAATTTTAAAGAATATTTGCAAAGCAAGTTTATTTTATTTTGTTTTTTGCCCCTGAGGAAATACACTTGCTTTGCTGGAATAGATCAGAAGACATGATTCAAATATAAGAAAAATAGGGTTCTGTTTTCAGCATTCTGGTGTCAGCTTTTAACAGACTGCAGATGACAACTATAAACTGAATAACATGCAAAAAGAATTACCTGAAGGCTCTGGAAAATGAGCAAAAACAGACTAATTTTGGTGATAATCTAAAGTTAGCGGAAGAGGACAGCACAGAATGAGTTTTCATTGCCACAGCTTTAGTGTTGAGGACAGACCTCAGATGTGGAGTAATATGGCCTGGGGTGGCTAAAGTTCTCAGAAGAAACTTGCTGTCTTTGTGGTCTGAAGACATAGAGGACAGGTTCAGGGTCATAGCTATCAGAACATTAGGGTTGGGGAATATCTTGAAGGAAGGAAAACAGAAAAGCAGAGCTCCAAAGTCTAAAAAAAAAAACTCTATCCAAATATCTGGCTAATCCCTATATCATGAATGAGCTAAGAAAATTCAAAGAAATTTGTAGGTAATAGAATTTAACTAATATTTGAGTTGCTCACTCTAGGTGAGGCACATATTGGTATTTTGGCTAACAAAGTTAATTGCTTAAAAAATGTTTAAATAATGTCTATTTTGAAAAATTAGAGCAGAATACAGAGTCTCTACAACTCAGTAGTCATAATATCCAAACTATAACCTAAAACTACTCAAAATATAAAGAATAGGAAAATATAACTTGTTCTCAAGTATGTAAACAATGAACAGTGGGCACTTGTGAGATGATGATAAAATTATCAGACAAGGAAGCAACTATGATAAAAATGCTAAATAAGATAAAGGAAAATACATTTGTAATAAATGAAACAAAAAATATGTCAAACAGATACAAATATTTTTTCAAAGAAAAAATATGAAATTAAATGATCACCTCGATAGGCTCAATAATACAGTGGAGTTGGGAGAGGAAAGAGTCAGTGATCCTTAAGCTAAAAAAATTTATCACTTCTGAATAAAATTAATGAAGAAGGGCTGTAAACAAATAAATAAGACCCTCAGAGTCCTATGAGAAAAATACCTCACATAATTTAAGCTGTAGTTGCAGAAACAAAGGAGAGGGAAATAGAGCAGAAAAGGTATTTGAAGAAATAATTGCTGAAAAAACTTTGTAGTTGTGGTAGATGTACATTTATAGATTTAAAAAGATCATTGAAAGCTAAACCAGATAAATAAGAATGAAGCCATGTGTAGATACAACATAGTCAAATGGTTGTAAATCTATGATAAACATAAAATACTGAAATAACCTGGGAAGAAAATAACATATTACATACAAGGAACAAGAAGTAAAATGATTATAGATTTCTCATCAGAAACTAGAAACCAGGGAAGCCAGGTAGACAGATTAAATTTAGTTTTAAAGTTCTTGGGGCGCCTGGGTGGCTTAGTCGGTTAAGCGTCCGACTTTCGCTTAGGTCATGATCTCGTGGTTCGTGTGTTCGAGCCCCGCGTCGGGCTCTGTGCTGACTGCCAGCTCAGAGCCTGGAGCCTGTTTCAGAGTCTGTGTCTCCCTCTCTCTCTGACCCTCCCCTGCTCAAGCTGTCTCTCTCTCTCTCCTAGAAATAAATAAAACATTTTAAAAAATAATAATAATAAAAATAAAGTTCTGAAAGGAAAAAAACGGAAAAAACCCGTTAACCATGAATTCTATATTCAGATGTATAGATTAGAAACAAACTGAAGATGTTTTCAGGTAAAAGGAAACAGACAATTTGGTAATAGCAGACTGACCAAGAAGTGCTAAAAAAGAAAAAAAAATTCCTTAAGGTAAAAGGGAAATGATACTGAGGGATATTTGGATCTTCAGAACAAAATAAGAAATATTCTATATATAATAAATATATAAAATTTTTATATATGAATATGCAGATGAAAATATTAATTTCTATAAAAAGAGAAAGTACTGTCTAATCCTGTTTATGGTAATATGTAGAAATAATGCATGTGACAAAAAATAGCATACACAATGCTAAATGGGTATTAAATTGATCTATATGGATAAAAGTTTCTGTTTTAAATAAGGTAGTAAAAATGCTCTCAGTTTGTGAAATGTTGGGGATGTATATTTTATCACTAGAACAGCCACTAAAAATATAATGAAAACAGGAGAGCTAAAAAGGCAAACCTAAAAAGGTTTCAATAAGATGGAATTCTAAATTTTTTTTAATGTTTTATTTATTTCTAGGAGAGAGAGAGAGAGAGACAGTGTGAGCGGGGTAGGGTCAGAGAGAGAGGGAGTCACAGACTCTGAAACAGGCTCCAGGCTCCGAGCTGGCAGTCAGCACAGAGCCCGACGCGGGGCTTGAACCCACGAACCGCGAGATCATGACCTAAGCGAAAGTCGGACGCTTAACCGACCAAGCCATCCAGGCGCCCCAGCAATAAGATGGAATTCTAAAAAGCTAGTCAAACAATCTAAAAAGGCAAGAATGAACAAAGCCAACAAACAAAAAACAAAAAAATAATAGATTTCAACTATATTAATAATTACAGTAAATATCATGAAGTAAACACTCCAACTAAAAGGTAGGATTTCTCAATATGGAGGAAAAAAGGCTTAGGTTTATGTAGAAGAGATGAAATGGAGTTGGTGAGGGAGTGACTGTTGCCTAGAGAAAGGGCAGGGCCTGTCACAAAGAGAGCCTAAACACTCTGGCATTGCTCAGGTAAGAAAATTCACTGAAGGTCACTCTACCTGTTGGTTAGTTTTTAACTCATTATATTTCTCTTCTATTTTGAAATATAATAAAAAGAAATGCAGTCCCATGTGAATAGTTGATTAAGGTAAATGTCTACAAATACAGAATAGAATAGAAATTAAGAATTGAAATCTGGAATTTGACATTTTAACCTTCCCCAATTTTGACTTTCCTCTACAAAATTAGGAAAATAGCAATATATTTTAGAAAGCTGTTATAAAAGTGTAAGTAAATAAAATGTTTCTAAATAGTTTCAAAAGTACCAGTAAATTAAAAATTTCAATAAGTATTTGTTATCATAATCATCACCAGCAGCATCATCATAGTCATCAATACCATCAACAGTATCCTTTGGGACCATGATCAATGTCACAGAAAGTTTCTGTTTACTTTGAAAGTTGCGAGTTCAGTATCCATTGGTATGAGTTTTTCTTCTTGATTTCTATAAGAATATCCTCTTCTCTTTCAAGAAAATCCCATTTTGTGGAACAAGTTTGAATGGACTTTGGTTTCTTGAGATCATATGATGCCTATGTAAAAATCTCATTTGCTGTGCAATACGTATCCCTAGGTAAAATCAGCAGGTAGTTTGCTTTCATTTTCTGCGCATGTCATAGTCATTCTGTTGTAATCCTGTACTGACTCCCTCCTTCTAATGAGCTGTTGCTTCTTTACTTCCTGTCAGTACAAAATCTACCTGTGCTTGCTTCAAAGGCTAACTGAAATGAGTTTTTTAATCCCCATATAACCTGCACTAATCAATCCATTTTCTGAAATAGTTTGCAACTAAATATACCTACAACCATAATCTAGTCATTGCACATGCTCTTCCTTCTAGTTGTTTTTTAGCTTTTGTCTCTTTGTCAAATCATATACCTCAACAATAATGAAAGTCCTTTGAAGGTCATAATTAAATCTTTGAATTATCTCTCATCGTTTGCACTGCATCACATAGCTTCTAGTTACGCAATAGTTACTAACAAGTTACATAGGCACTGTCTCTTAACCTCTGGAAGGTCTCAGTACATTATAAGATGCATTAATCAACTGGATAGAGAAGAAGCAGAGGAAAAAAAAAAAAAACATAGTCAAGGATGTACAAACTTCAAAGGGAATGACTATCTTGTTATCTATTCCCTTGCCTTTGTAAAGATAATTACTTAAATGTCTCCAAAAGATGATTAAAATCAGCACCTTCCCCATAGGTATCTGTACCTATTCTTCTTGCTTATATTTTTTGTTATTTTTTAATAGATAAAAATGTAAGATGTTTGTTGGAAAGGAATCTTTGGGATTTATTTGCTTGTTTATTTATTAATCGAAGCATAAATTTAAAAGATCACTTTAGTTAGACTCAAAAGACCAGGGTTTTACATTATCTTACTTGGCCACTGAATTATTATATAAACTTAAACAATTCAATTAACCAGACAGGGCCTCGGTTTCTACATCTGGGAAGAAACAGAAATTATAAAATCCAGCTGGACACATAACTGTGCATTTGTAATTAGTGCTCTGGAAAATGCAGTTAGATTCTGAAAGAAGTTCCTTTCCAGTTATATAAAGATACCTAATACTTTCTAATCATTTGGTAAAGGAAACATGATACTTCTGCTATCAAATATTTTAAATAACTTTAGTGTCTTAATTAGGAAACTTTTTTTTCTGTATCTAAGAGACCTCAAATTCAGTTCATTTGCAAAAAATATAAATAACAAATGTTTACACTTACATGACACAATCTGAGAAGTGCACATTATTTTGTGAGCTAATTAAGGAAGACAACAAATGACACTTATTTAAAAATAAGTGAAATTGAATGAAAAATAAGAAATTGATTCCAGAATTGACAAATTATGTTTTTTCACTCCACCATTAGAAGCCATTGACTTTTAAAATGCTGCCTTTCAATACTATGATTATCCTACCATCAGCGAAATGCAGGGAGTCCTCTTTCAGGGGTTTCACAGAGAAGGCTTACCAGAGGCCATCCATGTCTTGTCATTGTGGACTGATTTTTTAGAAATAACATATTTTTGTGGCAGGCTGATAAATATAAGGTCTATAGACTAGTTTTCAAGTACATAAGAAGGTTAAATGATCCACACAAAATTTTCAAGCTCATGACAGTAGCCTTTCTGGCACAACACTTTAATCAAGGAAAAATAAGCCATAAGCACTGTAGTACTTATATATACATGATGCTATGTACATAGATGTAGATATGTATCTGTTTATGTGAGTGTACAAAACTGTCCTGTCTATACATATTAGAGATGGTTTTTTGAAGAGAAACATTATCCTAATAGATCACCAAATGCAAAGCATTACTGCTTTCTATACACATCACTTCACTGAAAGAGGAGAGTTGGCATATACAAAAAAGGTAATGTATCAATACATAAAAGCAAGATTTTAATTAAGTTATTGTATATCTACCCAACATATCTCAAATAATCTAACATATGTAACATTCACCACAATGGATGAGACTCCTTCAATATACTTTAATATCCTTGCAAAATAGAGACCGATGGTTATTACATACCAGGGCTTCATTTTGTTGTTTATTTGTTTGCTTTTATTTTCTTCCCCTATTGTTATAATTAAGTGTTGGGTATTCACTGGTTTACCTAGTGGCCATTCATTATGCTGTAATTTATCATTGATTCAAACATTTTAGAATTAATTTGTATTGAGTATGCAGGCCAAAAATACTAGGTATATCTTCAACTATTCTTTCTCTTAAAGAACACTTCTAAACACCAACAGATGCTCTCAGCTATATCTTGTTAACTTCACCAACCTCTTTTTACCTCTAACACCCCTTGTTTAAGATATCAACAGTGTTCCTTGGAATTTGATAATATTTCGTCTTCTTAGATGTAATCAGTCTCCTCCTTCACAATTTCTTCATGCCTCAGTCAGAGCTATCCTTTAAAAAAATTATATTAGGTATGCCATTTCCCTGCTGATAACCTCTTGTAGCTTCCCATCACCATAGAATAAAATCCAAAATCCTCACTGCAGCCACCATGATCTAGTTCATGGTTAGTGTTTGCTACTACTTTCTCCTTTTTACATTCCTATCCAGCCACAATGTCCTTATCTATCCAAGTATAAGCATATTCCTAATTTTAGGTCTTCACATTTCTTTGTTGTCTATCTCTCTCTCCTGTTCTTACTATATTTTATTCAGGTATTTGTACATCTATTACATTATAAGGAAGGCCTTATGTCACATCATATTTAAACAATTTCTCCATTTCTCTCCATCTGTTTTACTTGCTTTTTTTTTTTCTTCATAGCAATGTTCACACTCTGAAATAATATTTGATTTTTGGTTTGGTCATTTATTGCCAGTAAGCTCTATAAGGTCAGAAAATGTTTTGTTTTATTTATCCCTCTATACTCAGCTCCTAATTAGTTGGTATGCAATAAGCACTATCTATTAACCATACTTAACCAACTAACTGAGCCACCCAGGCACCCCTTATTTACTTTAATATGAGCTTTCTCAAACTTTTACTAATCTTGATACATTATAGTTATAATTTCATCCATTTTTTTTTCAAATACATTTTGTTTTAATTAAAGGAAAGAGGGCACTGGGGTGGCTCAGTTGGTTGAGTGTCTGACTTCAGCTCAGGTTATGATCTCACAATTTGTGGGTTTGAGCTCAATGTCAGGCTCTGTGCTGACAGCTCAGAGCCTGAAGCCTACGTTGGATTCTATGTCTCCCTCTCTCTCAGCCCCTCCCCGACTTGTGCTCTCTCTCTCTCTCTCTCTTTCTCAAAAATTAAAAAATTTAAGGGAAGAAAAATGTTCTATATTTTGTTTTTGTTTTTGTAATCCTTTATTGAAGATTTTAACATGTGTTTGAGTTTTGGCATTAATCATATACATCTTTTTTATGTTCCTGGGATTTAACCTGTATGTCAGAGAATTTTCATTTTTGCATACCCTTTTTTCACATTCAACCTGATAAAGATGGTGTGGTATTTCTCTTTATTAGAAAGTTCTCCTGAACAACATTCTTCACTGGATATTTCACACGTCCCTCTGCCTGATCTGAGTATGAGACCTTTTATTTCTAAATATGATGACATTTAAATCACTCATTTCTTATCAACATTCCATGACATTTTCTTGCATCAACAGTTATTTAAATTAAAAATGGCATTTTGCTAATTGTACCTGGTACAGCTGCTCTTAACTTCCTGCCAGTTAGGCCAGTTAGGGGAAAAACTGTAAAAGTTTATGGTAGACAAATGGATATGAATATATGATACACACACACACACACACACACACACACACAGAGGAATATTACACAGCCGTTAAAAAGTATGAGATTGTACCATTTGCAATAACATGGATGGACCCAGAGGATATTTTGCTAGGTGAAATAAGTCACTTATTACAAATACCACATGTTTTAACTCATATGTTTAATCTTAAGAAATGATTAAACAAATGAAAAGCAGAATCAGACCTATACACACAGAGAAAAACTCATGGTGGCCAGAGAGGAATGGGGTGGTAGGATAGGCAAAATTGGTGAAGGGGATTGGTAGATACAGATTTCCAGTAGAAACTGAACAAGTCATGGGAATAAAAGCACAACATAGAGATTATAATCAGTGATGATATAAGAGCGTTGTATGGTGACAGATGGTAGCTGCACTTGTGGTAAGCATAGCATAATGTATAGGGAGGTCAAAATACTCTGTTGTACACCTGAAACTAATGTGAAACTTTATGTCAACTGTACTTGAATTATTTTTTAAATGTTTTCTTTATTTTTGAGAAAGAGATAGAGACAGCGTGAGCAGGGGAGGGTCAGAGAGAGAGGGAGTCACAGACTGAAACAGGCTCCAGGCTCCGAGCTGGCTGTCAGCACAGAGCCCGACGCGGGGCTCGAACCCACGATCCGCGAGATCGTGACCTGAGCCAAAGTCAGACACTCAAATGACTGAGCCACCCAGGCGCGCCTTGAATTATTTTTTAATGTAAAAGTTTGCATTATACCTAAACACATATACTAGGAGAATTGCTGAAGATTGAGCAACTAGATTAAGGATAATAGGGGCTACTTATGATAGGTTTCTGAAATAAAGTGTCTATGTCTACCAATAAGAAGAGATGAGATAAATTAATATTTCACTAACTCATTGTCCCTAGTCCAGAAAGGCAAACTTTGTGCCAAACAGACAAATTGGCACGTGTTATTTCTGGAACTTGCTTTTCTCAGCATCCATTGTGCTGCTCTTCCCCTGCTGTCACCTTTTACTCTCCATTCAGAGGAAATAACTTGAAAACCAGCACAGGTAGCAGTGTGGGAAAGGAGGATAAAATATATCATCCCAGGAAATATGTCGTCCCATAAATAGATTGTTAAAGGAAATGGAGGGATATGAAAAGCCTGTTATTACTGCATGTGGGAGATACCATTTTTGCATAATTTATTGATTCAGACTGCCACAAAACATGGAAGTTAGATTAGAATATGATCCTCTGTCATTTCAGTACAACCACAGTAGATGAATATTCGTTAGTACTTGAGAGTCGAGTAAGCAATCGTACACATCAACAATGGTGCCAGGCATGAATTTAAAAAGAGACCAGACTAGAATCAGATTATCAATAATTCATCAGAGGCTGAGGAGGGAACCTTTACTTCTGCTTCTCCTGTCAGCAATGAGACAATGACCCCATACTTCTATAAGAGCAGTGTCAGAGACAGTCACCTAAAACCAAAGTCTTTGGATATTATACAAAAATGTCCAGATTTCAACAAAAAATATTTGCTCATCGTACAAAGAACAAGGAAAATCTCAAACTGATGGGAAATTAAAAAAAAACAAAAACAACCAATAAAGTCCAACAACAAGATAATGGAGATGTTAGCATATCAGAAAAAGATTTTAAAATGGTCATGATAAAAATACTTCAACAAGCAATTATGAACATGCTTGAAAAAAATGAAAAAAAATTAAAACCTCAGCAAAGAAATAGATGATCTATTTTAAAAAACCATGAAAGACTCTTGAAAGCTTAGAACAAACTGAGGGCTGATGGGGGTGGGGGAGAGGGAAAGGGGGGTGATGGGCATGGAGGAGGGCACTTGTGGGGATGAGCACTGGGTGTTATATGGAAACCAACTTGGCAATAAACGATTTAAAAAATAAATAAATGAAAAAGTTAAGAAAACCACAAGGGAATTTTAAACTGAAAAAAATATAATAATTGAAAGAAAAAACTCAGTGTATGATCTCAACAGGAAAATGGAGGCTACAGAAAGGAAAGAAAGAATGAAAGACATAAAAAATAAAACAACAGAAATTACCCAGTCTAAATAAGAGAAAGAAAATAAACAATAAAAACAGATTGAGTCTCATGGACATGTGGGATTATTACCAAATATATAATATTCATATTATCAGAGTTTCATGAAATGAGAAGAGAGTAAGACATAAAACAGCATGGAAAAAATAATGCCTGAAACTTCCCATATTTGGCAAAAGATGTAAACTTATAAATTTCTAAATTTTCTTCAAAGTTCTAAAAATTATTTAAGTTACCCACAGGAATACAGGAAAAATAAAAACAGAAAAATAAAAAAAACAGAGGGGGGAAAATAACAGAAAACAAAACAAAACAAAATGGCAAAATTAAGCCCCAAAGTACCAATAATTATATTAAATGCCAATGGTCTAAATACACCAATTAAAAGACAGAAATTGACAGAGTTGATTAATAAAGAAGACTTGATTATATGTGAGTTAGATATATGAGATATGTGAGTTAAACTCACTTCAAATATAAGAATATATGCAGACTGAGAGTAAAAGAATGGAAAGTGATTTATTATGCAAACATTAATCAAAAGAAAGTAAGAGTGGCTTTATTATCATCTAATAAGGTAGATAAATTTACCAGAAAAGGAGAGAAACATTATATAATGTTTCAATATTGAATGTTTCAATATTTCAAACATGTCAATATAAGAAGATATAGGAATCCTAAATTTATATATGTTACCAGACAGAGAACTGGTTCTGAACTTAGGTTTCGCTGCTTGCTGCTAGAAAATAAGTACTTAAAAGATAAGGAAAGGTTGCTTTATTCATGAAGATTCAACTTGGGTAGATGATAGACTAATGTCCCAAAAACCATCTTCCCAGCCCAGGCAAAGCCAGAGGGTTTAAAAGGGGAAAGACTGGAAAATTATAGGGGCTAGAAGAAGCTGGTACTGAGGCCATTAATCCTATGTCCACATGACCCTGAACAGACTTACTGGCATCAGTGATAGCTGTTTTCAAATGGTTCAGGACTTATCTTCTGGGAGAGTCTGGTGCTTCACTTCTCCAAGCTAGTGGTCTGCAAAATCTCAAGGAAAGGAAGCTCTACTACAAACCAAGTGGGTGAGGTCAGCAAGCAAGGTGTTGGGAGGAATTTAACCCTTAAGACTGGTTGGAATGCTGTTACACACACCACAAAGAAGAAATAACAATTCTGAATGTGTACATACCAATCAACATAGCTGCAACATATATAAAACTAAAACTGATAGAATTAGAAAGAAAACTAGAAAAGCCCATAATTATCTGCATATACATGTAATATTACATTTATATCAGAATATATATATGTATATATATAATATTAACATCTCTCAACAATTCAACAACACCTCTAGAAAATCAGGAAAAGTAGAGGAGAAAACATCAATTCATAATAGTATATTGGCATTTGTAGACCATCCCACCAAACAAGTTCAGAATATAAATTCTTCTGAGGTGCCCACACAACATAGATCATGATAGACTATATCATAGACCACAAAGTAAAGCTCAACACATTTTAAAAGTCAATTTTGAATATATTTAAGGAAAAAAATGTTGAAGTAAATGGATAAGTCCATCACGTTTTTAAGTGAAACAATTAAATTGTGTAAAGAGCAGAATTCTTCCCAGTTATTTAAAAGTGAGTGGAAATTTCTACCAAAGTCAAATATATTGTTTGCTTAATTTGCTTTTTAAGAACTTGAATGTACAATGCCACATTTCATCTGGAAAGTATGTATGGTAGTCATTCATAGTATTAGTAAAATCATGGATTGTCTGTGAAAGGAATTACATTCTAAATCTGACATTGCAACTTATTTCTAGTTATTTTGGAAACATTAACCTTTCTGGATTTATTCAATATAATTTATGTAATCGAATTATCATGTATGTTTTATAGTGCAATAGTGATAGTTAAAGTGTAAAGAAAGCATTTAGCACATTGCCTGCATATAGTTGGTACTCAAAAAATGGTACAGTGTGTTTAAGATTTTTTTTCAAAACAGGATAACAGCCACTGGATTTTCAAAGATATTTTTCTAAAGAAATTCTTGCCCTTAGGATGAAGACTGAAATTTATATTTAGCTCAGACATGCTCCTAGTTTTTGTAATGCATGTTATGGGCTTAATTCATGACAATACCATCTAATTCTACCTTCTACATATATTAATACGACATTTATTCTTATATACATACCTCAAGATATAGTTGTTTTGTTGAAATTATAAGACATATATGAAATAACATATTAAACAAATTGGGGAAGCTTAGATATATCTAGTTATGGGCAGCATGAGCTGGAGCTTAGGGGTCTCTATTTTTAGTCTGACATTTTCTAAAAATTCATAGTGTTCCTCAAATTAAAACAAGATTTATATACATATAATAAAAACATAATATTTCTTCAAACTTAAAGAAAAATATTTATGTGTATGTTTATCTCCTTCTAAGCCTATTCATTCATTCTTCAAATGGTGGACTTCTTCCACTCCTGCCTGGTTGCTAATGTAAAAATGGGTATAAGCAGGGGCACCTGGGTGACTCAGTTCATTGAGCATCTGACTCTTGATTTCCACTTGGGTCATCATCTCAGGGTTGTGGGATCAAGACCCATATTGGGCTCACATTAAGTGTGGAGCCTGCTTGGGATTCTCTCTCTCCTCCTTCCTCTTCCCCTCCCTGGCTATCTCTGTCTCTCTCTCTGTCTCTCTCTCTGTTTCTCTCTCTCTCTCTCTCTCTCTCTCTCTGTCTCTCTCTCTCTCTCACTCTCTCTCTCACTCTCTATCAGAAAATAATTGGTACAAGCAGAAGTATAAGTGATAGTTTTGAGCCACAACACTTCTATTTGTTCATTAAGGACACATCAATTTATATAGAAGCAATTACCACCTCTGCCACAATTGGAAAGAAAGTTATTTGTGTTTCCTGTGAAATCAAACATCACACTTAAGAGAGTTTGTCTTAAAATTCTTAAAATACATGAAAGATTATAAGGAAAATTTCTCAAGTCTTAATAACTGATGAGATACTACCAACAGATAAGATTACCTACAGAGATGCCAAATGGTATAGTTCAGTAAAGGGAGTCAGAAAATGAAGACAAGGAGGATGTGAGAACTCCTCCACCCCAACCCCATCACCAAATCCTTATTTTCTGAGGAAATGAATTAAAATATTAAAAGCATAACTGGCTATATCCAGTACAATATTCAGAACTCATGAAACATGGGCACTGTTGATGGTTATGGAAAAGCTGTTTTATAATGTGCCTTGTAATAGGTTTTAATTTTATTCTTTTCACTTTCTTTTTGATGGAGTAAATTTTTTCTCTATGATCCTGGCACCCAGTCTAAACATTAGACTGAGGGTGCCCTGAGAAGACTCAGCTCAGTTGCTGCATCCTTGGGTTTGTGAGTCTTGCTGTGGCTCTTTTCTGTGACATATTTAACATCTCTGTCTCTTTTCTCATCCTCCTTAACATGGACCCAATTAGGGAAATGTTTTACTTATTATGACAGGATTGGACTTATTCTGCAGCCTGGATTCTGTTTAAATGCTGGTGTCATTTCTTTAGCATGTCTAACCAGTATAAAAAATAGAACTTCTTTTTCCTCACATAGGTGCTAGGAGAATTAATTAATGTTTATGAAGCACCTGATCCTTGGGTGAAAGGGCCCTGAAGAATTCTCTCATTTGAATGTGATAATATTGCATCATCTAATCCTGTGGTGAAACAGGGAAACAAAAATAACCTTTTCAAGTATAGCTTTAACTATGTGAGGGCAGTGTGGTATGATCAGTGTCTGGGAAAAAAGGCATTTACTAAGTATTTTCAGGGAAAAATTGACTGCATACAAAATTTTGGATTGTGCAATTTTCTTTCACAAGGGAATTTCCTGTTTCTGTGTGCTTCCTTTCATTGGTGGATACTCTATTTCTTCTCTGTAAACACCAACAACATACTCTGTTTTTACATTTCTTTCAAAATTTAATAGCAGAGAATTTTAGCCATTCACATATTAGTATAAAAATTGATAAAGTTTAAACTGACACTCTTAGATCAAGTAGTAATTTATACCATAAAACTCCATACCCCAAAGGAAATAGCCAGAGAAATGGGGAAATTCTCAAATAAGGAAGAATTTGGTTGGTTAAGTAACCTTTCTGCCCTCTCTAAATTCAGAATACATCATTTTCCAGTAGAGAAAACCAGGTAAGACATATTTAGTGGCAGAAAAAGCTAGTTGGAACTTATTTTTTTTCTCTACTAAAATAAATTTTGATTAATTTAAGGCACTCTTTATTTCAAATCATAATAGATATAGATTGGGCTATTATATATACTCACAGAAATTTGTGAAGGTAAACATAATAGATATAAATTTAACAATGTAATAATAATCAAACTAGTATTTATAAGCTAATTTTATCTCAGTAACGGTTCTATGCTCTTCATCAATACTTTCTTGTTTAATTCTTATACTTACCTGAGAGGTAGGTGCTATTATTTGTATTGCTTTACAGATGAAGAAATTAAGGCACAGAAAATGCAGTGACTTGCCAGAGATGAGAGACTGGAATAATGATGGTCAGATTTAAATTCAGGCCATTTGATTTCAGAGTCCCTGTAAGTCCCTATAAGATGCTGACTGTGAAGCATCATGAAGGTCCGTTTGATAACTAAGCTCTGAATGTGAAGAATTATATGCACTTTGTAAAGAAATGACTCTTGAGAAGCACATAGTTAAACAAAATATGGAAAAAGTAAGTGTATTATTTTGCTCCCCTATAGTCAGTGGTATACCTCTCTGCATTTGAAAAATAGTGGCCCCATGAAGTAGGAGTGTGGCTTTCTGCCAAATGAGAACTTTAGGGCTAACAGCGGGACAGACTGTGAGCCTGCAGACAAAAGAGGACTATTCATGCTTGTTCCGTATTTGGGTCTGTTCCATCTTAGCCAGACACAATTGTGTCCTTGGACACAAATAGAGATTTGAAGAACTCGCAGTTGGCGCTTTGTTATTGAGTGTCTAGAGAAGTTTGGTTATCTCTCCACAAGGAATCCTAGGGCTGGACTCGTGACCTTGTCACAAAGACTAAGCCTTGTGCTTCCACTGAAAGAAAATAAACAGATGTGTCTCCCCTGGTTAAATGGGGTGTAAAACAGCACTTAGGCTTGTCACTGTTCTTCCCAGTATTCATCAGAATCTCACCACTAAATAGTGTGCTCCCAACACAAGCAGCTGCCATCAAGGTAGGAGGTGACAGGCTCTTGGATGGCAAGACGTGTTTTTAGATGTGGAGTAGTCAAGGCGGTGACATGAGTAACCTGTGGGGGAATTTAGCCATGGCAATTTTATTTTCGGGGTAATGAGTCAAAGGGAAGGGCCCACCTATATCAGCTGGCATCCAAGAAGAAGAGACTCGCAGCCAGAATATGCCAAAATAAATATGTTCTTAAAGGATCTGGGAAATTTGCTTGTCTTCCTCATACATCTAATCATAGCTTGTTTGAGAATCCCTGGGTACAGAGAGAGCAAGACCACCAATGTGGTTTACAGCAGAATGAGATATTTGACCTCATATAATCTCACCCCTTTGCCTGTATTCCCATACATTTTAGAATAGATTGGGAAAGGTTATACACTAACCCCGCTTTGGACAGAAGCCTCCTTGTGTCTAAGGAGACCGTGCCCTTATACCTGAAAGGCACTAACAGACTCAGAGAAGAGAGATAATGCTTTCATTTCAGTCTCATGACTTTAAGATTATGTTGGCCAACACAAAGTAAAAACTAGAATATAATCAGGGACAGTAAATTCTTTTCAAAATTCTTTGGTTTCCATGCCTTGAATTAAATATTCTGAATATTTCTATTGATTGAATTTGCCAGAAAATTTAGATTTCTGTTGCAGTATATGCCGCATAGTGATAGGAGTAAAGTGATAACTAATGATAGCATTTTTCCAGAAGTTAAAATGTCAAAGTTGAAATTCCTAGATTTTCTGTAGATATCTCACCCATGTTCAAAGTTTTGCCAATAAGCAAGCAATACTTCAAAATCTCTATTCTTGGGCATGATAGAAGCATAAAAGAAGAGAAAAGATCTATAATATGGCACTGAAATGTAAGAACTTAGAATGTAGCCATGGAGAAATTACTCAATTACATTAAAAAATAAGAAAGAAAGGAAAAGGAAATAATGTAAATAATATTGATTTTAGACCATAGAGATTAGCAGTTCAGAATTTGGACCCTAAAGCAGTACTAACCACATAATTATAAAGGCTTGCCACTTACTAGTCAAACATCCTTCTATAAATTACTTTGAGCCCAGGTTTTTCATCTCAACTATAGAGTGAAGATAACAGCATCAATATCATGAGTTATTGCAAATATCAAATGGGACAATGTAGGAAAGTGTTTAACCAAGCACCTGGTACATAGAACATATTCAAATGTGTTAAATGTTATTGGCATTAACAATATTGTTATAACACAGAATGTGTTATAGGTATTGTGAAACTGTAATACCAAGGACAAAAATATGGTTGTAATTCCTACTGATTTTATCTATATTGTTTAAATTTTTTTAATGTTTATTTATTTTTTTTTGAGAGAGAGAGAGAGATAGAGACAGCAAACAAGCAGGAGATGGGCAGAGACAGAGGGAGGCACATAATCCGAAGCTGGCTTCAGGCTCCGAGTTGTCAGCCCAGAGCCTGACATGGGGCTTGAACCCACGAAGTATTTGAGCCGAAGTCAAATACTTAATTGGCTGAGCCATCTTAATCTCATCAAATTGAGATGATAACAAATCATCTTGATAATTCTTTCTACTTCAATCTGCATACCTAATTCTAAGTTTATCAATTCCTTTTCATATATATTTTAGATACTGTTTCTAAAGTAGATACCCATAGACACACCATACACCAGGTGGTGAAATGTGGAAATTTCCCCCTGTTATAGCTTATGTCTAACATCTACTTTTTCTACAGTGAACATATGTTAACATGTGTTATTTCTACTATGGGAAAACAAAACCAAAGGCTCTTGAAATGTTTTCCTCCTTCCCCAAATTATTGCTAATGTTTTTATTCATGGTTTTTGTCCGTTTATCATTTTTCAGCTACATTATTGTAGTAGCTCCTTTGGTGACTATCTTCCATGTAGTGATTTCCTTGAGAACTTCCAATTACAACTCTAAAACTCTATAATTCTGGAGAACATAGACCATGAACTATTCTTCTTTGTATAACCTTTCACGTAATTCTAGCACAAGATATTGTATCTGTTTCTGTTTCTGTGTCTGTCTCTTCTCTCTCACTGAAATAAATGAAGGAGTGGAAGGCATTTTCTCATCAAGTTACAATATTTTCCCCAAAGACTACAGATATTAGAGCATATGTAAATCCAAAGCTTTATGTGTAAATTTAATTTCAGTTTTGAAGTTCACTTTTTTTTAGGTTGAATATCCCCACCCAATAGAAGCTGGATGGTAAAAAATTTACTGTTTCTATGTTTAAATTTGTTTGAAAATAAAATGGAATGAAATAATTCAAAAGAAATATATCCTGTTAATGTTGAAGAAGGAAATAATCAAGATTTCACTACTTTTTTCCTTATATAAACTGCCTGTTGTACTCCAGAATGTCAGCGCCTGGCATGCTTTCCTGCCAAAATGCAGAACAGATGTAGGAGGGCACCTTGGGAACCATACATTATAAAGTGTGGCTGAAGAACTATTTTCACACCTCTCCCAGCCCTGTCTTCACCTGTTTATGCAGGAAACAGACCTGTGGATTTTAGTTCCTCTGGTTCCATGCCAGTGGATTCCCAGCGGCTCCAGACAACTGCTTTCTCATTTCAAGTTCTGTTCTTTTTCTCCCAGTTTTTGGCTGACAGTTGCTCAGTTTTGGTTGCTGGCAGGATGTCAGAGGCCGCTTTGCTACAGGTTGCTTCAGTTTAAGAAGTTGGAAAAAGAACAGATTTCTAGGAATGAGAATCAGAAATAAGGACGACATTATTTTAAAGAAGGAGGAGACTTCTACGTTGGCACCTTTGGAAAGACAAGCAGACTTTTGGTTTTCTCCCATTCTCACATTTTACCATGAGCCTATGAACATGGGAAGGGGAAGCTTAGACCTGTTAACTCTAGGCATATGTCCATCCCCATCAATTAACAAAACCACACCGTGTAACAACATCTAAACAATGTCCTGTAACTAATGATTTTTCTGTTATGCATTGAGCCAAGTAATCAGATGCCCCAACAACTTTGGTCAAATGTGTTAAGTTGTAATATTAGTTGTGTTGTAGTCTAATTAAAAAAGAATTAGCCATAAACCTATATGAGTCAGAAAACTCACACTTTGATACTTTATGGATTAGAATGAATAGAGGCCAACAATCAGATGTAAAAGAAAAAAAAAATGTAGGTAGGGGTACCTGGGTAGCTCAGTCGGTTAAGCATCTGACTCAATTTTGGCTTAGGTCATGACCTTATAGTCATTGGATTGAGCCCTGAATCAGACTCTGCACTCACAGTGTAGAGCCTGCTTGGAATTCTCTCTCCCCCTCTCTCTGCCCCTTCCCTGCTCATTCTCGCTCTCAAAATAAATAAATACACATTTTTAAAATGTAGGCTAAAATTCAGTATTTCTATTCCCCACATCTTCCTTGGCATCAGGAACATTGCAGCTGCTTTCCCTGGGGTGTGACAATTAGTGCCATAAGGGCTCTGCTTAATCTCACTTGGAATTTTATTCCAGAGAGGCTCACACAGGTAATGTGAATTCAGTTGGAAGAATGTCCACATTCGCTTTGTAGATTCTGTTTGGATGAAAGGAATCTGAATGCTGAAACATCTGTGTTTCCTTTCTCTCTTTCCATCCCAGTGGAGTTACAATATCTCTGAGGAAACAAACAAACAAACAAAATGCTGCTGGATATTTATAAAGAAGTCACTGGGTGTGACTCTGCACTATGTGTTGATCTATCCTATTTGCAGATGTCCAAGTTTTAAGGAACATGTTATGAAGGGGTTTGGAAGAGAGGACAAGATGTCTTATGAAAGACTTGACTTTTTTTAAGAGAGAGAGAGTGAATATGTGCACTTAAGTCCATGTGAGCAGAGAGAGGCAGAGAGAGAGGGGAAGAGAGACTGCCAAGCAGGCTTCATGCTCTTAGCATGGAACCCAATGCAGGGTTCGACTTCACGTATCATGAGATCATGACCTGAGCTAAAATCAAGAATCTGAGGCTTAACCGATTGAACCACCCAGGTGCCTCTTGTTTTTTTTTTTTAATGTTCATGTACAGAGACTGAGTTGATAAAATTACAAGGACAATATTAGAGATTTTCTAGGATTGAAGGTTAATTTTATCAGCCATCCTGATAATGCTTCTTTACCCTCCTTCCCTTTATCACATGGATATCTGACTTAGGGAAAGTGGTTTGAGAAGTTATACTGATACTGGCACTTCATTGGGAACTATTCCCCCAACATTAGGTTTAAAATTTTTCTACATTCCCTAAATCTTGGAGACAATTTCTCAGCAAAATAAAATATTTAATATAATGTGGCTGTGGATATGTCTTAAAATGTGGGTGTGTTAGGAACCTAGCTGTCTTTCAAATGTGAGTGTTTTTCGAACATGTTGAGTGTCTAGGGGTAGAGTGTTATACTAGTCACTGAAAATATACTAGTCTAGACCAAAGATTAACATACATTTTTTTCTGTAAGGAGAATATAAATATATTTTACATAAGTCATGGGTAGGTTTACTGATGTTTATTTAAATTCTGTAATCCTAAAAGGCACTGTCATTATACATTCTCCTCTGTTAAGTAGTTCCCTTTCCTGGTAAGTATCCCTCACTAGGAGAGGAGGGTACATTTTTGCTGAGAAAAGTAGGAGGAAAAGTTCTAGAAGAGAGGTATGGAAAAATCAAGGATTTCTGAAATTTAAGGTGATGATTAAATAGACTTGAAAGTACCATAATATGAAAAGTTTGTGTAATTGTTAAATTCTCTACTTTACCCATTCCAGATTGGGGCCTGTGAGCCTCAGAATTTGATGATTGTGTTGTTTAAGAAAAACATGTGTGACAATTCTTGGAAATACGTTGGCTTTCTGTTTTCATTATGGGCAAATATGGAGCTCCTTTTAGGCTAAAAATCAAACTTATAACTCCAAGCAAATATTGTGGCCAGGCACATTTATTTTTGATAAAAATGAATGTCAATTTAATTGCAAATGAGGCACTCTCCTTAGACTCATGGCAAATTGCAATCCTGGCCCTCAGTGCTGAAAGTTTGGGTTTCTGTGCTGGATTTTCCTGACCTGGTTTAGAAAATAATGTTCTGAGTTTCACCCAGCAATATTTAAAAAGGCATCCTGTGCAGATGGTTTTATGGAGATGTGAATGAAAATGAGTTGAAGACGTCTCAGAGCAGCTGTAGTCTCTCATTCAGAGCAACCAAAGACCACAGAGACGCTGCATGAAAACAGAGGACTTGGCCATCTTCCTTATCAGAGAGCTAAGTTTCCTATCAATGAAAAGAGCTTCTTTCTTTTAATGTGATCAAGATGGGTCCCTTAGGGTCAAAGATGAAGTACGTTAGTGGATAGATTAAAACTTACCTTCTGCCCATCTATATTTAACCTGGCCACAAAAGATTAAGAAGATTTTAGACTCTAGTGAGCTGACTCATTCTCATTCTCTCTCTTTCTCTCCATGAACATTGAATTTATCATTTCAATGTTAAAAAGGGAAACCAGATGCTATAGTTATTAACTTTTGGAATCAACTATAATCTTCCTATTAAATTCTTCCATCCAGGTACGGGCAATTATTTGCTTGATCTAAAGGTGCAGAAAATGCAGGCACACAGGGTTTCAGAAAGTCCAGTTTAATAAGACAGGTGGGTAACTAATAATGTGGAAAATTACCTGCAGATTGAGGATATTGGGAATGACTAATGGCCAAAACTAAGCGAGTAAATTAGTTGCAAAATGATACCATTTGCAATAGTTGTGTGAACGGGGGACGGGAAAGCACAGTGGCATGTGGCAGTGAACAGAACTAAGCAGAGTTTGAATGTAGCCCAGACTCAGAAAACCATGCCATCAACTTATGCCTTCCCCAAACCCCCGCCCCTGCCCTGTGCCTGCCTCGGGCCTTCATTTATTTATTTATTTTTGCTCATCTGTGCCATGAATGTAAGGTTTAATAGCACTGGCTCTGGAGTCTAGTTAGCTTTGTGAAGTCTAACACCATCACCAAGTTCAAAACCATCAGTTACAAAACTTGAATTTGTCTTACAAATCCAATAGATTTCAGATGCTCACATGTAGTCAATATTTGCAGGGGGAAATTTGAAGTGGGCTTTGGAAAAAATGTTTAAAAATTAAGTTTGTTACTAGCTGGTAATATGTTGGTATTATCTTCCTAGACAAGGTTGTTGAGCCTATATAACATGAAAAACTTGTTAAAAGATATTTTGTAATGACAAATAGTCTGAACACAAGCAGTCTCAGTCTCTTAAAGTTAATATAGTTGTTTTAAGTGTTTTTCTTTTCTTTGAAGAATTATTAATAAATTGATAATGTGTCTTAAATTCTATGATGACTTAAGATAGATAAGACATTTATTGATATTAGATCCATTTTATTTTTTAATTTAAAAAATTTTTTTAATGTCTTTTATTTTATTTTGAGAGACAGAGTCAGAGAGGGAACAGGGGAGGGTCAGAGAGAGAGGGAGACCCAGAATCTGAAGCAGGCTCCAGGCTCTGAGCTAGCTGTCAGCACAGAGCCCAACACAGTGCTCAAACCCACAGACTGTGAGATCATGACCTGAGCCGAAGTCCTATGCTTAACTGACTGAGCCACCCAGGCGCCCCTGATATTAGATCCATTTTAAAATAGACTTGCAATGCTATCTATTTTTCCTTCTCCCATAACCTTTTTAGATAGCTTGCACTAGCAGTTCTAAGCTGGTAACTACGAACATCATACGTACTTCCTTGCCTAAAGTTCTCTTAATGACAAGATGACAATTGGGGCAACTTTAATCAGTAAAATGACATTATTACTGTTTTTTCTATAAACTGTATGAATATAGGAAGTTCTCAGATCTAATGTTTTTGCTACTGAAGTGGTAATAATCTGGAAAGGGGGCTAATTGACTATCTAATCCATTTTCTCTACCAAACATGTAGTGAGAGCTTACCTTGTTCTGTCCTATGGTGGTAGGGGAGAGTACTGTGTTTAAGTGTTTAAGAGAATTACAAAGCAAGATATCTGTCCTTCTAATACTGATAAAGCTAAGATGCTTAGTTGTGTAAACAGTATGTCATTTAGTACTACGTTGTGAAATATATTCCCCTACGTCACATTTAAATTCTTTTTCCATAGCTAAGGTAAAAATATGAAACACAGATTTTTATGTGTTCCTTATAACCTCACTATAAAAAATGTTTTAGTTATTTATGTCTACAAGAAAGTAATCAACCTTATATTCATGGTACAGAATACATGTACATGTATTTTGACTGTTTAACTAACCAGTTTAAAACTTCCTTGTTTTGACTTTACGAGTAAACACCGTCTTCCCTCAATTCTCCAGGTCAATTGATCTGTGTCTGTCCAATAAAAGAGTCACATCACATTTGATGACCAAATCATTCATGGACTTCTGTAAAGTAGCATGAAAGAGCTAATATCACAACTCTAAGAACCAGGGGTTAATTTCCTTTTCACTTTTTCTTTTACCATGGTTGGTGATACTGATGGGCAAAGAAGAAGGCTATTTTTGTGCTAAAAGGTACTCTTTCATATTTTTAGGATTGTAACAAAAGTCATAGTCCTCGAGGACCAGAGACTGAGAGGACAAAAACTGCTGTAACTTGGGCATGTACATCTCAGTTTGGTAGGGCATTTTAAGTGTCACAACAAGCATTATAGAAAGCAAAACTGAAACTTCATTAGCAGTTACCAAATCAAATGTAGTGCCTTTAATGTGCTTACTAGTCCACCTATTTATTGCGACGTTACATCTTTTCCCTGTGCAATGTATATACAATGGTGTCGCACAATATACAGATGAGAAAGATGCAAGAATGATAACTCACATTTGGAAGTGCTTCTAATTTGTTAGAGGACTTTGACATCTATTATCTAACATCCCATTTTTCACTTCCAATGTTCCAGTATCCAAAGCAATCCCTTCCCTTGTCTTTCTCCTTGTTTTAGCTAGTCATGTTTAAATCCTGGAAGCCATGTTCATTAGTTCTCAAAAAAGTTCTACTTTTTCTACTTATACAATGTGTCTTATACCTGGAATTCTGTTTCTATTTTTACTCTATTATTCCTATTATTACTATAAAAATTTCCTGAATCTTCTCCCATTATTATTTACCAATTTAACAACAAAAATATCTTAAGAGGATAGAACTTAAAAACAGTACACCTTCATTGACTATAAAATAAAGTTCATATTACTAGTCAGTCGCTCAAAGTAGATGGAGTCAACTTTTCAGGAATTATGCTTCCATCATTATCTAACTATATCATCTGATTCAGGGTTGAAACTGAATTTTAAGGTATATGTACTCTTTTCTACCTTTCTTTACTCCTTTTTGCTCTCTCTCCAACACCTATGTTATGGGGCTTACTTATAATTTCCAAAGAACTAGTGAGTAACACTAAAAATGGTCTCTTTCTCTACTTGACATTGGCAGGTCTAAACACGTACATGAATCATTCCTCAAATTCCTAATAAGGGTCAGGAGGTGAGTTAAATTCACTGCTACTTTTGTGATTTTGATTGGTATTGTAAGCCAAATAGAAGTAAAGGAAATATAATCAGTTGCAATAGCATATACTCTGCAAATGGAGCATAGATCAGCATTCTGCCACTTTCCTAGCCTTTTACCTTCATATCTTCGCACAGAGGACACGATGTTTTACAGAAGAAACCAATGGATAATATTATAGCAAGCAATCAGTTTTAACTAGGTAAAGAAAAGTTTTATTTAGTTTGACAAATGTGAGATTTCAAGATGAATGGGGTTTACTGGTTCTACTACAGGAGACCTAACATGATGAGCCAGGGACCCTTAGAAAATTAAATACAAAGAGAAGGAAGCTTACCCAATGAAGGATGAAGGCCCGGGGCACTTATGAGAAGCAAACTCTACATGAAAGAAAAGGAGACTGATGGGAATAGTAGATTTTTTTCAACATAGTCTCCACTTTAAGATATCTCTGTAATAATTATGTCCTACATGGTGTTTGCAGGTCTTGATTCTGTGGGCCTGTTGTGGCCACTTTATATACACAAGATAAACTCCTGCATAAAATTTCCTTACTGTCAAGCCTGATGATACCACACATGCACAGATACACACACATCCCAAGAAAGTATGAAAAGGTTTATTTCCCACATAATGAGGCTTTCTGGGGAGAACAAAGTGGCTCTCAACAAGATATGAAAATTGAGAGATCAAAAAATTGGTTTTAGATTTTTGTGTTGTTTAGGAAAAGTAAGCTGGGATAAGGGTTTACGTGATGTGCAGAGGACTGCATGATTTTAACTTCCCACCTGTGCCAAAGAAGGCAGTGCCTAGACTTCTATATCAGCTTCTCTAAATGTGATACATTAGGGGAAAGGGAAAACTGAAGCATAATAACTGTCAGCAGGCAAACATCACAAAAATGGAGCCAGACTCCTTATTACAGACACATAACTGCCTGGCAGTGGAATATCAAAGGTGGGAGGCTGGTGCTGAAAGTGGTCCACCCCAAACGGGAGAAATATTTTATCATGGATATTGTTTCATATTGCTGGGGATGCTGGTGATAAAAAGCCTATCAATTTTTAATCATGCTTTTATCATTAATTTTTTTTTTGAGAGAGAGAGTACTCCCTTATTGTCTGGACAGTGTGCACTCCTACAGCGCTCTCTCCCCACTACCTCAGTATACCAATTGTAGCTAGAGGAATACAAAATATCTGTGTCTTTCATTCTACAAAAACAGTTTCCCACTGGGGCCCCTGGGTGGCTCAGTCGGTTAAGCATCCAACTTCGACTCAGGTCATGATCTCACGGTTTGTCGCAATCACGCTCTGTGCTGACAGCTAGCTCAGAGCCTGGAGCCTGTTTCAGATTCTGTATCTCCCTCTCTCTCTGACCTTCCCTTGCTCATGCTGTGTGTGTGTCTCTCTCTCTCTCAGAAATAAATAAAACATTAAAAAAAAAAGATTTCCCATTATGTCTAAGGTTGAGACACTCACAATTGATCCCTGAGGTGGTTTGAATTTGTAGAGGGTGTTGGCATAGGATCGGGGTAAGTTTCCAAATTAGACATTGCAGACTCTGCAAAAGTTTTCATCTTCCATTCACTCCAAAGTAATATCCCTCATTTCCAAAGTCTGATAGAAATTTGTTTTTCTCTTATGGAAACTGTCATACCTTGTATTATATTATAATTATTTTTGTGATTTTAATTTTTTTGTAAACTTTTTATTTGGCAGTAATTTTACATTTCTAGAAGAGTGCAAAAACAGTATACGGAGCTCTTATATAACCCTCACCTCATGTCCCCTAATGTCAAATATTGCCATTGCCATGGTATTTTATCAAAACTAGGAAACCATTATTGGTATATTAAACTTCAGACTTATTTTAATTTACCAGGTTTTTTTTTTTCACTTTTGCCTTTTAAAAAATATTCTTTTGCAGCATCCTATCCAGAATACCACATTGCACTTATTCATCATGTCTCCTTAGTCTCCTCTGGTCTGTGACAGTTTCTCAATCTTTCCTTGTATTTCTGTGACCTTGACAATTTGAAGAGAACTCATCAGATATTTCATAGAATGTCTTTCAATTTCAGTTTGTCTGATACAGTTCTCATGGTTAGGCTCAAGTTATGGGGTTTGGGGAGGAATATGATAGAGGTGAAGTGCCTTTTTCATCATGTCATATCAGGGGATGCTATTTGTTTATTTGTTATATCCCTTCTGCTAGACTATACAAAAGCCCTTTGAGGTAAGGAAGAATGTCTTTTTCATTTTTTATTATTCCATGCTGTTAAATAAAATGCTTTCTAGATAGTAGGTACTGAATATATATTTACTAAATTAATTAAAAATGAATAAATTCTTAACAATATTCACTGTTTGGAGGGAAGAATAAGGAATGTAATATTTTAAATTAGAGTCCAGAAAAAGGAGGCCTAAGTCCTAAAGTTGGTAATCAATACAGTTAGGACAAGAAAGCAGGTTTTATGACTTTCATAATTATGCCAAAATTAATGAATCAAACTGCTTTCTATAGGCATGTGGTATGCTTAGATTCTCAAATTCCAGAGTTTGCTCTTACAAAGAAATTGATCTGGGATGTCTGGGTGGCTCAGTTGCTTAAGCATCTGACTCTTGACTTTGGCTCAGGTCATTATCCCATAGTTCATGAGTTCTAGCCCATGTCAGGCTCTGTGCTGACAGTGCGGAGCCTGGTTGGGGTTCTCTGTCTCCCTCTCTCTGCCTCTCCCTTGTTTGCTCTCTTTCTCAGAATAAATAAGTAAAGATTTTTTTTTAAAAAAAGAAAGGAATTGGTCCATTTTCTGTTTTGGGAAATCTCAAAAATTCAGGGAAGCTAATCTTCAGGACAATTTGAAAAGTTAGGAAACTATTAAGTTAGCTGATATGGTATACTGCTCAGATACACCCAGTGAAAATTGGCTTCATGATATAACATTAAGTGGGGCGTTCAAGATTGCTATTTGTCCAGGAGGGGTAGATATTTGACCAGGAGGAGTAATATTTGTGACCTTTGAATCTTTTTACTTTTTCCCACGTCTACATTATAGTTAGCTGCTTCCTCTGCCTACATATTATAGCCCAGAGTCAGGATTAAGATACATCTAGTCTCCTAAGGGATTCAGAATTTGGGGGTTCAGTATTTACTTTTCTAGTCCTTAGCACACCAGTGTTTCCTGCCAACAAGACTTTTATGTATGGTTTTTCTTTGAACCCATCTGATAGGAACCGGAAAACTAAAATAAAAGCTTCTCATTCAAGAAGCAGACACATGGACTAGGAACGCTGCCGTGAACATGCATTTCTTGAAACACTTGCTATAATTCCCCCAAGTCCTATAACCTTTCCTGACATCAGTGAAAATTATTAGTTTTGTTCTCTCCTGTCATGTATCATGGTTACCTCTAATTGAAATGGAGGTGTTCCGAATAGCACAATAAGTTAAGAATCTTGCCAAGTGCCTCATTTGGATAATTTATAGTAGGATTCCAGGCTGATGAGTTCAGAGCACATGAGTCCCCAGAGTCCTTAATCTTTGATCATATTTTGTGGTGGGACAATGCTTGATGAGAGTGGAGTTTGAAGATAACTGCTCCCTGCAAATGTATTTATCAAATACCAATGTTCCCAGCAAAGTGATTTGAGATGGGGATTACCTATCACTGGAAATGAACCACAAGGAGTATCTTAATTTGAAGAAAGTACAGGCTTGATACTTTTTAATAAATTCCTGATATTGAATACAACGTACCACAGCTCTCAAGTTTAAATGACTTTTTTCATCAGAGACGTGTAGAAAGTGGAAAAAGAGCTAAGAAAGAAATGAAGGAATTAACATCTTTGGAAAAGATTCTGCTGAGAAGTGACAATGATAAATGTTAAAAAAAAATGTCTTTCTGGATCATGTTGGGGCACATTCCAGTCCACTGTTCAACATGCTTCTCCGGGCGTCTTCAAAATGTGGCACACCAAGCCTGGGAAATTTGCAACACAATCCATTAGAGCATAAAAATAAACTATTAACACTTACTAGTTCATTTTTTTCTCACTCCATTTTTGGGAGATCCGTTTTATAATGTGTATAATTTTTTACACTAAGATTTGTCTAAATAGATAGATAGATAGATAGATAGATAGATAGATAGATAGATGATAGATAGATAGATAGATCTAAATCTATTGATTGAGAGTGCATGTTGCAGTTTTTAAAATTTGAGATACATATGTGATGAGGAAATTTTGATGAACACTGACAGACTATACCAGTATCATTAGTGAGCATGTGAGACGGTTCCTTATAATGGGAGTATCTTTGTAAATATTCCTGTTTTCTTTCATTTAACTATGGATACTTACCATACATAGATATATATGATATTTTTCTAAATCTGTATTTCAATCATATATTACTTCTTGGACTGGGTTTTATATGCTTATTAGACCCTGAAAAAAAGTAGTATCTCCATCATCTACTATATTTTTATTTCAGGATTTAGTGCATAAGAGTTCTTCTTCTCATTTTAGTAGTCTGGTTTGATTGAAATTTCCAAGCTTCTTTCTTCTGTTAACTTTTATAATTTGATGAATGATGAGCATAAACCCTTTTTAAGATAATTATTTCTTACATTATCAGTGATTCTCCATTTGATATTTGACACCTAAGCTTGTTTGAACTTCCTTGAAGTATATTGACTAGAATGTTTTACTGTATTAGATATATAGACATATATAAAGCATTGGTTTGACAATGTATATCACTATGAATGTTTAGATAGTATGACATTTATTTATTCATTCATTTAACATATTTATTGAGTGTCCAGTAGATGCTGTAAATGTGCTAAGGCAGGATTATTCACTTCATACAAGATATAGGTTGATAAGGGAGAAATACGCCTGTCCTTTCATCAACTGTGATAAAAGCTATGAAGGAGAGATACAAAGAGGAAAGCCTGATTTAGTTTAGAGGTCAAGAAAGGTTTCTAATGGAAATTTTTATACTCGAATGATGAAGATGATGATGCTCAAATGATGATAAACAATGACGCTGTCAGGGAGCCTGGGTGGTTCAGTCGGTTAAGCGTCCAGCATCGGCTCAGGTCACGATCTCACAGTTTGTGGATTCAACTCCCATGTAGGCTCTGTGCTAATACCTCAGAGGCTGGAGCCTGCTTCAGATTCTGTGTCTCCCTCTCTCTCTGTGCTTCCCCTGCTTGCTCTCTGTCTCTCTCTCTCAAAATAAATAAACATTAAAAACTTTAAAAATATTTTAAAAAACAATGATGCTGAATGTAATGGTAATGTATATTTTTCTTCGGTGCTTATGAGTATCAAGCACTCTTCTAAGAACTTTCTGTGAATTCATCCATTTAATTCTCATAATAACCCTAAGAACTAGTTAGTATTATTATTCTTATATTTCAAGTGAGATTAAAAAACAAAATGTAATAATTTGTAGTACAGCTATCAAATGGTGAAACTGAAATTTGTATATTGTCTACCTGATTCCACACCAACTTTTTAATGACCATAATGGCTGTACTGCCAAATAGAAATAAAGAATGATAGAAATAAGGCTGAGGAAAGATGTTGCAAGCACTGGGAACAACATGTAAAAAGAATTGAATCATGAAGAAGGTAGCATGTGTTGTTATTAAAACATAAAAGAATAATACAGCAGCTGAAATATGGAGAAAATTTAAGTGAGGCAAGAGAGAAATGCAGGAAGTAAACTAAACTGATGGTAGTACATATGAAGGATTTTGATTTATGTTATGAAGATGATGAAAAGCCATTTAAGGGTTTTAAGTTTACGTGGAATATGAGTGTGTTTGTGTGTGGGGGAGGGAGTGCATATTATTTGTGCATGTGAAGGGAGCTGTTGCTTAAAAGATTATTCTGATCTCTGTATTGGAAATGGATGGCCAGGGGCCAAAAGTAGAGGTGAAATAATGTCAACCAGGAGGTTGCAGTAGTCCTAGAAATACACTTTGGTGAGTTGGAATAGGGTTGTGATAATGGAGGTAAAGAGAATCTGTTTAGCATTGTTTTTCAGGACTTAAAATAAACTGGATCAATGATGTACTAGATGTGAGGAAAGAGGAAAATGAAGATGGAGAAGAAAATCTTACAGTTTTTTTTCTTTGTGTAACTGAACAGACCATATTTCCATTACCAAAAGTTCAAAGCCACTGAAAGAATAATAAGCCAAGGGCAATCATGAGTGACAAAAGGACACTAAACTGAGCCTTGCATAATGTGTTAATAACAACTTTCTGGTAAGAAAGTAGAGAAGAAACCTGTAAGAGGTGTTAGGGTGCAGTCATAAGGAAGAGTGAAAAAAAACAAAAAAACAGTGTACTCAATAGAGGTTAAGGGAAAAGTTTAAGAAGAAGGGAAAGGTAAATAGTCGATTGAATGTTACTTAGAAGTCAAAAAGAAAGATGACAAATAGACTTGATATGGTGTCATAGACATCCACATACAACTTTCAGTCTTACTAATATGTTGAATGTTGTGGGGATTCCGTGGTGTAGCAGTCATCACGCTCGCCTCATATGCAAGAGGTTCCCTGTTAGAAACTAATATGTTGAGTGTTCTAAATTTGATTCAGGCACTAACAGGTATGCAGTTTATATTCTGAAGCTTTTAGCTTATCTCCTTTTGAAATAAGAAAAAACTAAGAGGAAAAGATGATTAAAATATATGATCTCTGAAGTTCTTCCTACTGTGAAAATTCTGTGATAACAATTAAACTGATTAACATAGAGAAAAAAGAAAGTATAGATATCAAGAGAATATTGGTACTCACTGAAATGATTTCCTTGAAACAGCACCTACTCTAGTAGTAACGATTCTTTAATAACAACCCTGACTACATCTAAGCCCAGAAGATAAAAGTGGTTGAGTGCTTCTTTTGGAAAACTCTGAAATAAATAAACTGCAGATATTTGCAGACAGCCTTCCCTTCAATGATTAAGAAGAAACCAGTCCTGGAAAAGGAAAGCCCATCTATTCTCATTGGAATCACTTGGAAAATTGCTTTATAAGTAGATTCTCTAGTAGTAGCACAGCTATTTGGGGAGTTTTGTGGAAACAGCAATTATAGGGGTGGGAGAGGAGGACTAAGAAAATAATGATATTGTAGATTGTGGTAAATATTAGTTTGTTACCAAAGTAATCAGCAATCTCAGACATATGTACATGAGTGTAGTGTGAAAATTTGCAGAATTAGCAGCTTTAAAGAAGGCTATCAATGAGATACATTAATTTTGTTTATACATTACATACTGCATTAGAAGATAAAGGGCAGTATAATAAGAGACTCATGCAATGTAGAGTAGTATTAAGCCACATTAAACCATGGTAAACCTCACTTTCCTGACCTGTACAAAAAGAATATTTATAGACATGCAATGAAATTACAAACATGTATTAAGTATTCATTTATACGTATTGTTTCAATACCTATTTTATGTCCCATTTTCTGCTGGGCACTAGAACCTTCACTCTAGAACTTGCATCTTAGTTGAGAAAATAGACAAGTAAATAAACTTAGTCAACCCAAAGTTAGGGTAGTCTTACACAGGGGCACTTATTTGGAGAAATCAGAAGGATCTTCCCAGATGAGATGATGTGTAAGCGAGATCTCAAAGATGAATAGTCAAGAAATAGTATGTGTGGGGGAATAGAAATAATCCAAGTTTTGGACAAAAACAATCCAAAGGACTAGAAGGGAGGAAAAGCCTATTGTGTATGTGGTAATTGATGTAGGACAGTTTGGATGGAGAATTGAGCGAGCTTGTAGGGGTAAGAGCAAAGAGAAAATTGGAGACTCATTCTCATAAGGCTAGTGTGCCATGCTCATAGTAGGTTTGGGCAGAGGTTGTCTTAATCAAGTTTGAGTTGTCACTTTATGGAGTTTGTATAAAGTCATTTTATGTTCCATAAGAGGACATTCCAGGTGAATGATGATGGAGAGCTGAATTAGGTTTGATTGTAGAGATGGAGAGAGTTAGATATATGGCAGAGCTCTAAAGAGGTATAAGAAACAAGATTATGTGATTGGCAGGGAATGGGGATAAAGATGCCATCAGGGTTTTTTCTGGGACACCTGAATGGATAAAGGGCCATTCTCTGAGATAGTGTCTTGGTCTTCTTGGGGTGCTATAACGAAGTACCATAGACTAGGTAGCTTATAAACAGTAGAAATTTATTCCTCACAATTCTAGAAGCTGGAATTCAAGATTAGTGTGTTATTGTATGGTCACGTTCTGGCGAGGGCCCTCTCACAGGCTGTAGATGGCCAACTTCTCATATTCTGACATGATGGAGAGCAGAGACTGCAAAAACCAACTGTCTTGTGATTCTTACAGTAATCCTATTATGAGGGTTCCACCCTCATGATCCCATCTAATCCTAATCACCTCCCAAAGGCACCACATTCTAATATCATCACCTTGGGAGATAGGGTTTCAATAATTGAATTTTGAGAGGACATAAACATTCAATACATAATATATGGGAAGAAAGGAGAAGAATATAGTGCTTTCCAGTAAACCCAATTAGAGTTTGAAGTATCATGAGATACTCATGTGGGTAGTTTAGCTGAAAGTTGGATGTATATGTGACTGGATTTCAGAACAGATATTTAGGTAAAAATAAAAGTAATGTTTGACTCAGTGGGAGTAGAATTAGGGTTATCTAGGAAAAACATTTAGAATAAGAGGAGGGGAGGAAAAACTCTGAAGGATATAACATACAAACAAGAAGCAAATTAATAGAGAAAATAGAGGAAACTGAGAAGTAGAAACCAGAGAGACAGAAGGAAAGAAAATATGAAGTTTGGAAATATAGGTGCCAAAGGGAAGAAAAACCCTTCAAGAAAAAGGGAGTTGTCAATAGTTTCAAATTCTTGAAAAAATACAATAAAAATAAATTACTAGATTTACTAAATATGAAACTACTGAAAGATTTCATGAAAGCAGTTTTTGTGGGGTCATTCAGTTAAATGGCATGTGGCTTTGCTTTGAGCTCTGAGTGGGATATTAGGCAAAAAGGAAGGGCAGCTGTGTCAAGAAACTTGTCTGTGTTAGGTTATTTGGCTCATTTCAATGCTGACATTAGGAGCCTGTAGATAAGAAGCTAAAAATAACAAAGTATTGAGGATTGAAGAAGGATTATCTGAAAAGTTAATTTCTTCTGGAGGAAGTTTCTCTTCTCTATGCAGAAAAGACAGACATGTTTGGATATGTTATACCTAATAACTGACTAGCTTACATATTAAAGCAGTATTTTTTTTTAAATGTTTTATTTATTTCTAGGAGAGAGAGAGACAGCATGAGCAGGGAAGGGTCAGAGAAAGAGGGAGATACAGACTCTGAAATAGGCTCCAGGTTCTGAGCTGACAGTCAGCACAGAGCCCGACGCGGGGCTCGAACCCACGAATTGCGAGATCATGACCTAAGCAAAAGTTGGACGCTCAACCGACTAAGCCACCCAGGCGCCCCTAAAGCAGTATTATTAATGCTTGGTTTGGTTTAGAAAGTGACCATTTCTTTGAAATGCCTCAAAACCTCAGTTGCATAGGAGACACAGCTTGAGGACTTTGTAAAGCCAAAAGGAAGGTAAACACACACACACACACACACACACCCGCACACACACACACATGCACGCACACACACAGAGAGCAGATTAAATACTATTCATATAAAGAAATACACATTAGACCCATAATCCTGTACATTTCTGAGCAGAGGTGTGATAAGCATATGAACAGGTTGATCAAATTTCCAAAGACAGTACAGTAGTGTCTGTACACTAACTTCAAGACAACCACTCTACTCAGTGTAAAAAATCCATTAACCTGGGTGTCTGTCAACTTATACACAATAGACGAAGAATTCTAACAAAAGTGGACTTTATACTTGTAGTTGATGGGATTGTTGTCCTGTAGACTCAGATGAAAAGATTCATTTTATAAAACCAGGACTTCTTCCCAACCCCCAATAAATAAATCCCCACATTTTAATTTTTCTCATGTTGAAACTTTCATAAAGGATCAGTTTATCAGCTTCGCAAATAAGGGTAGTGGAAGCCATAGGGAAAGAGAATGTCTTCTGTTTCTTGGTATAAGTACCCTTTTGAATTCACAGTAGTATGTGAGCACGCTTATAGCATTTTCAATATAACATTAGAGTGTGAAAAAGAAAAGGCAGCGATCACCCTGAGAGAAATGCTATTGAGAATAACTGGAAAAAAGTCATCTTCGTCATGGTAAGATTCACAAAGTAATTCCATGGCAGAAAAGTCAAGGTAAATATTTACTCCAACTTTCTTAGACCCTGCAGGAGGCTAAAACCTTTAGTGTTTCTATTTTAATATTTATCTCATGCTTTCGTAAATTAGTTTCATGACCATCATTTCCCAAAAGGTCACTATTTGAGGAAATTGCTGCATGGGGACCATTCTCTGATGCTGATACAGAACAAAAGTTTTGTGGGGTTTTTTTTTCCAGTAAGGAAAAAAATATCCCCATCGGGCCTTTGGCATAGAAGAAATCCAGTGTTTCTGTATATATCTTGGTCCCTCTCCCAGAGGTTGGGCCACCCATATCACATGGGAAGAATACATACTATTTAGCTATTTTGTTTGTGAAGGAATTCGAAGGTAACCCTGAGAGGAAAATTTCAGAATTCATGATGGTGGCTAAACCACCAAATGAGTAAACGTGAATATTGCAACTTATTGTGATTTTTCAGGATTAAATGACTCAAAACTCCTGTGCATATTTGATTTATCCTTCATGCATGGATAAAAGAAACTCTGTGATTTAAAAAAAATGTTTTTGCTTTCTGTCTCATCTGCCACGATGTTCAACTCCATGAACTTTATCTGAATCTAGTATAATAGAAGTATTATATAAGTATTTAGTCATTGTTCATTTTCAGTTTATTCAAGGGTCCAAACTTGTCAGTCATTGATCAAACTAGAATTCAAATAATGAACTTATTTTGTATTAAATCAAGTATCTCTGAGGTGTATATGTGGGGGTGAGTATATGTAGAAGATACTTTGCACCTTAACTAAAATTCTTAAATCTGTGCAGTTAGATGTTAGCATATTTTGGAAAGAAATAAATAGAGCAGGAAAGGGGAGTAAAGATGTTATAACTTCTTTGCTAGGAAACAGAGGAGATAATGGAGAAAAGGATTCACAGAGAGAGCTATAGGAAGTTACAAAAAGATTTAAGAACAAATTTTGATACATTGTTTATCTGGATTATAGTTGTTTACATCATAGTTTTAAGGAGAACGTTTAAGATTACAGGTTAGATAAGATTCATGATTTGAATTGTGCCTTTACCTCTTCATTTGGTATAATCTTCAGCAAGTTACTTTTTCTCAAAAAACTGTAGTTTCCTTATCAATAAAATTGAAATGATAATATCTTCCTTATTGAGTTGCCAAGGAGGTCAAATAAAATAAAGCCTGTGAAAATCCTTTTTAAATTATAAGAAGTTATACAAATATTAGGAACATTATACATGGAAAATTCTCCAAATAGATTAAATCTTAAAAATTCTTCCTGCATTTTATTTATGAAAGAGACATATAAATGGCTCCATTGCCCAGCTACCTTAACTGGCAGAAAGTCGAAGGTCTCGCTGTTGACTATCAGTAACACTCAAGGGGGAGACACAGTCCTAAGAGGAGGCTGTGTTTGGTTTTCACTTTATAATTGGGAGAGACCTAGAGTCTAATCAGGCTACTGCTGCCAGAACTCATTGCTGTGACATGGTATTGCTGGCAAAAATGGATCGTATACAGTCCACCAGCTTATGGTGGGTCATTGCGGATACTCCAGTCAGGCTGCCATGGTTTTGCAGAGAGGACAATCCCACTCATGCTAAACTCAAGCAGGTGCTCTGCATTGGCTGCAGCCCTTAGGAAAATCTAATGTTTTCTTTACATTGTTTGTATTTCCATTTCTGTATCTGCTAGGGCACAAGTAGGCTCTTGGAACTCCATTCACTTCAGGACCACTATCAGTCACGTCAGGGACCCATTAATAGTCAGCCTTTTCCCTGCCAATCAATTCATGTTCTCAAGAAGAGCAAGATTTCCTTCTAAAGTTCTTCTGCTATATATGTACTTCCTTGTCATTCTGTGGGAGGCTAACTGAATTTGAATTTGGAGCAATTTACTTTTTTATGAACATCTTCTAAAATCATTCCAATAAATTCCATACCTACATGTGAGGGAAAGCCACTTTCATCCATCTCCAGAAGATTTTCTGCCACCTGCTTCGTTCAAGAAGAGAAAGCAAAGACAAAACAAAACTCTTAAATTTAATTTTACCCCTCTAGTAGGCTACATAGTTAACAGAGTTTGCTAGAGACCAATAATTTTGAAGACCCCATGTGTTAATTGAGCAATGTAAAATGCTATAACAAACAAACCCCAGAATTTCAGCAGCTTAACACAATAGATGCTTCTCTGTTTCTCATGTAACTGTCCAGGCTGGCTCCAGCATCCAGTTGACCTATGTTTTATGCTGGTGAATTAGGGCAGCAAAAACATATTGGCTGTTTAACTTGTTTCAGAAGTTACATCACCTATGTTCACATTTTATTCATAAAAACCAGTCAACCCCTCTTCAATCTGTGAGGTAGGAGTAAGGGGACTAGGGAATGTACCAGATAATTGCTAACTGGTAACAACACAGTAACATACAAGGGAAGAAGGACAGCAAAGTATTTCTGCCACATTATTTTTATGTTACTACCCTCTAAGCTCTTTAAATTCTGTTCCAGTGTAAATCCAGCACTCACCCTCGCAACTCCTCTGTTCTCCCATATTGATGTTCCAAGAGTCAAACCCCTGATTCCTAATTTGGATGATAGAAATTAACTACTAGTAATGTGGCTTACAGCCTCCTGTAAGATTTTAAGAGAATATGGCATTTGAATCTTGAATTATAGGCTACATAATTGATGAGGTACGGTGTAACGAAAAGGCTGAAAGAGAGAAACTGAACAACACTGATGTCCACCAACAACCCAGTTGTTCTAATTTTGTGAGAAACAATGAAAAGTATCACAACTATTTTCATTGAATTTATTAAAGCTAGTATGTATTTATTGAGATAACTAAAAGTGTCTAGATAAACTAGTTAAAGATAAACTAGAGTTTAAGTTTTTTGGATTTTAGATAATCATTGTATTCACTACAAATATTAGCTATGCACCTAAATTTCGAAATCCACTATCATGTTTTTCCTTAACTCACTTTGTAATAGAAAGGCAGGCAATGTATAGACTCTAACAGAATTCAAAGAAGGAGTGCAGATAATAAACAAAGGACATTTTTGCCTTCTGATGCTTACATTACAATTTTCATTTTGTTAAATAGCCGAGATATGACTCTTCTAAACTCACCTGATACCATTTGACCTTTTTTCCTGTATGCATTCCTCAGTCTTTCCAGGTTTATGGGTGCTGTGCTATATCTTCTCCTGGGCCTTCTCATCCCCTACCTCTTGGCATAGCTGACTCTTCTCATCCTTCAGGTACAATCTAAAGTCCATTCCCCCAACCCCACTATTTCTCTAGAATATTTTCCCATCAGTGGAATTCTATTCATTTCTTCTTTGTATTTATATAAACATCTGAAATTATTATACAATCATAAATCTCTGGCTAAATATTCACATATTCAGTTGTTCTAGAAATGTAGCTTTCTGCTTTCTTTTCCTAAAATCGAACTGAATTTCATGTTAAGAAAATCCTAGGTCACATTTCATGAGGTGACAGAAACTTTATCTCAGTACATTAAGGACACACTAACCCCTCCCTCTGCCACCAAATTATGAATTGGCACTAAATTTTAGGGATTCACCTAATGCCCCTTAATAGGAGGTAGGGTGTATTACGTGGCCGGGGCGGAGGGGGGGAAATCCTGTGATGTGTTCTTTTCTGTGAAACTAAATGAACTTTGAGCTTCAGGACCCCATCCATATTCTTGTATCCAGTTTTGTATTCTTTCTATTATAAGAGAAACCCCCAGTTGCGTAAGCTTTAAGTCTCACAAAACCTAAATCTGTTCCTGATAATACTTTTAGAAGGTCCATAGAACTAAATGGTGTCTTTTCACTAGTTAATCCTTCCATGCAAGTATTATTTTCACTTGGGGAGCCTCAGATTAAGAGGAATAGGGACAAATTGCTTGCTCTGATATCTCTGACATTGGAGGAATGTTTGACGCTTCTACCACATTTATGCCAAAAAGAAGCCTCTGTGGCCACAGTGACCATGTTTGAAAGACTGATAGATTCTCACGCAAAGGTAAAATACAGTATTATTATTTCCAAAAGAAGGAATTAAAAGAGGGAACAAGGAATAAAGCAGGCTTATTGGGGACCAAATATATGCTAATAAGCACTTTACATTTTCTCATTATTTATTATGGACAGAGGAATACAAAATAGATATGATTCGCATCTCTTTACAGAATAGAAAACCTCAGAAGGAGTGAATTTCCTTCCCCAGGTCACTTATAAGTGGCCAAATAGATACACTTCCTTCCTTATGGCTCCCAGTTCTTTGCAGGTATAATAAATACGCTGTGAAATATGTCTCTTAGTATGATGTGCTTAAAACCAGCACTGCTATGTAATATGAACATTATATGTATGCTTTTAATAATAAAAGAATTATATTCCTTAAATGTATATGAATTGTGTATTCTACGCATATTCTTAAGATACCCTATATATTTTGACCACAGCAACCAAAGAAACAGACAAATGAAAGAGAAACACAACGAAATAGGTATATGCACACAAACCACCTTTTGTATGAGAGACATAGTGAAGCAACCATGTATACTGCAGTGAGACCTGTGGCCATCAGAGAAACATTCCAAAGATGATAGAAGAAATCAAACTGGATTGGAGCTCGTGGGTGGGGATGGCAGGGGTGGGAATCTCATGGCTAGAGAAGAAAAAGCTGCTTTGGAAAGAGAGATAGAGGGAGAAGTATAAACAAACAAACAAACAACAATGGAAGGATTCAAAATAAAACAAAGCTCTTCCATTATTTTCAATCCCATAAGGAGCATGCAAAACAACAACTCGCTGTCAGAATGAAACTCTGAGTGTTCCCATCAGAACTAAGTTACATTAAACAGGAGCAGCTCTCGTGGTATTATCTGCTGTCATTTCTTGGTAAATCCGTGTCATTAGCATTGATTTCTCAAGGAGAGATTAAAAGAGGTTTAGTTAGGAGAGTAAGGCAGGAGTGGATATTATCCAAGCCAATGCAGCTCTGGGTCTCAAAGATGACATTTTCCTCTCTGCTTCATTAACTTGCAGAGCTTGTTGAGCTTTGGCTGTTTCTAATTAATTCTTTTACTGGCTTTTTTGAATGTGTATCATCGCTGGCAAACCATATAAAATGAAGAAATCTCTCTAAGGTTTTACCCTTTTAATTATTATTTTTATTGCTTAAATGAAGCTCCAGAATTGCAAATGTTGACATTTTGGTTTATTCTAGTCATTAGAGTTTTCAAAGGGGGGAAAAAGAAAAAAAAGAAAGAAAGAGGAGGAGGAACAGGGTAAGGTGGAGAGGTGGTGTTGAGCCAAGGAAATGAGAGGAGGTTGGGTCTCAATTGTGGAGATAAACACCGAGAAGGGAAAAACAAACAGGTTTGTTGAAAGTGACCTCCATGATGGTTTTGCCCTTTCACAAAAGAGCAGGAAATGAAATATATTAGAGGTAATTCCTTGTGGTCTCACACCAGCCAATACTCAGATTACACAGTGCTTGGTGCTGATCGTGCCCTTTGTTTTTATTTAAGCAAGTAGTTCCTAGCAAGTGTGGTACACAGTTTGTGTGCATGTGTGTGTTTGTTTCCTTTTGGATATTAGAAATATGAATAACTTTGGGAAAAATAAATTTCAGTCACAGCAAATTAGTTAACACGGAAATTTGTTTTCATGATTCAAAGAGCAGTCCCTTAGAACAGCCAGCTCTGGCAGGCGAGTAAGTCAGTTTCAACCAATATTAATTGAATACCTATGTAAAACATACTGTGTTGGCCATGTGTATATATGCTGAAGGATGTTTATAGGTAGACTATTATAAAAAAATTTTGGAGAAATCTACCTGTTAGTATTTTACATGGAGTCATAAGACACGTTCAAATAAAAACATAACACATGCTATTATTACCAATAGTTTCCTTCCCATACATTGAAAGGAAGTTTGATTTACAAGTCCATTTTTGAAGTTGGGAGGCACTTTTTCCTGTAGAATTGTGTTTTAGACAGGGTGTTTTAGTTCCCAAGCCACTCACAAAAGCCTACTTAAGTCATAATGTAGCTGAACTACAGTAATGTCCTAATAACACTATGGAAACTAAATACAAAGTGAAGCAACATTTCTGTAGGATAATGCATTCAGAATTTAAATTTGCATCTCCAAGAATGGGTCTCTGCCTGCTGTTATGGGTGGGAAGTTATCTTAACTCCAAGTCCTTAGGGCCCCTTTCATTTGTACTCAGAGCTTCAGCAGGGCAAGGCCTGTAGATGTGTAGAAGTAGGCACTGAGGCACAGTAGGGAAGTATCAGAGCATAATGGTGATGAATTTTGAGAAATTGAGGCTTTTGGTCTGTTTGAATCCCTGGGGAATGGTTTGGCTTGGCCAGTCCCTGGTTACAAAGTTGTTTTTCATTTATATACTCTAAGAAAAGGATGGGTTTCTCTTCTTGCTGTCCCCTAGGATTAACCTCACAACTTTTCTCTCCTTTTAGCCTATCCCTGAAAAGATTGCATACTTCTTTTAAGAATGTTTCGGATTTGTTTGCTTTTTTTTTCCCCTAAATGCTTATTTGAAGGCAAAGAAGATACAAAAGAAAAGGCTTTTCTTCTTTTTCTACTTCCATACCCATCTCCTTTTCCCTCAGTGTATTTTCTCATGTTGTAGCTTAAACCCTAGAGAAAAAGCCAAAATATATGCATAATAATTTACATTTCAAAGAACTAACTGAACAGTTATGCCATCCCTATCCAGGAAATGAGAGCATTGAGAGGATAACACAATAATATAAAAAATAATAATAACTCATTTATTGATTACATACTATGTGCCACATGGTGTTTTAGGTAATTTGCATGTATTAACTCACTGGATATTCATAAATGTTCCAAACAGTAAGTACAATTACAAACTCTTGTGTACAGATGAGAAAACGGAGGCATTGCCCAAGATCACAGAGCTTCACGGGTGATGAGGTGATGATGGTTTCTTCAAAGGGAATGAATGAGGCCCCAGAATGCTGCAAAGACCAGTGTTGACACCAGGATACCCCAAAGCCACTGGCCTAAGAAAGGCCTGGTTTAGGGGGGATATTATTTACCTCCAGCCTCCCTTTGATTTTAATCATCACAGCAGTTAGTTCAGCCCCTACATGTCTGAATTGACTCTAGAATCTAGCAAGGTAAGACAGAGGGATAACATTTCAGAGTACCATCTCTAATATATAAGAAAATATATTTTTCTTATTTTTCTTTAACTCACCTTCATTTCTAAATATGAGTCTCCATTCCTCTAGGTTTTGGAAAATTTAGTTCAGTTGTTCTTGAAATTTCTGTAGCACAATATAGGATTCTAGGATCTTATGTGTAGATTGAAGGTTTGAATACATGCTGACACATTGTCATCTATCTATATAGGTTAACTAAGAGACATCCATTATTCCTAGGTATATGATCTCATAGGTTTCCAGGCTCTGTGTTGTCTCCATGCTTGGGACTTAGGAAGTTTTAATAAGTCGGAGAATGCTACACCTGGAGCCCATACACTCACTTGCCTTTTTAATTGGGGGGATGGGGACAGGTCTTGGTATTAACCAGCAGTACTGCCTGGATTTAAAGAGCAGAGCCTCTTTGCTCTGCGACCTCCAGATTTTCTTTTCCCAGTTCCAAACCAGCTTGGAAAAACTTTCTATTATCAGGAAAGATTCTCTTTTCACATTCCTTCATGTGCTTCCTTTAGACCATACCCTTATATCACTTGATCTTTGAAAACATTCTACCTTCTCTGAAGGATTTAACCTTTTAAGGAAAAAGAAATCAGAAACAGGTGTAGGCTGTTACCCTTTCACGTGAAGCAGGAAAATAATAGAATCAGAGAACTAGTTGAATGAAGGGAAAGGAAAAGGAATGTGAAGACAAATAAAAGATAATGTTTTCTTAATATTTCAAAATGTTTTCCAATCATAGCAAGAATAAAGAGGAATTCCTAGGAAAAGGTAAAAAGGCAGGAAAAAGAAAGATATAAGGGAAGCCAATCACTTTTTGTGTGGCAGCAGCCAGTGGGTAATGGGGATTTCTACAATCCTAACTTCTATCTGGGAAGCATTGGCCATCGCTAGCCTTTAGATAAAGGATGGCTACAATGGAAAAACTTGGTGACAGAATTATTGAGAAAGGACATGGAGCTTTCTCTGAATTTTAAAATATGAGTAGGATTCCAAAAAGCAGGAACATGAAAGAAGACGCATTCAATAGAAGACTACTTAAATATAAACACTCGCAGCTATAAGCATGTGGTTTGGCTAAGGTCAAGGGCAGCCCACCATGATGGAAAACAGAATCAGACTAGCACTGGGCAAGCAAGAAGTTCAGGCTCACATAAGCTGTTCTTGCTCTGCCACACACTGGCCATGAGACCTTCTACACTACATGGAGGTTAGGTTTTTACTGGAGAACAAGGGAGTTGATTTCTATCTGTTCGCTTCCTGTGCTTATGCAATTCTGTATGTACTAAAAAATTTGGCCCACCACCCAAATGTTGGGCATGGAAGTTATCAATTTATTTGACTGGGAATTATGAAATGAGCATACTGTGTGCTCCCTCTCTTAAGGAATTTATTAATCATTAAATGTAAATAAGAAAGCAAAATATTGTTTTCTTTGCTTCTCTGGCCTGATTTCAATGTCACCCTTTTTTTCTTTTATTCCTTGCATAAATCATACAACTTATTTTTTTAGACTACACTTTCTCTCTTTGTTCCTCTTTCCCATTTCTGTGAAATGAGTCCCAGTGAGACCCTGGCCATGAGTACACGCATATAGATGACCCAGTGAAGAGCTGGTATAGCTTGTGTGGTTATAGTAATGAACCAATTCTATAACTACAGAGGCATTGGCTTAGAGCATTTATTGTGTTTCTACACAGCAAAAATTAATTTTCTAGGCTTCCTGAATGGCTCAACTCTAAGATGTTTACTTTCACTTTTCTCAGACCCTGTGCTCCACTGTTTAGCTCTCTCTTAATAAAACCCAAGAGTTCTAGGCTTCAAACTGGATCTGGCTTTTTCTTTGAAATTTCATATAGCTTCCTTCAAGAATCTACATCTTTAAAAAAGACCTCTTTCCTGTAATTTGGTTTTCAAATAAATAAATAAACATGCAAACAAACCAACAAAAAGGATTGTGTGGAGTTCAGTAAGAGGGGAGGATTTTTTAGCATCGGTGAAAATTATTTCTTTCTAAAATATCTTGAGATTCAGTTTAATTATTTCTCATTAGAGTATGTATGTATGTATTTATTTATTTATTTGTTTACCTCCAGTGGGGAACATAGGAGAATTAGAAAGGAGGATGAGTCTGTTCGCACTTGGATTTGTCCTTACATAACCATCAGGTGTTCTGGCAAATGATGATACTGAGTTTGAAGGAATGCTGGAAAGCAGTCATCCGGAAGAAAATAAATTGGAGATTAAAAATGTCTGGTTTTTTGCCATAGTGGTTTTTTGAGTCAAATGCCTTTGACTTTCATGAAGATCATAATGAATAAATACAAAAATGATTCAGTGTTTATGAGTGTTTGAGTTCTGGAGGAGGGAAGCAGAGAGGTGACAGAGGGGTGGCATTTGCCAGTGAATAAAACTTCTTCCAGGCAGGTGGCTAAATCTTGACAAACTGCCAAAGCACTTAACAGCAGCCACTGTTGCTCAAGGCAGTCTTCCATGCTTTTAATTTTTTCCAGACTGAAATACCTTGAGCAAAAGAAGCTGCCAGCAACTGCCATCAAGGGAGGGTTGTAGAAATGACAGAAAGAGAGGCTGAGTGTCTGAGCCAGGTGAGGCAATAGGTGGGCCTTCTGGTGATGGAGAAACGGTGAGAACAAGGTGAATGGGGGTAGCTGCAGGAATGTGAGTGTCTCAGGAAACCAAGAAATCTGCTCTTTAATCTTCATAGAGGACATAGTGAAATCCTAGTAATCGTGGAAACAGGGATCATGCCTGTTAATACACTGGTGTGACCCCAGTCAGGCATAGAGTTATAAATATTGAATATTAGTTGAAAAGGTAGAATAGAATCCAACTGGAGACAGACTGGACGGGAGCACACAAGTAAACTGAATTAAATTGTGTGATAAGTTGTGATTAGTTCCAATGTATCTTGAACACTGGAGCACAGGCCTGGCTTCTAGTTCCACCTCTGCTGTATCTGACCATGTGATTTTGCATGTCCAGGTAGCTCCTCCAGAGCTTAATATCTTCATCTGTTAAGCAACAACAACAAAATAACAATGAAGAATGTTCAAATCATGTTCAATGATTAATCATAACTTCTAGGTCTGATACTGTATTATTCTTACTTTTTTCTAAGAGAGACTTTCAAAATGGCAGATGCTCAGGGAGGGAAGGCAGACAGAGTGTGTTAAAATGTGATTAAAAATAATACATAAATGCAATAATTGAAATTGGAAATTCAAGCATCAATGAGGTCACTTGTCCACAGGGGAAAGTGAGCTATTATAAAACATATCCCTGACTCTTCATTAACAGTAACATGATTGAGAATTTATTTTTAAACCCAAGCAGTATATGATTTTGCCTGTAAATGTGCCTTGACGAAATGAGAACCTCCAGCAAGAGCAGGATTGAGAGAGCGTAATAGCTTTGGGTGAGTTTAGTAGGTCTTACAGCTTTGTTTGTTTTTTTCATATCTGCAAGATCACTTGTCAGAAATAAAATTCCCCGAAGTCTCTCTCTTCAGTTCCTACTTTATCTGCCCACTCAGGAGGCTTATGTGCATCAGACACATGTCTTCATAAACAAAGTAAAATGTTAGTACACAGCTGGGAACAGAGATTTATTCAAAATCAAATAGTTTCTTATTTGGTGATACTGCTTGTGAAGGGAATACATATGGCCACCACAGTGGTGTGGCTATTGGTTTTCTAGGAAAGGGTCCCCCCTAGAATATATTTTGTTAACCTTCTTAAAGGAACTACTTTGCCACGGGACAAATATTTTCTTCCCAATATCACATTCCAATAGCTCGTATTCATGCTGGAGTGTAAATAAAATATAGCCAAATATTATCTGAGGTCAATTGAAAAGGGGGTGGTAAAGGAATAAGTGCTACCATAAATGTTTATATGTTAGAAGCTGAAGCATCATCACCTTAATTTTGTCACAAGTTCGTTCCAAACTGAAAGGTCAAGTAGGAATTAGTCATAATGTGCATTTTATTTTATTTTATTTTCCTTTTTACTTTACTGTTTTATGTTATCTGGAAGGATTTACATAGAACCCTAACAGGAAATACAGATTAATAGCATGATAGAATAGAAAAAGTACTGCCAGCATGCCTGGGTGGCTCAGTTGGTTGAATGTCTGATGTCAGCTCAGGTCATTATCTCACGATCTCATGATTCCTGAGTTAGACGCCTGCATCTAGCTTGCTGCCATCAGGGCCTGCTTAGATCCTCTGTCCCTTCTCTCTCCACCCCTCCCCCACTTGAGCTCTCTCTCCAGAATAAATAAACACTGAAACGAAGAAGAAAAGCACTGTTTCTGGAATTAGGAGATTTAACTTCTAAACTTCTGGCCTTGAGTAACTCAGTATCTCTGAGTTTTGGTTTTGTTTGTTTTAATGTGTAAAACAAGGGGAGATATGACAGTGATCTCTGTGGACCTTGTCAATCCTAAACTTTTCTCTCTTTTTTTTAATTTTTATTTATTTATTTTTATTTTAAATAGTTTATTGTCATGTTGGTTTCCATATAACACCCAGTGCTTATCCCCACAAGTGCCCTCCTCCATGCCCATCACCCCCCTCCCCAATCCTAAACTTTTCAACTGGCTATAATTAAGAATTAAATTGTATGGTACAACATTTTAGATTGAAGACGGGCATCATCCCATATGCACAGGATGCATAAACACAATGGAGCATTTAATTTGAAAATGTAGGACATGAAGTTACATAGGTAGGGTTGGGTCAATCTTTGAAGAACCTGAATCTTGGAGTGGCAATTCTGACTTGGTGCATTTAAGTTCATCCTCAACAAATTAGCATAGAGTGGACTTGCTGTTAAAGATGAATCTGAAAGAATGGAGAAAGCATTCTTTTTCCAATCTATCTCTCATACCCCTCCCTGACATAGCATTCTATTATTAATTAAGCCTCACAGATCAAAAATTGTAGACCAAAGATTGGGAGGATCTTGTCCTAATATCTCAAATAAGTTAAATAGTACAGTCAGAACTTGAACCCAAGTCTCACAGACTTTTAAAGCTAAAATAACCTCATAATAAGTCATTTAGTTTAAGACTCCAAGTACATTGCTACCTTTTTTTTTTCCTAAGTTTTATTTATTTATTTTGAGAGGGACAGATACAGCGTAAGCAGGGGAGGGGCAGAGGGAGAGAGAGACAGAAAGAATCCCAAGTAGACTGCACTGCTAGACGTGAGCTCGCACCCTGAACTGTGAGATCATGACCTGAACTGAAACCAATAGTTGGATACTCAACCAACTGAGCCACCCACCCAGGCACCCCTAATTAAGTACAGCATTTCTTTGACAAAATATGACTCACAAATCCTTTGTTTTAAGTAAAAATAGAAGCAGATTTCGCAGAGATATTTTAGAACTATATAACTAAATTTTCTCTTTTAAAAATATCTATTTTTGTTTGCCTCCATCTTCTAAGAATGTTCATGTCAGTATAGTCATGCTTGATGCCTATATCCCTTTGTACCTTATAACACTCTTATCCTCATTTAAACAATTGTTTATTATATTATTTCAAAGCTATTTCAGTACTCTATTAAAGAGGATATAAGATAGTGCTTACCTTCAAGAAATTTGTAGTTTAGTTTGGGAACTACTCTTAAGAAATGATAAATAACAATATACAAAAATTAATTGTGACAGCCTAAAAATGATCAAATGTCATGTCCCCTGGAATCAGGGTAGCATCTGTTTGACCATAAGAATGTCAGTGGAGATAACACTACCAGTTTTGGAGCATGGATTTTAAGAGACTAGAAACTTACATTTCTTATCTCTTTAAATACTTGAATGTGAAACCTAATCAACATTCTGTGAGGAAGCCTAAGCAGTCCCACTGATAGGCTTATGTAGAAAAGAACTAAGGCTCCCAACAGAAAGATTCAACTGACAATCACCACCAATTTGCCGACCATGTAAGCCATCTTGGAAGTGGATTTTCCAGTCCCAGTCAGGGTGCTTGAATTGACACTGGCAGAGCACAGACAAGCCACTGTAGTAAAGCTCTGCCCAAATTACAGCTCTGTGAGCAAGAAATGATTGTTTAAAATGTAAATGCATTAAGTTTGGAGATGTTTGTTAGGTAACAAAATATATATACAATACCAGGTTTTGTTTGTTTAGTTGCTATTTTTTCTAAACATCTTCCTGTCCATAAGTTCATTAAGACTTTTCTCAGAACTTTACTATTCAAAGATATCAGCCTTGTCAACTCTATCTAAACACATCACTACTCAAGTATTTCCCATAACCTTGCTGTATTTTTTTGTTATAGCATATGTTTCTAACTTAATTATTATATAAATCTATTATTGATTTTCCTCTGCATCACTAGAGTATAAGATTCATAAGTAGAGCGATTTTATTTTTGTTTAGTGCTATATCCCTGCTTCCTAGATTAGTGCTTGACATTATAGCCAGTGCTTACTGTTTGTGAATAAATGCATGATAAATGAAATGCAAAGTGCAGATAGTAGAGATCACAGTGACTTCTCAGACTAAATAATGAAGAAGAATTTGTTTACCAGCTGGACTGGGGAGTATAAGAAGTATTTGGAGAGTAGAAATGGGGAGTAAGAAGAAAAAGTAGAACTTTTAATTGAGAGAAATAGAAAAAATAATAGTTCAAAAAAGAGTACATGGTATAGTCATAGAAAGTTGGCAGACTATTTGGAATGGAAAAATAATGTGTGGTCTTGTCAAATAATATTTTTATTTTATAATGAGAATCACCCACTTCTTTAGATGAGTGACCTATCCTAGTGTGGCAGTTATCTTCCAAGATGGTCTATCTTCTAGTATTTGTGCTTTTTGTTGTCCTTTATCCCACTAAAGGGGCCTGACTTGTGTAACTAATAGGATTTTGTGGAAATGATAAGATGTGACTTTTGAGAGTCTGAGATCTCAATGAGATTATGACCTCTTCCCTGCTCTCTTGGATCACTCACTCCTGGGGAATTCAGCTGCCATGTTGTGCATCTCTTCTATGGAGAAGTCCATGAGGTGAGCAACTGAGGCTTCTGTGACTATAGCCATATAATTAAGCCATCTTGGAAGCAAATCCTCCAGCCCTATTCAAGCTTTTATATGACAGCAATCCCAGACAATACCTTGTCAGCAACACTGTGAGAAAATCTAGAATCAAAACTAACCACCTAAACTGCTACTAAATTCCTAACCTACAAATTGTGAGATAACAAACCCTTATTGTTGTTTCAGGCTCAGCTTCCATTGTTTGACATACTAGCCATTGTAATCTATATTATAACCCTTCTGATTTAATTGCAATTGCCAAAATAGATAATGTGCTTGGTATGTTTTCCTCTGTACATCTTCTTCTCTGGGTGGAATATATGCCAATTACCCCTTTCTTATCTCTATTCATCCTTCAAGATTCAGTTCAGCTATTTCATCTTAAACTCCCTCCCTAAAGCCTTAGCTTTCATTAGGCTCCCTCCTCTGGGTTCTTTTAACACTGTTTTCAATTATATCTTCTATCTGTTTGTGCTGACATTGTACTGTATTTGCCTGAGTGCTCATCTGTCTTCTCCACTGTACTCTAAGCAACTTGTAGGAACTGGTTGGCATGCAATATCTGCCAGTTCAATATTTAATGAATGAAACTGTAAAGATGCTTTGGGGTCCCATTGCCAAAGACCTTCAATGTCAGATTAAAGTTCCTAATGTATTCTTGTCTTCACCAGTTAATGAATAATATTTTGATAGCATTAATCAAAGAGGGAATATAGCACTAGCATAATAATAGAATAATACATAATAAACCAAGGGTCGGAGGTAGAGTTCTCCGATGATCCATAAAAGGACAACAGCAACTATCTCTTTTAAAGGTTTTACATGCAAGTTAAGGAAAAGACTTGAGCTCTAAGATCTGTTGCAGCCCTCTGATACCACTAAGCATTCTATCTAAAGGGCAGTTGTTACATTGCAGAGACTTAATTTCTAAACTGAGCATTTCCTGACCCGATTTTCTGGGAGTTGATGAGTCACACATGCATAGATTTAGAGGCTTTACTGGTGTGGGTCATTTGTAATGCACAGTGCTTGCACCTTAAATTAGCATGGCTTTTACAGATCCCTTAATATGCATAATCTGACCCAATATTGAGATGGTCTTTAGAAAGATAGAGAGTTAAGGGGGAAAATATATATGAAGTGATTTTAGAAGATTTCCCAAGTGCTAGCAGACTAATTTGAAGGTCCTTAACTGAATTCTGATCAGAATCTCTCCAAATCTCTCTGTCACACCTGGATTTGGCCATCTGGCTACCCTATTTTAATATTTCCCAACCATTATTCAACAAAAGGGATATCAGATTTGGGCCCAAAATGATTTTACCTTTAAAAAAAGATGCAAACAGATAAAGCCTTCAGAAAAAAAGGGGAGCAGGCTTGATTTATGTCTAGTTTGATTGACACTTCCTATCAGAGTATTAGTGAAAATGTCAAATGCATGATTTTATGTGTGTGAAGAAATGATGCTTTTATTCCAAATAGCTACTTGGTATTCATATATAATATATTGATAGTGAAAAATAATATTTAATTAGAACTCATTATGAGCTAGATAATATAGAGAGAGATATTAAGCAATAGACATGGTTATTACCCTTCAGACACTAAAATATGATTTGAAAGACAAGATACATGAGAAATAAGAATCCAGAGCAGTGTCTGATAATTGGATATAGGAGTACCATTGTGATATTAAATGTGAGTACATTTTGAGAGAGGAGAACTGAGGCTACTTCATGCAAAGCACTGACACATTTTATTTCATCTCACAATCACAAGGTTCTTATTATTTTAAGGTATTAACCCTACTTTCAGATGAGGAAATTGAAGTCATGTATTTGAAGAAAGCTCAAATTAGAAGTTGGTTCTTATTCCAGAGATATTGCCCTTTAACAATTTGTCATGTTGTCTCTCATTTACTTTTTTTTAATGACAATATAAGTGATATAGAAAATAAACACTTTGGGGCGCCTGGGTGGCTTAGTTGGTTAAGCGTCCGACTTTCGCTTAGGTCATGATCTCGCGGTTCGTGGGTTCGAGCCCTGCGTCGGGCTCTGTGCTGACTGCCAGCTCAGAGCCTGGAGCCTGTTTCAGTCTGTGACTCCCTCTCTCTCTGACCCTCCCCTGCTCACGCTGTCTCTCTCTCTCCTAGAAATAAATTAAAAAAAATAATAATAATAATAATAATAAAAAATAAACACTTTGTACTTTCAGAAAATAAATTTCTAAACAAACTAGAATTTGTTGGACTTACCAGAAGTAAGGAATTAACCTAGCCTTTAAAGATGGGTAGGTTTGGAGAGGTAAAAATGCATTTAAAAGGGGAAACATATGATTGAAAATGAAAAGGAGAAAGAAATATACAGTCTAGAAAAAAGGTCAGTGGGAACCCCTCACCCCCACCCCGCACCCCCCACCCATCAAGGATCAAGTGAATGAATTGCCTAGCATGGTAGTAAGGAAAATTTAAATAGTTAGAAAGGAGGTTGCTGCACATGAATAATCCTGATACCAGGCCAAGGAGTTAGGACCTTCAAAATGTATATATTTTCCCTCGTTTTTGTATTTTGTCTCTTTTGGTAAGATGACTTCTGAATGGGAATCTTGAAGGAATGGACTTGAAATTTTGATCCCTAAGACATATGACAAAAAATTTTATTCCCCATTTTAGACAAAGTAAAAATGAAAGTTGCTAGCCATATGTTTCCAACGGGTGATATGGGGAGAAGACGGTGAGGAAGAAGAGAAAGAAGTTGAAAGAAATTCTACATGAAAATAAAATATTTATCTCAAGCAGAGACAGATCTTAAGTGAATGGGAAGCCCTGGGTGTCCTGAGCATGAGTTACTCATACAGGAGTTGGGTGTAGTCACAAGCCTGGAGGCAGTGCTAGAAGCCACTGCATATCCCATAGCACCCCCTCAATGACCATATTCGAGGCACAGAGGGATCTTTTTTATGTGGCTTCTACCAAGAAGGGAATGAAGGCACCTAAATACAACGGACTCCAGCAAGTGGGCTTTCAGGCTCTCTCCTGACCTTTCAAGTGGCGGGAGGTATGGGGTCCTGCCTGGCTTGTAACAAAACTGTAAAATAAGCCAAGCTGTTTTCTTCAGTGCTCTCCCATCACTTCCATTTGAAAACTATTTCCCACTCCTGGAGTTCAGTGATCCTACCCTGCTCAACTCTTGCTCTTAGAAAAGGAATGAAGAGCAGTGAAGAACTTAGATTCAGAAACTGGAGCCCTTTCTTCTCTGTAAACCAACTAGGTTTCTTTGTTTAAATATAGACATCTTTGAACCTGCACCTGTTTTTATCCTGAAAATTAAAAGATTGATATACAGGAACTCTAAAGACTCTCTCAAATATACTTTTCTGGCTTAGGATGTTATTAGAGTTTATGTTGAAGAGAGGCCTCAAGGTGAAGTCAGCTGATTGCTGTGTTGTTGAACTATAAGCTGTATATTTAATTCATTTTATCTATCTTTCTTCTCTTCCTCAGCCACCACACACTGAGTCACAAGCTCACATCCATCTGTGTCACTTCTTCATATTCTTTTCATGCTTTTGGGCTGGGAGACACCTAAGAGTCATCCAGCATCCAGGAAAAGCTGATCAGAGGGTCTGAATGACTCAAAGAACCCAATGGGGTTTTCCTCCTAAAAGGGGTTAAAAAGTCAAGTAATCCAGATACTTAGCACTTTGTTCAAAGTTAGAAGCATTAAATAAGAAGCAAGTCCTCATCAAGGAAGGCAACAAGGAGGAAAATGTGGGGTTCTAAATCACTGTAGGTGTCAGCCAAGGATCAGACAGAAAAGACACAGGAGAGGGTTAAGGCAGCAGCTGGTCTGAGATCAGCAATAACACTGAGAATTTTCTCCTAGAAGGTAAAGTTGTGACTAGAGAATTATTTCTCACAGTGAGTGGATTATGTACCTCCTGTGATCACATCTGAACCCACTTTTAAGAACAACTGTCTTGTAGTGTATAAGCAGAAGAATTTGGGTAGGTCTGGTCTTCTGGAGCAGATGTCCAACTCTAGCATTGCTGGAATCTTTGGGACTTTCCTGAAGCTACTTCTTTGTGGTAAGTGAAGACTCAGTCATAGGCCAGATGGAATAGGTAGTTTGCAGGTCTTGCTTTCATTTTCTCACACTTGGGCTTATTGTCTCGATTTTTACTTTTTCCTCCAAGCCAGTAACATGAAATCACTGAACCCAGGTTTGGATGGTGAGGTCAAGATTGGGTTAGACCAGAAATAATCATCCTGATTTTATCTCACATCAGGTTGATAACCTTACTTTCCAGATGTCTGACTGGGTGCCTATGTGGGCAGACAAGCCTAGGACCTAGAGCTCCAGGTTTTTCGGGGTTTTTTGATCTTGTATTTTAAGGATATAATGCTTAAGTCAGTAATAGTAATACCAACCTGGAACAAAGAAAAAAAGTTTTTTTTTTTTCTGAGTAATTATCAGTTTGAAAACCCTCTTTGAAAATTAGGTCTTTAGTGGTTCTCATGAAAAAATGGGAACAGAGTGCAGATGTTAGTTTCTCATTTCTGACTGAGGAACACTCTTCATTTCAGACAACCTGGCTTCAGGAATGAGAGAATCTCTTTAACATTCTGGAAAGCTCTAAATTATGCTAAAATTAAAAGTTGATTAGAAGTTGATTAAAGGATTAAAGTTAGAAGTTGTCTGAACCAGGCCCTGAAGATTGACTAACAGCTGCCTAGGCCCTATGCTCTTTGTACAGTGGCCTGCTTTATGATCTGTGTCAGGGTCTGAGACTTGATGGGAACTACTTTCCTGCAGCTAGCATGGGGGTCTCATCATGGCAGTATTGCCTTCTGTTCCTTTCTGTCTTTAGTATAGCAGCTTTACTGTGGAAAAACCTGGTAAGACACCATCTTAATCCGTGATCAACTTAAAAATCATAAATGATGAGACAAGTGGAAATAATATGCCAACTGATAGATTGCAATTAGAAGAATGCAATGTATTTTCTGTGATATCCCTGACAAATTTTTTTTAATTCATAAGCTATATATTTTCATGAGGAAAAATTGGGAAAGCCCAATTGAAGGACATTATTCAAAATAACTGGTCTATAATCTTCAAAAATATCAAAGTGATATAAGTCAAGGAAAAATCAAAGAACTTTTTCCAGATTGAAGAAAACCAAAGATAAATTACAACTAAGCTAACACATGATCCTGGGTCAGAACCTTTTACTGAAAAGGGCATTAATGGGATAATGCACAACACTTGAATAGGCATCTCTGGATTCTATAACAGCAATGTATCAATATTAGTTTCCTGATTTGGACAGTTCTGTAGTGGTTATTTAGAAGACTGTCTCTGTTTGTAGGAAATGCAACTGAAATATTTCAAGGAGTTAGGAGATCACATCAACAGCTTAGCCTCCAACGGTTTAGAAAAATAAAATATTTGTGCTGCTTTTGCAACTTTTACGCAAGTTTCAAATTATTTCAAAATTCAGTAGCTCAAGAAAGAAAGAAAGAAAGAAAGGATTAAATATCCAGAGGCTTATAGGAACCAAGTGTTCTGATTCCTAAAAGGTTACTGAAGGAAAACTACTCTTTTATTCACATCCTTGTGACACCAAATGTGTAGGTTTTCCACACCAAGAAATTGCCCAGTCTTCTGTGGACATCAACTGCATGTCCTACAATTTAATTCAATTCTGACCCTAACTACCCAGAGCTGGCATAGACCCTACAGGTTAAGAGCTCAGTACCACAGACTGCTACCCTTCAGATGCTAATTGCAAGTAATGGGTCCCTAGATACCTACGACTTCTATCCAACTCTGCTACAAATTGGGGCTTCTCATATCTCACCCCTCAGTTTCAGTAATTTACTGTAACAATTCACAGGACAAATATATAGCCAGATGGAAGAGGTACTTAAGAGCAAGAGTCTTAAGCACAGGAGTTTCTGTCCTTAGGGAATTTGGGAGATGCTACACTCTGGACACATGGATGTAATTCAACAAGTTCCCCAAACCCCTTCATTTAGGGTTTTAATGGAGGTTCAGTTACATAGCCACAATTGAGTAAATTGTATTACAAATTTCTAATCACATAGCTGGTTCCTCTGGTACCTGGCCCCCAACCTAAAGCTATCCAGGAGCCCACCAAAAATCATCACATTAGGGTAAACTCAGGTGTGATTAAAAAGGGTTTGTTATGAATAACAAAAGATGCTCCTTTCACCCCTACACTTCAAAATTTTACAAGTTCTGTGCCAGAAATATCCTATTATATCACAAGTGCCCAGTGCTTAAAAAGAGAGTAAACCATGTCGGGTTATGATAGGAGAAGATAAGATTTAGTGGGCAGAGAGGGAAAGATTAGGAATGAGATCCCTGGGTGGGGAAAAACTCGTATTTTAGAACAATGCTGGGAGTATCTGACCACAGCAAACCCCTCAGGGATAAGGTTCTTCTTAAGAATGTAACAGACCCACCTACTCCCCCTCAGGTTTCCCACAGGAATTTGACAAAAGATGGAAGTGTGGCCATAGCCCACCCCAGGGTAGAATTTGAGAAGGAGCAAAGAAGAAGAGAAGGGGGAGGGCTCACAAGAACCTTATAAAACAAAGACCCTTGCCTGTAGTCCTCTGGCATTCATTTTGAATGTCCCCTCTCTGTAAAGAGAGCTTTCCTGCTATTCTTCGTTTCTAATCTTAGACCCTAATAAACTTTTACCTGCCGCTCATTTTGTGTCTACTTCTTCATTCTTATAGGAGACAAGACAACAAATCCCAGGAATTATGGTAGAAAATCCTGCAACAGGATTAATGTACATTTCTTTTACATTGAATAGAATACTAAACATAGAATACTGTAGTCCAAAGATTACTGAATTGGGACAGCTGCACTTCACTATCATATCTTCCATGGGCAGGGAGGCATATGTGAAAATTTCCCTCTGACACTTGGGTTCCTTATCTGCAGGTAGGAAGCACTATCAAGTTTTGACAAGAGAAGGCTCAGATTAATCAATAGCTCTGAGGTTCTTAAAATGGCTCTGTGAGTGCAGTGAAGAATCATTATCTTTGGGAGAGCTACTTAGTCAACTTTTACATAGATAAAAGTAAATTTGTTTTCATCTTCTTTCTAATATGACTGCCTTTATTTCTCACTGTTATATTTTGTGTGTAGACACAAATTCACTCTTCGTAAGTTTTGCTTCCAGAAATGAATTGTTCAGGTCCACTGACATTTGGTACCCGGGGTTTAATGGTAAGGTTTTGCCCATCTCTCATCTGAAACAGTGACAAAGAAATCAAGAAATACTTAAACTGTTCATGTAAATAATGTGTTTTTCTGATCTTTGGATCATAGAAGAATCATGAATTAGAGGAATAGGAAAAGGAAGGAGGTTTATTGCATTAATTACATCAAACTTGCCTGAATCTGTTCCTGTCTGTGCTCCTAATCAGACTAGTAAGATTAGTGGTCTGAGAAAAGTGCCCTCCCCAGACAACCACTCATTTACTTTCTGTCATTAGAGATTAGTTTGCGTTTTCTAGAGTTTTATAAAAATGGAATCATACAGTATGTGTTCTTTTTTTGCTTCGCTTCTTTCATTCAGTATAATTATTTTGAGATACATCTGAATTGTTGTGTGTATCATGAGTTTACTTATTTTTATTGCTGATTAGTATTACATATATATACCAAATTTTATTGATTCACCTCTTAAAAAACATTTATGTTGTTTCCAGTTTGGCGTTATTATAAATAAAGCTTCTATGAACATTCATGTACAAATATTTTGATGAACAAATGCTGTCTTTTCTCTTTGTTAAACGTTTAGGAACAGAATGGCTAGATCAATATAGGAGATATATAGTTAACTTTTTAAGAATCTGTCAAAGTATTTGTCAAAGTGGATGTGCCATTTTATGTTCTCACCATTAGTGTGGTCCTGAATTATATTTTCTAGGCTGGGATTTCAGATCCTCAAGGGTTAAATAGTACACAACATATGCAAATGTCAATCATCAGCCTTCTGGAGACACTATAAACCTTCAATGCAGAGACTGCATGATGGCTGTATTGAAGGTTTTTTCCTCTATTTTTCTAGAATACAAGATTTTTATCTCCCCAGATTTTGACTTCAGAAGAAAGGAAATGGTATTTTCTAACTTGTATATAGCACTTTATATTTTATAAAATTTGTCCATATTAATTTAAGTAAATAAGCATTATTATATGTTATTTATCATTCTCTTTGAGGGAGTGGATGGTCTCTTCATTTTTTTAACAACAGATTTCAGAAAACCCAAAATTAATTTTTTATATGATGTGAGGTGTAATTTCATTATTATTTTGCATCTGGATATTCAGTATTAAGTACCACTTATTAATCTTGGGTTTTTGAATAAGAAAAAGAAAAGTCCCAATTTCACCAAATAAAGATTGTCAAGTTCCATTACCATTATTTTTTAAACGCAGTATATTATATTCTATATATGCACTGATATATAAACTTGATTTGCCATTTTTATATTATTCTAAAGCTAATAACTGTCAGCTTGATCCACACGTACACAAATGTTGCTTCCCGAGAGAATTCAAATTTTAAAATACTATATGTACATATTTCAATAAAAAGTTGGCAATACACTATTATGCACAGAGATATACCCAAATTAGTGCTTTTAGACTGTTGGAATTTTGCGGTTTTGATACATGAGGTCTGAATGTTCTTTTTCCTCATGGTCAAGGTAATTCACTCTTAGAGCTAAGAGGAAAATTAAATAGAATGGTATATAATATATATTGAACTGGATTTATATGTGTAATTATTTTATAAAATACAAAGTGAGTATATATATAATGAACTCTCAAAATTCAATTAGAAAAAAACAAAACAATTTAAAACACAGACAAAAGATATAAACCAATATTTCATCATAGAACATATATGAATGGCAAATAAGCACAGGAAAAGATGTTTAACATCATTTGACGTTAGGAGAATGCAAATGAAAACCATAATGGGATACTACTACATACCTGGAAGGGCTAAAATTTTAAAAGCTGACACTAAATTTAGAGAGTGGATGGAGAAACTGGGACTCTCATATAAAAATAAGCATTACCTAACTGTGATATATAACTACATCTTTAACTGAGATGAATAAAATCCATAATCATTTGTGGAATTGGGAAGTCCGAAACAACAAAGGTGCTCATCAATAAGGGAATGAATCCATAAAATTGGTTATATACAAATAGAACCAGTAAATTGGAACAGGAATTGTTAATACAGGGTAAAATAGATAGAATTTGAGGAGCCCATGAACTTAGGTGGGAAAAAAAATACATCATTAACTTCACAAATCTCTGACATTTAGCATTTTATTTAATTAAGAATGTTTTCAACAAACAACAGTTCTGTTAGCAGTACCTTGACTTTATCACTAACAGAATTCACGTTTATTAACATTTTCAACTTGTTTCATACATCTCTGTTGGGAACCATTCTGAGCCCACTAGTCGAGAAAACTCCTGGTGAGGTTGAAGCAAGTTTGCACGGTCTCTTGCCAATCAGATGATGAACGATATTCACCCCCACTCAATTATTTCTGCTTGAGCACTGACCCCTAAGGTAACTTGTTTACCAATATCGGGAGTGACTTGTCCCCTTATTCCGGCCCTGGTATGATGATTGCACCTTGTGAAGGAACTTATTGTGGGAACTTCTTTTTTTGATTATGGGAACAGACATCGTGTCTCCAGAAGGTCCTGTTTCCCTCCATACTTTCCCTTGAGCTATGAACAGGCTAATGACCCTTACTCATAAAAGATTGACCTTTACATGTACAATTCTGTTTCTACCATTGCGTTAGTCCAAGATGTTCATACAGCTCAACATGCAAATCAACTAACCAAAAATGTCTCTCATGCCCTAGCTATTCAAGAAATCATAAAAGTAGACACAAAGGTAAATGCACTTGAAGAGGCTATTCTATGTATTGGAAATGAGCTAAACTCTTGAAAGGTATGGTTGGCTCTCTGGTGCAATAAAGCATGTAACTGGAAAATCAAGTCTTGCCCGGAGACAAAGAGCCTAACTTAGAGAAAAGGAACAGATAAGGGCAGAAGATAAGTTAGTACATACACCTTTGCTAACTGATGGTGTATAGCAGCCCCTTCCCTAAGGCTTACTTTCCACAAACACCTTCCCTTACCCTGGCAGCTGTGATGAGGATGGATAAGAGTATCTACAAACCTATGACTTAATCTTAGCGTTATTAAAATGTGAACACCTTGTTATTTTCTTAGTTACTCAACCTCACTATAATTGGAGCAGTTCTGCAAGAAGACTTCTATAAAACCTGTTTCTGTACATTTTCCAAAAACATCTTATCACAAAGAGCTATCCATTGTAAAAATTCCATTTCCTGATGCCATGTTAACATTTGACCTATAAATAAAGACACCAAAACCAACAGGACAGAGATGCCTGCCTGGTGATCAGAAAGGATCTCGGGGCTCTCTCACTCTTTCGCCGACATGGTCCATCCTTCACGGACCCCTGGACCTGCCGGAGCTGGCCTCTGACACATCTCAAAACATTTCATATGCTAATCACCAAAATGGAATGACAGTTGTTATTAAACTGGCAACTAGATTGTATTATTTAATATGTGAATAAATAAGCACATATATTGCTGTGCTACACATGTGTTGTTTTAGTAATTTGGTAACTGTATTTCAGTTTATTTGGTTCATTTTGTAATCCAGTGTATTTGACTATGTTTACTACGAATATTAAAGACATAGGATTTCATAAAAGATTATTCTGAGTCTCTAGACTGCCAAAGGGCTCTATAGAACAGAAATATTTTTGAACTCCCAAAATAGAGTTATACACAAGATCAAGGATATATATAAAAACATAGTATTGAGTATTAACATAAATTACAGTGAGATCTGATCTATAATATCATTTATATATATTGAAAAGTCAATATACACTATATATTTTAAAATATATACAGACATACCTAAACAGGCTAAGGAAGAAAGTGAAGAGTAAGTACATATTTGTGTATTTGAAAATATTCAGGTAGACAGATTAGGCATAATAGATCAAAGTAATAAAATAGAGACATTGTAAAAACCAATGATGATAGGTGTCAGCATATGAGGACCAAAAATGAAAAATAAAATGAAGATTAGTTTCCAGACCCATAACCTCCAATGAGTCAACCAACTCCAAGAGAATCCTTAAGAGACAGTCCTTTATATCTGAATTCACAACTGTCACACTCTGTTTAGGTAGAATAAAAAGGATTGTTGCTCTCCCTCCCACTCCCTCCTCTTTTCTCTCTCTCTCTCTCTCTCTCTCTCTCTCTCTCTCTCACTCTCACTGTCTCTCTCTCTCTCTCTCCTTTAACAGGAAGAGTTCTAACAGATGTATTCTAGGGTTTCCTGTTTCTGCTCTCATCAACAGAGCCAAGAATTGTTTTTCTTCACCACTTGTGACTTCATCAAGCTTACAACAACCCCTTTTCTAAAATATATGAGGCTTGTCTGACCAGCACAATTGGCCTTTTAATAGCTCCTGAAATGAACAGACAAAATGTTGGCCCATGAGTATGCCTATACATTGAACCAAACTGCAAGTGTACACTATTTCTTTATTAGAGATGACATTCTATATTCCACTTGAATTCCCTACAACCCTTCATTTTAATCCAGACCTCACAATACATTGCCACAAAATACTTGTTAGTTAAATATACATTAGTATTATTTGACGGAAAATAAATCATAACTTTCTTTGTATAAATACTGGTTCATTGATATCTTTGGCATGGAAAAGCCGTATAAGCTATTCCATACCTGTCAAGATTTCTTTTAGTGGATTTGAATGCGTATACTATCTTTCATCATTTACCACAAATATACCCTTTCTTCTTATGAATTTCATGGGATTGGCCAGCATGAGGGTCTAATGAGCCATCTTCTTAGTGTAATAGTTTGATGTACTATTTTTTCCTTGACCAGGCTGGTTACTCTGCTTGTGTGTGTTTGTCTACATGATGAATAAGGGAATCTATTCAGAAAGTATTTCATCCTCACCTGTATAAAATTTACTACCTTTAATTCATTAGAATGTGCGTGCTGTAATGGCTGGGTTTTTACTATTGGTTCTCTTAAAATAGCTTCATTGGATGGTCTCAATAAATATGTATTGAGTGAATTATATCAGCAATAAAGGAAAAAATAAGGTGAAAATTTTAGATTTATGTTTGAATCTCCTATAGCAGTCATCAACCTACACCCCTGAGATGGGATGCCAGATCCTGAAGTTGTTATCTAAGCATGTAACCCTGGTGATTATGGTTTTTTTCTTTACTCTTGTCTCTATTATTTCCATTTTCCCATAATGGGAATTTACTGTAAGATTTTCTAATTTTTTTTTAAGTTTACTCCTTTTATCAGGTGGTTTTTTTGCTTAGAGCCTACCAATTTTTGATGAAATATGATGATAATCTTTAAATCTGATTATTCAGGAGCTGTTAAAAGCAAAATAGTATTATCATCTCTGCAATTTGTTCTAATTTTTTAGAAAAAATACTATAATTTGCTACTTTAATCATGTTACATAATGTTCTTTTTAAATATATACTAATTCCAGTTTGAAAAGATGCAAGTCTTCAATATATTCTTCTGTCACCTATCCCTTTACTTAATTTTCAAACTAATGCTGAGATGTCCATATGCTAAACTTTTATAATCTTTCATTCTCAAAATGTTTCCCTATGTAGTTATTGAAACTAAAAAAGAGATCATTTTACTTGGTTTCATTATATGTTGAATTCTAGACTAGATCTTCCCAATACTTATTGCAATCAAAGATATACAAGTTGTATAAAGAAAAAAGATTGTGGAAATAACCTACTAATGATATAAAAGAATGTGGGTAAAGACAAACAATCTGGGCGAGGACAAACAATATGCATAATCTATATGAATTTTTTAAAAGTTTTGGGGCTCCTGGATGGCTCAGTGAGTTGACTCTGACTCTTGATTTTCGCTCAGGGTCATGACCCCAGGATCCTGGGAGTGAGCTCTGTATAGTGTTCCACACTCAGAATGAAGCCTGATTAAGATTCCCTCTCTCTCCCTCTGCCCCTCCCTTGCTCTCTTGCACTCTCTCAAATAAAAAAAAAATGTGGGGCACATGGGTGGTTCAGTCTTTTTAGTGTCTGACTCTTGATTTCAGCTCAAGTCATGATCTCGTGTTTTGTGAATTCAACCCCACATTGGGCTCTGCACTGACAACGTGGAGCCTCCTTGGGATTCTCTCTCTCTGACCCTCTCCCACTTGTGTTCTCCCTTTCCCCCTCTCTCTCTCCTCCCTCCCTCCCTCTCTCCCTCCCTACCTCCCTCTCTCTTCCTCTCTCTCAAAATAAGTAAACTTAAAAAAATTTGTAACAGTGCTAAATCCAGTTATTCAAAAAAGAGGAGAAAAAAATGGGAATAGGAAACAAAAGTGTATATTCTAATAGAGCTAGGAGATAATTAAATTAAGAAAACATGGACAAAAACTTTGAATGTAGGATGTAGGACAAGAAGAATGGCAAGAGACCAGTTTCATCAGGTCAATACATTGCTTGCCATTCTTATTTAAACTATCTCACTTTCCAGATTGGAAAGTTGAGTTTCTAATTAGTTTCATTTTCATGAGTCAAGGCTCAATCTCTCTAAACAATCTTTGGATAATGATCATATCCCCACTTTGATAAACTTCAGGGAAATTGAAGAACCAAGTATTAAATAGGTGGTTATGAAATTGTGCTCAACCACCTGTTATCTGACTTCTGGCTGACCCTGGTAACAAAGACCAGTGTACTTCAATTTGTGCAAGTGATACAAATATAATCAACTTCTAATTAACACTGGGCATTTTTCTCTCAATCATGCAATCTGATATTCTCTTCTTAATCTTTGGTATATTTTATATCTCAGTGAAAGATTATAAAGAACCTGCAACTTGGTCTTAAAAAATGTGTGTATAATGACTACAATGGGAAGGACTATAACGTACCCCCACTTTATTTACATGTTTATTTAATTTGTTTATATTTATTTGCCTTAGGGCTAAAACAATTGCCTGTGTAGATCTGCTAAGGCATTTTTTTATGTTAAAAAAATCTCAAACTTTGGTGTCCATCAGAATTTTCTGAGGGATTATTAAAAACGAATTCCAGGAGCACCTAGGTGGCTTAGTCAGTTCAGCATCTGACTCTTGATTTCAGCTCACAGTATGTGAGTTAGAGCACTGCAGTGGGCTCTGCACTGACAATGCAGACCCTGCTAAGGATTCTCTCTCTCCCTCTCTCTCTGCCCTTCCCCCACTCACTCACTTGCTCTCTCTCTCTCTCTCTTTCTCTCAAAACAAATAAACTTAAAAAAAAAAGAGAGAGAGAGAATTCCAGATCCCAGGTCCCACTTCAGAACTATGAAATGAGAATCTTCAAGGCTGGATCCTAGATGTTTATGGTTTTAACTAATTTGTGAGGTGATATGGATCTAGGTCTCAAGGATGAAGGCTGGCTGTTGTAACTGTAACAAGTTCATCAGGTGATTCAGATGTAGACCCACACTTGAGCACCATACAAATGAACTTCTATTTAGCGGACACCTAGAATCAGTCTTGAATGAAGCATCATAACTTTGAGCTTACTATCCATTTCTGTGGTGTAGTAACAGGACTTTTTCCTAACATAGGAATCTCATAAAAATGTCAGTGAAAACTGTTCTGGAAATATAAGCAAAGAGACAAGAATTACTTTTTTCTTGTTGTCTATGTTGGTCTCAGATTGGTCCTATTCTTTCTTTCATTCATTTTTTAAAAAATACCAAGTATCTATCATTTGTATGTCGGTGTATACACACACACATATATACATATACATATCTTGTTCCCAGCTTGTGTCCCAGCATATGTAGGGAACAAGATAAATGCCACTTCTATATTATGGAGCCAACATGTTGTAGTAGTTAAGAGTGCAAGTTCTGGAGTCTGACATCCTGCTTCTGAAATCTGTCTCTGGTATATAACAACTTGGTAAGTTCTTTTTCTAGTCTAAGTAACTTACTGCTTTTTCATCTGGAAAATGTGATTATTGATACATATTACAAAGATTGGCATAAAGATTAAATCCTTGGCTCATGAATATTATTCCACAAAGACTGTTTACTGACAAACAGATAAAATTATTCTCTCACATAACTGTTTTTACTGTTTGTTCCATTATCTTTTTGATATTTAGCTTTGTTTAGTGTTTTACATTTTACTATCCTAAGTGTGTCATAGAAGTAAAAATTTCTGTTTTTTAAAAAGAAATGTTCCCTATTTAATATTTTTATTATCTCTATCTTAG